>NC_134366.1:51222744-51525775 GCF_035582795.1 Mycteria americana
CACAAATGTAATGCAGTGAGTGCCACATCATTATACTTTTTTCTCTCCCAAAACATATCCCCTTATTTTGTTTAGCAACAACACATAAGACTCAGTCAAACATCTTCAGTTAACTGAAGAAAGGACAGGATAGTAGTTGATTACATCTTAGAGGGTAAGCAAGGTGGAAACGAAAGCCATTGAGAGCTTTATATTCAGAAAGCTGACTCAGTTTTATCCCAGCTTCAAATAACATCAAATGTTCCCTCCCTGATTTTCCAAAACAAAGTCACTTACTTGAAAGAATGGATTTTGCACACAATTCTTTGGGTATACCCTATAATTTATCCATGTGAAAATGAAAATAGATTTAAGAAGTCTCATTGTGAAGCTATTGGTAACGGGGAAAAAAGCACTAATTCATGATTTGGCTCTTGAGTCATCATTTAAACCAGTGTAAACTGTAATAAAAATGAATTGTGAACTGCTTTTTGGCTACATGACTAAAAAGCGCACTGATTTTACCGCTCCAAACTTTTGGTTGAGATTCCTTTAGTTTTCTGTATCCTAATACAGAGCTGCTTACTACTGCATAGGTGAGATCATATTTACATAAATTAGAACAATCAGGTATTTACTATGAGCTCAACAGGCACCACAATTTCATCACAAATGTGGTTCTTAGATGAAAGAAGCAGAACAAATCCTCAGAGTAGAGCACCTGAAAGGAAACTGGGTCAAATTGTCATTCTGCTGTGGTTAAACAATTGTTAAGTACTAAATTGCTCAACAGTTGAATTCAATGGGATTGAAGTGGGTTCTTAAATTTAAGCACCCAATTAACTGCTTTACTGAAAACAGGCCTTCCACCAAAATGCCCAGGAGAACAACACTTCTGACAGGGGGCTGAATGAGCAGTTCACAAAGTAATGCATACTTAGTTAAGTCAGATTTTAGTAGTATTTCACTATCACTTTCTTTTTGGGGGGAGGAGGGGACACTGTCTAATTTTCAGTCTCCCAGGTTATCAACTGGCATTACAGATGAATTGAATTGATGGGCAGCCCCCATCCCTCGTCCCCACTACACCCAAACACATATTTTGGCGGCTTCTGCTTGCCAGCGCCTAGTGAGCCAGCTGTGGGAGTTACAGCACCAGTAAACTCACCCTAAAAAAAAAGTTTTCTGCTTTTTAGCTTCATGAAACAATTTGCTACAGGGGTCAGATGGGCTCTACAGCTGTTACAAGAGAAGCAGCAGGAACAAGCAGACTCTGTCATGGGAGGACAACAGCAGCAGATACGTTAGCTTTGCTGTTCCCTGTCACCTAGGGCCAGGAGCCGCTGCTGCAGTGAGCAGTTCAGCCCTTCCCCTTGTGCAGCTGTGGGGATGAAAACTAACCAGCTCTTCTGTGCAGCAGTTGCCTGGTGCTACACTCTTGTAGCCTTGTGAACACTACAGCCAGAACAAGAGAGGCAGTGGAAATGGGACCCATCCAAGAGCAGGAACCACCTTCTTCAATGAGAGCCTGTACTTATGTCATCTTGAAGTAAGCAGGGAATTGCATTCTATCCCAGGGTGCTGATTCAGGAATGGGGCTGACTTAGGAAGCTACTCACCATCCATATTCACATCCACACCTAACACACGGAAAGACAGAGGACCTAAATCTAGGGAAACTGCTGGTCTGTGAAGTTCCTACTCATACAGCTTCCTCAAACTTGCGTGGAAGCAGCAGTTAGTAGGGCTGCACAGAACGCTGCATTGGTGAATTCATCAGAGTTGAAAATAAAGGTGCAAGGAGGAATCCTAAATGTGAATTATTTCACTGTTTGGTTCACCACGTAACCTCATGAACAGTTAACGTGCAACAGAAGGGAGACTATGGGCAGATGCAAACTCCTTCAACTGGAGGACAGATAACCAGGTGACAAAGCAGGGCCCTTGGGCTCTTATGTCTTAGAAGCTCTGAAATGTATCCAAATTAGATGCCTACTGTTTCCTAACAGTCTAAAAATCAACTCCCCAAAGGCCCAAATTTTGAATATTTTCTTGGGGAAAAAAAGAAGGTAAGATAAGCAATGACACAGCCCAATGAAATCATGACACTCAGCATCACCAAATAGACATTATTTTACATGTGACCCCTGCAAGCACAGAGGTCAGCAGAAATTTCCTGGAGAAGGTCCTTGCTTTAAGTTGTATTTATTCCACTTGTGAGTGAGAACCAAAAAAGAATCATATTCGTACTAGAAATATTTACTTGTTTCATTTAGCCTGTCCACACTTTTCCAGCTGGGTAATGCAGAGAGCTTGCGCTCCTTCTGTTTCCTGAATTGTCCTTTTTGCTGCCTCCAAAGAGCCTCAGTCACAGATGATGCAGGGTCTAGTCCTTTACTGGGCATATCTTCACTAGCCAGGGAGAATGCAGACTGAGACCTCTGTGGGAATAAAAATCAAAGAGTATAATTTAAAAATAGAAATACTTAATTATCAAACTCTTTACCATAATTAGCATGTATATTCAGTTACCCAGGGAAGTGTGGAATCTGCTAGCATCCAGAAATGGAATTTAATGTGTTCAAAAGAATTGCTTCAGCACTAGATTGCTTATTTATGTGCATTTCTGATGCTATGCAAGGAGGCAGGAAATTGTTTATACTACCATGGACCAGATGGAAAGAAATAATTAAGGTGAAGTTGTTAGTAATGTGCTTGGTGAGGACTGATATTTAACTGCTTCGACTCAAGCTAACCAGAAAGAGATCCCATTGCGGTGAGACATGATGATCTATTGTTGGCTCAACAGGCCATCTGGTGTAACAATTTGCAGAAGTTAAAAATTAAAAAAAAGCAAACAAACAGCCTGTTCCCCAGAAACAGATGTGCAACTCAACTGATTTTAATGCAGAATTCTTTTGTTTGCTAGGACATCCATGTCACACAATATGCTGAGCAGTTTTATGCAGTCTTGCTGATGAAGCCAACATAGCCTACAACTGCACATCTGTTTATTTCTAGGAGGGTCACATTTCAAGTCAAAATGAGGTAAAACACTGTTGTGATTGTTAATGAGTCCTGACTACTACTGAGGGGAAGGGGAAGGTGCTTTCCTTTGGATCTACATAAATAGATCAGACATTTTAGTTTTGACTTAGGCACTGGGGTCAGTTACAGAAGTCACATTTAAATTTGGCCAGATTTTAAAAAACTGTGAAAGCTGGTAGTGTCCTGCTGATTTCAGGAGAACTCACTCTTACATATCAAATCACATATGTAATTCTAGAAACAAGGCTACAGCAGCTCAAGTCAAGTTTTAACATCTGGCTTGACACTATTTTGCTGGAGCCTTTTTTTTTTTTTTTAAATTAATAACTTTGCTTTTGATGACACTACCTGCTTAGGCAGCTTGAATGGCAAAAGAGATCACTTTTTCAAACAACAATTAGCTTTCTTCCCATAACTTTTTACCACTCAAAACCTCTGTCTTGGCCTTCATAACAGAGTCAGTAGAAGACTCATTAAGATTCATTAAGTATGCTTTCAAGTGGCTCAGCTTCTTTACACAGGCCAAGATGGCACTCTCGAAACTTTGTACATTTTAACTGATGTTCAAATTACAAATAATTAACTGAAACTGTTAATCTCAAAAGGGCCAGTCTTTGCCTGCATCAGAGCTCTACTTTGCACTGGTGCAGATGAGGAAAAGGATAACTTGACTTTCAGCTATTTTCAAGTCCCTTCAATTCGCAGGACAGCATAAGCATTGCTGGGAGTCCTGCTGGCTTGAAAGCAACACTTACACCACTTTTCTGGCTGCACCTCCTCCCATCTGAAATGCTCCTGTGTGGGACCCGTGTACCATGCCAGAAGATTTAATTAACTGCAATTCTTCCTGTATCCTTGGCTCAGCAGTACGATTTCATAACAGATTCAGTGAAAAGAAACACAACCAAGCACCAGGATTTAGTTTGGCTTCTGAACTCTGGAGGAAAAGCCAGAATTATTGCCCTAGAATCAAATATTTTCTGTAACTGCAGTAACCGCATAACTTGGTTAGTCCTGTCCATGCAAAGACACAGGTCCTAACGTGATACATTGGAGTGTCTCCTTTCAAATTCAGTGACATGAACTACTAAAAATAAGCTCATAGTACTGTATAACTTCATTACAGGGAATCTTTCAGATGAGTCACTTTCACAAACCAGCTATATTCAAGTGTATATTTAGGCTGTTTCAAACCTCAACCTAGATCTTCAACTGATCAAGATCATCTGAATCCTCCTTAACTCCTTAACCCTGTAAAAGGGTTAATAATTTAACACAATACAGACAGGTACATAAATTGTTTTGCTATAGGAATTTGCTCATTAACTTTGATTTCATCGTGCCAGGATATATGGACAATATAAACAATTCTGCCACAAATCTGCAGCCTGAACTATGACAAGTTCTAACTGTGCTGTGGCTCACTTCTCATTGTAAAGCAAGAACTACCGAACGTCCCATTCTTACAATAAATTAGGTCCAGTTTACATCTGCCATATCCTCTGATATCTTTGTGTTAAAGTTGTTACGTACTGAAAGCAGCAAGTTGTGGCTGTCACTATTTTCACAGTACCAAGAATATCCCCTCAGAGCACATTCTTTTTCCACATATACGGCAAACACAGAGAGATAAGAGATGCTGAAGAACCCAGAAGAAGGAATATCCTGCAGTTTAATCAGTAGTATCTATTTTCCCTTATTACTTAAAGAACAGAATAATAAGGAGAAGAAAAGAAAATCAGGAAAAACTTAAGTAGTCTGTTTAACGATAACCTGGGCTCAGATAATGAAAGTAACATGTTTTTTCTTATTATGTAAAATGTGTAGGTTTGACAACTTTTCTGGTGTTTTGTTTAAATGGCAGCTTCTCGCCTGCCTACTCGCTGTTTCATAAACATCACAGTAAAAGCTGCATCGCAGTGATGGCAGTGTCTGCACTTAGCTCTCAACTAACCTGAGACCCACCAGCAGCTTAGCCCTGGCAACGCAGAACTTGGCACGGGCTATGAAACCCGCTGAAGGAGCTCAGCAATCCTGCCCTCAGACCCACGCTTCCACAGCAACACTGCTATGAGCATTGTCTGAGCAATTTAAAGGTAGCTCAGGTGTGTCTACACTATAGGGCAGATATATCTTTCAGAAGGACTAGAAACACAACAGCTTGAAGGATTTAAAAAAGAGAAGATGAGCATGATGGACAAAAAGCACTGAAAAACAAGGAAGCATAGAAAAGAAAGTAGACACAGTCCCATGTGGTATAGCAGCTTAGGATCTCAAATAAGCTTATCCAAACAACCTTATCTAAAACAAGCTGATCCTTTTAAACTGTGTGCTGAAACTTTTGGATCAGATCAGAGGGAAACTGCTCTCCACAGTTTCTGCCAACTCTTTGTGGAGAGCAGGAAATTGGTATTATGCAGGAACTGCTCCTAATTCCCAGGAAAACCCCTCCAAATGCAGCAAGGGAAAAAGCTTTTGGTGCCTCCAAAGCTTGGCTTGAGGCCATCCTCATCCTTTTTCTACACTTTATGTGAATTTTAGATAAAATCTGTCTTGGACTGCTCTGCTAGAAGTACCGCCTCTTCTCACTGAAGATGGTTCAATGTCACAGAAAGCTCAAGGGGAGAAAAGTAATGCCAAGCTAAAATAGCTTGACTGCACCCCTGCATTCAGATCCTGAAAAAGAATGAAATGATGCTACTGGAAGAGGCTGTTGAACTAGCACTCTTCACTACTACTTTTGTAGTTCTCTGTAGTTTTTGTATTTGGAGGGATTTAAATTATCAAGAAGTGACAGTGCTCTAATAAGCTCCAATTAAGAAGAGTAAATAAAAGTAGAGGATTAGGTTAATTTCTTGTTCTGAAAGTTAGTTCTATATAGGCATGGAAGGACAGAGTAGAATTGTGTTTTACTCAGACAAGTATGGGTGGAAAGAAGGTGTAAATATTCATCCCTGATAGCAGTTCAGATCACTGGTAACACCAATAATGATACAAAAAAGGAGTGTCAACAGCCAAGCCTGATGTCGGAATAGGACAGAAGCATATCCTGGCATGAGAACAAATCAGTCTACATTGGCATAAACATGGCCATTTTTTTCGGAGCACAAAAGCAAATGTTTGTCCACAAGTTTATCTCCAATCAATTACCGGCCTGCCTGATGACTCTATCTGAAAAGCAAATGACTCAAGACCTCCTTTTGTTGCTTTTCCAATTAAAAGTAAACTAGGAAGTTAGTTATTTGGTGTGAGGTTACGCAGCGAAAGCTCTAATCTTGGTCGACACATTTGCATCAACTTCAACTCAGCTGGCACCACTAACTCAACAGTCCTACAGCTATAGCATGGGCTTCAGCATGGGCTACAAACCTATGCACATGCCTCCCCATGCTGCTGACTTCACTGCCACACTTACCTGTGGCAGGCAGCAGAAGTACACATTACTGTGCTGCATTTGCGCTTCCCTTGTCACAGAGATAACAGCCCGTCTGTAGAACCACAGGGGACATTTTTCCCTTGTGGACATTTACATAGGAAGGAAAACAGTGAACATAAGGGAACAGGATTGAGAAGCCTACCTGTGGGCTGGTGCTCCATGTAGTTTCCCTGTGCATGGATGCAGGAAAGTCCTGGAGGTAAGGCCAGCTACCCTAATAGGCTCTTGGATCGGTTCACATTAGAACAAGGGATATTTACCGACCAAATGGAGGAGTCATAGCCCTGAATCTTTACCAACTGCCTATAAACTTGGACAGCAACAAGATCTCAGGGCAGAAGAACCACTCCAGTCTATTTTCCAAAAGTATCCAAATAATACAACAGCCTAAATACGATTTTCAAAAGGAGGCAGGAATGTAGGAGCTTTGGTTCTGATTTATAAAGACATGAGAGGTCAAGAAGATCCTTCCCTCCCAGCTAAAGCCACTGGCACCTTTTCTAACCAGAAGTTCTGGTTCCTCAGCAAAAAATCCCTGTCAGCCAGGTGCTATTTTAGGTGTATTTATTTGTGATTAATTACAAGGCTGCCCTGTATGTTTGCAGTCAGACACTAAGGTACTGCAACTGTTAGTTTCTGCAATAAATTAGTACATCAGCAGGTGGCATTGCAACCCAACAGGTCATTTGCTATGTTCACTGCACACACTCCTCGGAGGCATGTGCTGCATACTGGATTGCTGTGCAGTACAGCACAGTTTGCAAAATATAGTTACAGTATTGACAGGCATTTCCAAACACTTTAGTTAGATGAGTTCCCCACCAAATCCTGCCTACTGGCATCTGCTGCAAGATGTTTGTTTCAAAAAGAAATTCCAGACACATTATTATTCTCTTTTTTTTACCCCTCTTGAGGGGATTTCTGCTGCATAATTATAATGTCTGGATGGGGAGAACTCAGCCTTTGTCTTGTACTGGGCTAGCACTAAAAGGAATCATTTTTTGCATGGACAGTCCTGTTTCATTGCTGGCCTTCAAAAAAAAAAAAAGAAAAAGACAATGTGGTTTCTGAAGATTAAAGAAGGAAGGAGTGAATAAAAAGTAATCACATACAATGTCTCCTATTACTTAATAAATATAAATATTCCATCTTCTGTCTATAACAATTTACAAGTTCATGCTTTTGAACACTGAATAAATAAAAACAAGTAACCAAAAGCAAGAACAACTTTTTATAAAACATGCTTGTGAATATTGAGTCTAATGTTGATAATCTATGGATTCTTTACCTTGAATAACTCTCTGAAATGTATGCATACTGTTTAGAGACATGTCCCGGTTTCAGCTGGGATAGAGTTAATTTTCTTCCTAGTAGCTGGTATAGTGCTGTGTGTTGGATTTAGGATGTGAATAACGTTGATAACACACTGATGTTTTAGTTGTTGCTAAGTAATGTTTACACCAGTCAAGGACTTTTCAGCTTCCCATGCTCTGCCAGGTACAGAAGAAGGTGGGAGGGGGCACAGCCAGGACAGCTGACCCAAACTGGCCAGAGGGCTATTCCATACCATATGGCCTCATGCTCAGTATATAAACTGGGGGGAGTTGGCTGGGGGGCAGTGATCGCTGCTCAGAGACTGGCTGGGCATGGGTCGGCGGGTGGTGAGTGGTTCCGTCACTTGTTTTTTTGTTGTTTTGCCCTAGGTTTTGTTCCTCTCTCTCTGTTTTCCTTTTCATTACGATTTATTATTGTTGTTGTTGTTATTACTACTATTATTATTTTATTTTATTTCAATTATTAAACTGTTCTTATCTCAACCCACAAGTTTTCTTACTTTTGCTCTTCAGATTCTCTCCCCCATCCCACCGGGGGACGGATGGACGGACGACACGGCTGTGTGGTGCTTAGCTGCCGACTGAAGCTAAACCAGGACAAGAGACAATATAAGTATTTTGCTCTACATTCTTCCTCAAAAGATGAAAGAGTACGGGTAATTCCTCTTTCTTCGAAAGAGAAGCCAAAGTGGTAATTCAAAATAGATCCCAACAGCAACTGACTGAACTCTACAAAGGATATTCTGGATCATGCATGTTTTTCTCCTCACTTCCCTCCTATTTCACCCTATTTCTTCGGTCTGGTTTAACTAGTAAAACTGTAATTTATTCTGCACTTATTTAGAGTAGATCAAGGACTCTCCCAGCTTCAGGAGGGACTGAGAACCTCCGGTGCCACAAGGATAAGGCAGCTGCAGGGTCACCACGGCAGGAGCCCTTGCAGGCACTGGGACCTCAACACCGGGGCTGAGGGCAGGGAGGGCACCTCTGGACGTGGGCAGCAGAGTCCTGTGCTGTGCAAGGTCTGACCTGTGGGGCAGCTGTTAGCTTCGGCTTTGAAGATTACCTTGTTTATTCAGAGAAGCAGCCTAGAACTGACAGCACAAACACAGATGACAGATGCAACCTTAACCGTCCCCTCTCCTCACCCACAAATTTTATGGCTATGCCTGCTAGCGGTGCAGCAAAAACCCTCGCCTGCTTCTCATCTGTGCTCTATGAAAACAATGCAGGGACAGAACCAGCAGGTCCCACCCACCTGAGCAAATACAGTAGCAATCCCTAAGCATGCACAGATAACGCATCCTTTGGTAAGTAAACTCCCACACCAGGAAGGAGACAGTATGAGCTTGCGAACGGTGCCACTCTGCCACAGCCTATTTATCCCTGGAAGTGATTTTCGCTCTGCTCAAATGTATGCAGTCCAGACATTTAGCAGTGGGAGTGAAATACCAAGGGTTTCAAGCATCTGTTCCTTAGTTAATCTTGTATGTGGCAAAGTATCTGTTAACAACCCTATGGCTTCTGAAAAAGGGCAAGAACAGGCAGATGAATGGGAGATTTTCACACTCAATTGAAAGAAAACTCCCTTCTTCATGCCCTGACGTAAACCCTGGTTAGGATATCCTGGCCATCAGGGCAAACCCTTGAATAACAGACTGGGAGAAAGCAAAGATGACTGCTCCCTCTCCTGCAAAAGCCTTAGAGCTTCCAGGGTCTGCCCAAGCTGGCTTGTTGCTCACTAGTGACAACGATATAGCCCAGCTGCACTTTAGGTGGGCTTGCCATCCTTCTACTGACCTCTCAGGCAGCTGATCCTCTTAAAAGCCTTGTTCCTTTAAAAGGAGTACAAAGATAACGCTTGGTTAATCAAGAATGGGTCTGTCAGCAATATAAATTGCACAGCTGTATAATAATATGTAGAGCCACATTTGGGTGTGCATTTATTTTGGTTCAGTTTGGATTAGCTGACCTTGAGGATCCGGAGATGGGTTGCCAGGGAGAGAGGCAGGAGTTATTCCCCAACAAACCCATTGCTGCTGAGCATGCAAGTAGCTCTACACATCACCACACAGAAGTCTAATCCATAGTGTTTGAGGGACTTTCCCCACTGCCCCCCAAATAATAAGCAGGCCCCACATGTGAAAATGCTATTGCTTTGGATGCAAGGGATTTGCAAGGAATTTGTAAGCTAGTAATAAGTGATATTTAAATATTGGTTCCAGAAGATGAGGCTAAACATCCTTTTATTGTACTTATGGGGCTAACAATGTAGGAAAGTGCTAGGAGCATAAGACAGCATAGTTCAATCAATGTAATGGATTTATGTGAACAAGTCTATAGAAGTTTGTGGTAAATCAATTGTTACGTGCTTTGACAGGAATAGAGGGCAGATGTACCAATCCAGTTGTAACCTAAGCAGTGCCTTTACAGGTACCCTTGTTCATTTAGCTGTTACTATTTCTCACATGTTCCCCCATGGCCCATTCTTCTTCCCTCCTCCCGAATTTGAAATATTCTATTACATCTCTTTAAACAAAACAACAAAAAACAAACAGGGGAGATGCTTCCCAGTTGTGTAACACATTTCATTTGAAGACACTGAGAGCTCAGTTAGAATCCTATGATGAAAGTATTACTATACTATTTACAGATGAGAAAGCTGAGCAACTGCAAAGGCCAGATCACTCTTCTGGAGTAGGGCAATATGATTCTAAGTTGCTACTAGCATACCCCACTGGGAGAGTGCATGTGTATAAAGGGGTAGGGGAAGGAGGTGAACTGGCATTTTCATCTCAAGTCTAATTGCAGCCTCACACATAAATTCACTTTTTTTCAAGAGAATACTCTTTACTGAACATGATTACTCTATTTTCATTAATTTCTAGGTTGCTCAGTGCCCTGTGCAAGCTTTCATGTCCCATTCCGACTCTCGTCTACAAAGTTGCGCTCAGGAGTGCACTTGCCTATCAGAGCAAATCACTGCATCTCCTACTCAAACACCCACTTGATAGAGGAAGCCTTAAGTTTTCTGTGTTTATTTGCTTCTTGCTGTGACAATATACACCCTGTTTTCATCTAAAAATAAAGTAAGATTTGTCAGGCAGCCTATCTCTGAGCATCACAGGTTTTAAGTTAGACCTTAAACCTTTGTGATATCCAGCAGTGTATTAGTATAGCATCTTTAAAACAAAATAAAGCTAAAAGAACAACATATGATCTCTGTTCTTTGGAAAATAACATTATAGAATGACCAACCCTCTCTGTCCTCTCCCCTGCTCCCTTTCATGCCTTAAAACCTATCCTGGCTTGCTGGCAGTAAGTGTAATTCAGCTGAATTTAGCTCTACATGGGCTTGATCATACATCTAGCATCCAAAACTGTCTTCTTGGATGTTTGTCAAGTGCATGAATAGTACTACGAAACCAAGAATCAGTAATCTTCTGCTAGAGATACATCTCAAAAAAAATTCAAACTATACAAACAACTTTAAAAGGACAATGCCATCATGTTTAGCCTTGCGCTGATTATTTAGCCACCTGAAACCTTAAAAAGTGGTACTAATTGCTGAGTCAGAATTGCAAAAGCAGTTGTATCCTATCCTTCTGCTGCAGTGGAAGGAGGGAAATCAATCAGATGATTATGGACAGGGCCGTCTTGATCTGAAATGCATGAAGTGTCATATGGCCAGGTAACTCCAGATCACTTTTGCAGTGAGACTACGATGTTACACCTGTAAACTCAGCAGATGACAGCAAGATTTGCAACCGGCAAAGTACTTCTCACAATAAATATGAATTTAAAAAGACCCATTATTTTCTAAAGTACCGAGTGCTTTTCCATCTCAAAGTGTACTGTTCTTTCCCAGCCTGTTCAGAGAAGATGGTGCTGCAGTTGGCTGCTTCTGGAAGGAAAGAAGACAGTAAACAACCCATCAGGATCCAGCTGACGGGCTTCTGGATAAATGCATGCCTGCCTCATTGGAAGTAGGTCCCAGCAACACACTCTGTGCAACCTTCCGATTCCAGCTCATGTATAAAAGCTAAAAGCTCCATCTTCCCTATGACATGACATAGTTATTAATTAGATATAAATATGATGTTCCTGATACAGAGTTGTGGCAGGTAAGAACTGATGTCAGCTGGCGTCAACTTCCTACAGTGCTATGCCTCCCTCATCTCAAGCAGCTCTCCCACTGTGTTGTATGACTGCTAAACAGGATTCCTCCTCAAAAAGGTTTTCTTCAAATATTTGTTTGGGACAAACCTACAAAGGTATAGAGCACCTGCAAAACCTCCAGGGATTTCCAAAGCAGTGTTGGACCTCAGGCTTGTGGAACCTTCTCTTTAAACAAATCAAAGGAAAAAAAACCAAACCAACAACTGTCAGTACACTGTGGACCTTATAATTAGCTTAACCAGTAAATTTCTGCTTCCCCTGAGGTGCATCATAATGTGTATTTAATGATATCCTCCTCTTCCCTATATCCCTAGCTGTTTTATATACTATAAATTATGGATGAGCTTCTGTTTATATATGCAATCTTTTAGCTGTAAAATAAAGACCACTAATATAGCACTTAGAACACACCAGGACGCCTGCACTCCATCAATGTTTAAATGGGTATAACATGCCAACTGGTCGTTTGCTCTCACTGGCAGTGATGTATGGGAGGGAAATGGACTGAGAGAGCAGAGAAGCATCCGCCCATTGCTCTAAGCTCCTCCTATCCCAACATTGTACAGCCTTTGCTTATTGGTAATGAGAAACAGATGGTGCTATCCATCTCTTTTTATGAGATGGGGAAATAAAATATTCACCCTTGTATCACTATTTTTACCATGGGCAAGGGATCTCAAAGAACTCTAAGAGGAAAAAAAGGAAAAGACAATATCTATAGCTACTACCACACCATAGTTCTGCAGTTAAACAATCAATAATATATTTCAGGGAGATACCGTGTGTGTGTGTGTGTGTGTGTGTTCCTTAATATGAAGATCAATAGATTTTGCTCCAATCAAGCAGGTCTCATGCCGTTGGTCTCTTGGCACAGTGCTGTCCCCAGCTTACACAGCTCAAGTTCTCTGTGTACAGCATTTACTTCATACTACAAAGAGGCATGAACAGGGAGGTAATGCAGGACTTCCAGAGCCCACTGGAAGTTTCCTGCTGATATGGATGAGCTACACACAAATAGCTGCGATTAAAATAAAAATTGCTTGGCAGGTATAACCTCACAATTATATCTGGGACTATTACAGCTCCCCCACACAGTGTAAGCAAGTGACTTTGGTAATAAATGCAATGCAATAATAAACATGGGTTTCTAAAGACCAGTGTTACAGCATGCAACTGCCCTAAGTAACTGAATGTTACTAGCTTTATTGTGCTAGTGAAACCACATGTACTATCTGCTACACAGACGACAAATAAAAATATTTCCTTTAAGATAAGTTTCCAGTTTTAAATTATGAAATCCGAACTGCCTTAAGATTTGCTATCCTGACCTCCCTTTCCTCTTTATGTATGTCTGTCTGTTAATCATGTTTCTTCTTCCCTTTTATTTAACCTATCCTGCTTCTGCTTGCTTCAAGTACTAATTTGTTTGCCAGTTAACAAAGAAAGTCTTAAACAGAGGAAGCTCCACTTAAATAATCCTTATTGGGAAACAGGTTCATGTACATAACTCTAACCCAGTAACAGTCAACTTGGGTAGCTTTGATAGAAAAAAATGCACACTTTTTTTTTTTGCTTCCCTTGGGGTGGTTGTGGCCACAGAGTCTGTCTACAAAAACCTTGGTTACACTAGGAACATCTGCCCTAATAAATCTGTTGCAAGAGCCCCCTTGTTAGCTGTGGCATGTACTAGTAAAAAAGGGTTTTTATCGTTACAGGCAGATCTCTGCTCAAATGAAGCCAACACACACAGCTCAATGGTACGATGTGTACACAAATCAGAGTTTGGGTTTTTTTGGTCAACATAATGTCATCAGTTAGGACATACGAAAACTTCACTTATTGCAGTGGAGCCCATGAAGATTTGCTGTTACAAGCTTGGACTCAAGAGTTCCAAAATCCACCTGGGAGGGAGTAAGGAACTTTGCCTGGAAAGGGCATAGGGCCTCTCTGCCAGCTTCTGTAGAAGCTAGGTTTTGTTTAGGAAAGAAAAAAATATTGTAATTCTTTTGGCAGAAAAGGTAACTTTCTCAAATGATATACAGAGGAGAAACTGATACAGTTTAGTCCTCCAAATCTGCTGACAGATGCATGCTTACCATTCATAGCTGAATGAAAGCAAAGTTGAATGGCAAGCAAGCTCAGGAAAAATAATTTGGGTTGTTCCACCGCTGTTGATGAGAATCAAGCAGGCTGTAACTGCTCTACGTTTGCTCTGCACAAATTGCCTCGCAGTACGCTTTCCAGTAGACCTTCTGTTAGAGCTTCCATGACTTTATTTCTGTTAGCCTAATAGGCTAACATAACTGCAACTGGAGCTATGTTACCTTTCCAAGGGTGTCTAGTTATACTAAGAAAATTCTCCTCTATTCAAAACAAAGCAAAAATAAAGACATGCACACTTCAAAGGACAAAAGCAAACAATAAAACAACCCTATCAAAGCAAAAGGCAGAAACTGAATTTATGGGAGGGGTGAGAGAATCCAGAGTGGATGGCCAAATTAATTCGTGTTCCTTAATGCACTGTGGGAAGACAATTGGACCAAATGGTGACAAATGTGGTGAAAAACCCTGTAAAGAGGTAGAAAATCCTTATAAAGGACTGTACACATCTGGATCTCTAGTACTGACTGATGGCTGAGAAGTTTTGAAGCTGTTCAGTGCGTCTTTTCTCACTTTAGCGTGACATTTCTGCTACTCCAGTATTTTTCACAAAGTCTACTATTTCTCAAACCAATGAGCCTCCCTCTGGTGAAAATTTGGGACTCAAACTTGTTACTTCAGAAGAGAATTTCAAAATGTGTTGAGTTCAAGCTTAACTCTCCAAATGCGGAACAACAACAGGCTTCTGATGTAATAACTGAGGATTTAAACAGCATGTTCCACTAGGTCCTGTCCTTAAACTCCAGAAAGAAAACTCAGTTGAGTCAGACACAAAATTAACTCTCCCTCTCCTGGCTCTTATGTTCCACAAGCAAGTTGCCTAGGAGCTACAGAGCAAAGTGCTTAAACACGCTCTCCCTGACTTGTGATCGCTTCAGTTAACAGCAGCAGCTTAAAGGCATTACTCCTTCAATTTGCAAATAGGTGGGGGACGAGAATGTGAGTCTGTATCTCAGCAATTCTGGCTCCCAGTCTTATATTCTGGCATAAATCCATTTTCACTGGCAGTGTAAGCTAGCAAACTTAGCTGGGAACTAAGGCACAGCACATGCTCAATTCCGGTGGCTCTGTTCAGTGGGGGAGAGGCGGTTACTGGTGCAGTAGAAGGACACTTGGGAGCAGCAGCTTAAACCACTGTATCAAAATGCACTGGCACTCATCTGTCACTGTCCTCACTCTCCAATTGTGAAAAAGCCTATCCAAGCCTACAGCTTATTTTCACTTCTCTTCCCTTGATGCTCTTCTTAAAATGTTACTAATGCAGCTTGTCAGATTTTCTTCAGCTTTATAGCAGGAGCTAAAGGCATTGTGCCGAGAAACAAGTGAAAGAAGGAGGAAATACTCTTCAGTGTAAGACATAAATGGTGCTCTACAGTTGGGTTTACTTTTTTGTCATTGGTGGTGGCTGTTTTCTTTAAGATGGCTAAAGAGGAAAAAAAATTGCAGAAATCTAACATTGTACAAAAGAAAATATAACATTCAGCAAAAATCCAAATAAAAGCTAAGTGAGCATAAAAACTGTTTTAAGGAATAAACACTCAGGCATTGAGTCCTGTTAGCATTCAAATCAAGCAGCAAGATTGCTCATATCACAAACTTAGTCCTCCCCAACACACTCACCAACACAACACAGTGTCTGTGATGTACTTCCATGGCCCATTATGTGCTAGGAAACCAAGCAACTGAGGGACCGTTTGTCCAGACACAGGTTTAATGTGTGTTTTCTGCAAGTCTCTACATACCATTCCAGGCAGTAAGCATACTTATCTATGATTTCAGTCTTCCAGTTTTGTGCAGCAGAAAACATCAATAGTTGTGCTAAGTCACTCACCCATAACGTGTAGGACCCCCTGCGGCTCCCTGGAAAAGTCAGCATACTCTGATCTGAGACAGCAATAGATGCCAGGCCACTGCTCCTGGATGGTGGCCATTCAAAGTCAGCCTCGGCCTGCTCAGTTTTGCTTTTCTGCTTCTTTATAATCTGTAAAGTAGGGGGACAGGGCATGGGAGGGGAGGAAGAAAAGGGTGCTTGGAAAATACTGAGCCGTATGGAGAGAAACTACATTAACCCTGTCTCAAGACAAACTGCCTAGGAAGAACATTTGAGTTTCCCTCTGCTTTTGCTCCAGTTCATGCAAGGATGATTCTGACAACTTGCATGCATTTCTTCTCATCTGAAGTCATACTGCTTGCAAGCGCATAAGCATCGATACAATAAATCATAATCAATGCCTGTAGGAACATCAGAGGTGAATTAAATAAACATAGAAACCTGTTCCTACAGTAACACTTTAAACACTAGCAGCATCTAAGTGTCAAGTATTTTCTCAGACAAGAATTTTTGCAAAGAAACATAAAATACTAGATATGAGGGGAATTTCAAAGGCTCCCATGACATCTAGACACATTTCTACTGAAAAGAAAGAGGTCTTAGGTGTCTAGGCACTATTTTTGTTTTTGAAAATCTACACCGTCTTGAGAGAGAGAAGATCGTATAGACTACCTGTCTCCCTACACTGACAGATTATATCCTGCTACACTTAATTTCCACAACTTTTCTGACTCCAATTTAAAATATCTACAGAATATTATTCTATGACAGAAAAGATCTTGTTAGGCAGCTTTTGACAAAAGTGGTAGCAATTCAGGGTTGGCTGAGATAGGCTCTGGTCTATCAAAGATCCGATAAACAGAATTAATCTTCTAACATCCCTATTAAAAAAGAAGGCAGATTATTTTCCACAGAGATGTTGCTCTTCTGGCTTTTCTTGACAGCCTTATAAACAACATGTTCCTCTTCTGGTGTGTGATCCATACGTTGTTAAATGCCACATCCTATACACAGATGTGGCAATTAGCTTAGCTCACATGGAGGGAGACTAACTTAGCAGAGTGGTTACTTTACTGATCACAGGAGCTCAGCAGCACTCTGTTCATGCTCGTCTTGCCTTGCTCCAGGCTACCCAGACAAACTCAAGTGGTATTTGTTCCCACTAGCCCTCCATTTCTGTGCTGTGTCAGTGCCAACTGCGAGCTTTGCAGGGAGAAGAACGAGCTTTCCAGAAAAAGCCACCTAAATCAGACACACAGAGGGTTCTGTGATTTTTTGGGTGTCTCTCTCATAGCATCATTAACAGAATTCTATTTTAATGATCGATGTTTTCTTTGTATGTGTTGCAGATGCAGGGTTCAGTAGAGCTAGTATGGTCAAGAGCCACACTTCTTTACGTTGGAAAACTTCGTGCCTTTTGGGAAATGAAGTACAGATGTAAAATTCCATCGAGCAGGGGCCTCCTCTTCCAAGCAAGGATATCACAGACCTGAGGGAGTGGTACCTCTCAGCTCTGAGGGTGTAGGCCATCAGTTTAGGCACTGGATTAAGCCGATTTATAAATCGATCCCTGTGTCAGATGTAGCTGATTAAGCCTATGCTGTGATAGTTGAAGTTGCAACTTATCATTTACTCTACTTTCTGCACTGGTGTAATCTTTTTTGCTGTTAGCAGAGTCAAAGCTCACCACACTAAAGGATTGTGTTTTGGCTATTAAACAAGCTAGGGAAAAAATACATGCCATACCTTCTGCACGATGGTTGTGGCCAGCTCTTCTATGAGGTCCTCCTTGTGTTCCTGCAAGTAACAAGCCTCGTTCTGCTTGTCCTGCATGAAAATGGGTACCTGTAGTTGCTAAAATTGCATAAAAGCAGCCTTTCCACAGAAATGGTATAGATCATGAAATGGGTAATATGCCCTACTGGCACTGTGGGAAGAAATTACAGGTACTTACATCACATGTCACCTTCTGAAATGCAACATGCATCTTGGACACAAGTTCATAAAACCCACACCCAACTCTTTAGGTATAGCATGAGATAGTCACTAATTCTTTATGTTTTCTTTTGTATCTACTTGTTTTTGCACCACTATCCAAATTAAAAGAAGCATAACTGTTCTATTTAAATTAATACTTTTTTTTTTTTAAATGTTACCAGGCTGTCACTGTAGGTCTCTGCCTTAGAAATAGCTTCTTCCACTGCTTCCTCTGCAACACGTAAGGCCACAGCAAGGGTATCCATCATGCTATGTCCTAGGTGAAGAATAAGAAAAAACACCATGTTCTTTATATGTGTACATTTTGCATAATGAGCTCCAAAATTCAGACTCATATTCTGGACTTATATTCAAATCTTAGGTTGTTCATGACAAAGTTCATTTCCTCAATCCAGAATTATGCACAGTAAAATAAACACCTTAAGACAGAGAAATTTGTCTCAATCTCTATGTTACTTCTTAAATGTAAATATTAAATACAATAAAATACAGTATTTTTATGTTGCTCATTTTAGAACCCAGTAAAATAGTTAGGAGGAAATAACAGGTAGAAAATTTGTAAACTTCCTATGAACACCAACAGAATACAAGAAAGAGAATGAAAAAAATATATAAGCATAGGAAAGGAAATGGGAGAGAAGTAACAAAAACTGAACATTGAGAAAATCACACTAGAATAAGTGTGTATTAGCTGTAATACTGAAGCAAGATATCCCAGCCTGGTATAGAAAGGAGTTTTAGTATCTTGCTATATGTTTCAGCTAAAAGATTGTTGGATCTGTGAACAAGACTTACCAGCACTCTAGGCTATTTGTCCAGTAATTCAAAGTGTAAGGACTGTGTTTTAATCAAGTGAGTTTTTAGCAGCATACCTTCTGTCTGTCGGTAGAATGTAGAGTCACTGCCACAAATGCTTCCTTCATTTTCAAAGCTTCCTTCAAAAAAACCTCCTTCTGCTCAGAAAAGACAGTACTGTGCATTAGTATAAGAAATACCCATTATCAGCAGACGCATTATTAGATTAGAATATTCATTCAAGATACGGTGGCACCACACACAAAGAGGGATAACCGGAAAACTCCTCCTACCTTTTGTATAAACCATGACTGCAGCAGCTTTTGTACAAAACATGACTGCCTTTATATGAAAGACCTCTCATTCATTTTGGATGGAGAAAACTATTCGTACAGTAAAAGAGAGAGAGAGAGGAAGAAGCTACTAGGTATAAAACCTACATGGTAGAAGTTAAGTACAGGGAATTTGCCTTTAATATGACATTTGGGGTTGAAATAGATTCTACATTTTAAAGGGCAATGCTGTATAAATAAGCCAAAACCCAGATACATATACAAGTATTTATCTTCAAAGGGAACAAAAGGTTTACCTAACAGTCACAGGGAGAGTAGAAGAAAGTTAGCAATGACATTTAGACTCAAAGGCCTTCCTTAGAAAGGTCTCACAGAGAGTGCACATGCCACTGTGACGACTCATTGCATTGTTCATACTTCCATTCAAGGACAAATTCAGTGAGGCTATGGCTTAAGTAAAGGCAACATATCATAGTAAAGTTCTGAAGGATCTATCCCCACAGTTTTTAATTCCATTATCCCACTTCTGCCCTCACTGACACGGATTTTCTTGTCTTCATATATATTTGTTCTCAACTGTTAAGGAATCTTCTCTAGAAAAATGAATTTGATACAGAGAAAGCAAAAAGACTAATAAAGCAGAATTTAATGCATAGGTCACTTCTCCCTAGAAGCTTTTATGCCAATATTCATACGAAACACCTAAAATTTTCACTCAGCATACCATCCTATATAATTTCAGAACTTACCATCCTATGTAATTTCAGAAAAAGACAAAGTAAAGACTATAGACAAATTACATTCTCTGTACAAATTTCGAAAGAATTACCTTAGGAAAGTATCTGGTCCAATAAATCCAATGAAATTTCAAACGTTCAGCTAGCTGTGTTTTGAGTAATTTGCTAAAGGTACCAGTATGACACCAAATGCCATTTCTTCTAACCCATTTTACATCTCCAATTACTCTTCTTATGGGGTGATGCATTGTAACACCATAGTTAAGGGAGAATTGTGTCTTTTCATTTAAAAAGGTGATGCCAATACTTAACCATTTACAATACTTACTCATACTTAACCATTTACAAACATCAATACAAAGATAAGATGTGGCCAGTTTCAGATCCTTAAGCATGCAAAACTCTAAGTGAGGACAATCTAAGTTTTGGTCAACTTGGATACTGAACGTATCCCATGTTAACCAAATTTTGCTTCAAACACCATGGAAATGTGCTCCATGGTTGAATGTTGAATGCAAAATTATTTCTCATTCATTGACTGCTCAGACCTGTGATAAATTTTGGAACATGGGCTAGAATACAAACTGCAATTCACTTTATGGACTGAAGATAACAGTTCTTCTGTATCACTGGCATAATTAAGATTAAACATTGTTTGAATTCTTAAACAGCTCTCTAGACACTTCACCTCTTTTTTCTCTCCACTGAGGTATTTCTTTTAAAAAAAAAAAAGCCTTAAAAAAAATATTTTTTGAAATAATCTCAGAATTTCCATTGTCTCAGCTTGTGTGTTAAAGTAGATAAACTAATAAGAAATCAACACAGCTGTTCTTACCTGTTACATCAGGACAAATTCCACTCTCCAGTCTATGCTTCTTGTATAAGTTCTTCAGGACTTTGGCACTTCCAAAACACTTAAAGCGGCTTTTGACATTATTATAGTACCAATCCAGAGACTGGGTCCTTAGGAGCCTAAAACAGAAAAATAAAATACATATTTGGAACAATTCTACAACAAATAAATGTAAACAGTTTACCATCCTTTTATGTAAAAAAGGATCTTTTAGGCCTCAGAGCATAGAGGTATTAATTTCTGAACACTTCTTTACTGTTTGTACTTCCCAAGTGTCCAGTATACTGAGGCAAAAAAAAAAAAAAAAAAAAAGAAAAAGGTAACTCATGAGCAAATATCTGCTTCACATTACTCAAGGTTTTATTTGGTTTTGCTACTATCAGAAGAGGTGCTCTCCCCTTTTACATTATAATGCCAACACTACAGCGTTTTGAAAAATATAAACAAGCCTTGGAACAGTACAGGAAGGTTTTAAAAATAGCCTTTAGTTACACAGATTTACAGATAATGTAAGAACATTAGCCCATTAATGCACCACAAAAAATAACATTTTCATAAAAATAAATCACTGCTTTTACTTGGGGAAACCAATGGAGTAGACAAAGCCTAATTAGAGGACCTCAAAGCAGAATGCCTACCAAAGAATGGTAGGCAGACCACCTTTTTTGGGGGGAAGGACTCACAACTGCAGTTTGGTTTCTTACTTTCAAAGTAAGCATCACTGACATCAGTAGCTCAATCCTAATGGATTTGTCCCCAGAGCTCATATACTTTTATAAAGGCATGAGATACTGTCAAACTCTGTATTCTTTTCCACATGGCAGAGGGCTCTTGCTCCACCTGTTACTTCAGTAGTGGGTGGTAGATAACCTACACCATATTCCCAGACAACACAACGACAGGCTACTGCAGGGCAACCCACAGTGGACCCATACATTCCCTACCAAAGGTGTCCTGGAGAGGGGGATCCTAGGGGCCCACCTGTAAATTAAAGCTGACTTACCCAAAAGCCTCCAGTAAGGAGAAATAAGTCTGAGCCAGTGAACATGAACTAATTCTGAGTGTTTGCTTCCTTATTTGAGCTCATTTGATCCTTTGCACATTGCCACAGTAGTTTATCTTTAATTAATTTTCTGCACTTACATTGCAGGAACCAAGATATTTTTATAGGACATGAAAACATTTCATATAAAACAGTCTTTAGTATAGGCTGCAAAGGTAATGTCCTCTTTGTAATAATTATAAAAATTGGGGTCTTGGAACTAGAAGCCCTATGGAGCTTGTTACATAATTAAGCAAAGAGATGATTCTTAACACCAAGATTTTAGAAACCAAAAGGCTAAGGTTAGTGTCCAGTGCCAATATATGAACCCTAAAGGAATGATGTTACTATCAGGAGTGCTGGACTCTCAGCACTTCCAGACTTGAAGACATTCAGATGATTTAATTCTGGTTTTTAAACCTGGGGTCATGGGTAAAAAACAAAATAAAATGAAAGCCCCAATGTAACCTTTAGATTTTCTTTCAGGCACTGTAGACTTTTCTTTATAAAGTGCAAAGCAAGTGACAATCCATAATTTTTGTTTAACACATACCATTTCATAAGCAAATAAAATCTCACCTATTGAGAGACTAGCAATGTAGTTCTTACGCGGCACTGAACCTTAGGAGATACTTGATAACAAACAAATACGCTGAGCCTGGGGTTTCAACTAAATGCTTCTAGTCCGGCTCTGGATTTTTTGAGTTTCAATATATTGCTAAAAAGGGATATCCACTTCATGTAAAGCAGAACATCATGATATAGTCCACTTCTCTGTCACCACTGGAAAGTGTTTAGTAGCAAACACCAGCAGTGGGAAATTAAAAATAAAAATCAATGAAGCCTATCATATTCAAACTGTGAACCCTTAAAGTTACGTTAGTTACTCTACGGAAGACAAAAACTGAAGAAAAAGCACATAGTGGAACCGAAGCGTATTTTTTCTGTATGCTGTGTCAGCAGTTAGATGCAGGAGAGATGTTTACAGATAACGTAAGAGTATTAGCCCTTTACTATCTGTTTGCATAGTAATATCCCAAGCCTAACTATGGTTCCCAGGAGGCTGATTAGTTCCAATATTCACCATTCTACAAATATCACTAACGTGATGAGGGCAAAAATCCTATTTTTTTCTGGAAAACATCCTTACCCATGGTGTACAGATGACTGACATCTCATGAAGCGCAGGTGGCTGGTGACAGAGCACAAGCAATGGGAAGCATGCCTAGGTCTGTCTGTGAAGTACAGGATTTCTGAATTCCTATAATGCTCCCACCAAGAAATCTGTTATGATGCCTGTCCAAGTCCTGACCCACTGACCAGGGCTTGCCTTGCTGGCACAAGTGATGAATCTGTGAATGGAGGCAAATTTCTCTCCCAAAGCTGCAATTCTTTGGTATTCTGAGAACCTGCCTTCTTTGTGGGCAGGAACCATTTGGTCTCATGGAAACTGCATCAGAAAGGAACAAACACTACATCTTCTTGCTGAATTTGATTCACTTCTGTCCACTGAGTTTCTACAGGTGCTGGGAGTGTAAGATTTCAGTCAATAGCACGGAGTCACAATCATTATGATGGATAAAACTTAAGTCTGCATGACTGGGTTGAAAGAGGCTTAGCAGGAGGCATTGGCCAGGAAGGATGTTCTTCTGCCCAGTGAACACAGTATTCTCCACGCTGTCCACAAAATAGCACTGTCACTACTGGTGGACTCACAGCACTGTCAGTCCTCAAATACATTGCTTTAGGGCTTTCAAGATCCCTACCAACTACCTTAGCATGTTTACCAAGCAACCTCAGCTCCACTAGCTCAAAATGCTAAACTTACCTTCTTGGAAGCCAAGTAGATGCAGTTCTTAATATTCAGACTGAGTGACAAGGTACCAAAAGCAGAAAGTCACCTATCTCATTGTACAAACCGTATGAGTTAAGATAGTCAGTTATGAATGCTGACTGGCAACTTGGGAAAAATGAGAGATAAGATCCACTGCAAGCCTGCTTCCCCATCTTTTTCCCCATGCTACCATGTTTTTCTGGGTCTGATCAATACTGTTTCTGTAAAAACAGAAAGCTAACAGCACTGATTTTTTAATGAGGTGAGACATAGCTTTGCAACTAACACAATTTTAGAGACAGGCTTTGTATTTGTAATGATAACATTTTCCATATGTGAACTTTGGAAGAGTCAGAAAGATAGATTATACATCTCAAAGCAACAATGAAAGAAGAGGTGCTTGCCTCTTTGTACTGGCTAATCTGGTGTAAACACAAGGATTAGGATTTTTTTTTTTAAATTTCCTCATTGCTGCAGGATTAACACTTTGTGAGTAATCTAATAATCTCATGCTTCTCTCCTGTGTTGGAGAGCTACCAACAACCCCAAATCTATGCCTCTGTCCTGCACACATTTTATAGCAGATTACAATGCCTCCTGTAAAGCTTTTCAGCCTCTTAATTTTCAAATAAGTCACAACGTCCCTGCTGATTCCTCCTGGGGAGAGAGCATTTGGAGAAAAGAGTAGTTTAGTATCTTATAGATACTAAAATAAAGGACCCACTCGAAAGAGAAATAAAAGCATTTTCACCTTATTTCAAAATCCTTTAATGTTGACCTGTATTTTAAAGCTGTATTCTGCAAAAGCAGTCCATGAGTCCAGAATAATGAAAACCTATGACAGTGCTAGCATTAAATTGTTAAAATGAAACACTTTCCTTATTACCTCTAATAGAAAGTGTGCAAGTTCTCCCATGAAATGAAAGTTCACACTTAAAGGATATTAGTGGGATGCATTTTAAAGAACCAGGAATTGCTGAAGCCATTTCTCTCTCTTTCTGTGCCATAAAGACTGCTATGTCTTTATTGCTAAATAGCTTTAAATGCTAAGGACATTATTTATGTTATATTGCCATGGAGTTGAGTTGCATTTTGATGTGCTTTTGGCAGAGGGGAATACTATGATTTTAAAACTCTGCCTTACTAGAAAGTGTAAAAGCTAGGCAGACAGTTTTGGTTTAATAACATTAAAACTTGAACGAGTATTATAAAGTCCCAGTCTTTTTTTTTTTTAGTGCAGCAATATGTTTGCCTTAATCAAGTAGCACTGTAAGAGCAATGGATAAGCCAGTTAAAAATCTTCACAAGCGGTTTTCAGTACACTTCTCACCTGCAGCAGCCAAATACTCAATTTTTAGCCTTCTGAGAAAAAAAAGTACACCAGCTGTGCTGGGGAGTGGAGACATAAACCATCTCTCTCATTATTAGTGATGATCACAAGAAGATCATGTGAAAGACGCCACTCATGCATGATGACAAGTATTCACTACTCAATACAGAGGAGGTTGTTTAGTGACTTGATTTACCACTTTAATTTTTTTTTTCTTCTAAAAAGTGAGGTTTTACGTGGTCTAAAGGCAATATGAAGCTTCTGCAATAAATCTTCTCTAAAAGGTAGTACCAACTTAATGTTCATGACCTTAATCTCTACTCGTAACGCAAGCTGAACTACAAGGAAGCATTTTATAACAACATTTTTCCATGAACTTTGTGAGAAGTTTTCTCCCACAAGAAGAACTTGTGTCACTTACAGAAACTAGACTGCAGCTCAGTAAGTCAGGAGGTGCTTCTGGAAATCTGAACTTACAGTATTTAAATGTCAGAGTGAATACATAATTCACTTGGAGTCTCCTTGCTGTTGACTTGCACTGGGAACTGAAGACTCCTTTTCAGCGTTCCACTCCTATCTTAGCGCATCTTCCATAGCTTTATGCCAACAGCCACACCAGTAAACTCTTCTAGCCCTTCAATCTGACTCCAAAATCAGGGCCACAAACTTCACCTGCACATCAACAACTCTTTGTACAAATGGTTATGCCAAACAGTTCGTATTTCTGAGCTCACCTCCATATATGTATTGTGAAATGTTAGATATGAGTTTTATGTCAGCCTGCTAGAGCCTCTTACGTTCACTCAAGGTGGAGGTGTCCCCTGGAGCCCCAGCTGCTAGCTGAGCCTCCTGAGCCTGATTCCTCTCCCCTCATCTGTAACCTTTGCCATCTTTCTACCGGAAGAATAGGAATCATGCTGTAGGCTAAATGACACTACTGCCTCCCTGCAGCCCCACTGATTCTGTCGATGGTCCACAACGTGTTAAGATATTGGAAATCTGACCTTATGACCCTTAGGTATATAATGACAGTGTAATAATCACAGAGTAATATCTTTAAATATAATTTTTATACTTCCTTTTGACAGGAAAAGGTGTTTCTTCAAATACTTGTTTATTCTTTTTAAATGTGTTAAACTCATTCCCATCCCCCCCAATTAGTACAGCATTACCACTGTGTTTACTAGTAGCAGACTCATGGGTTGGTTGCAACTTTCATTATAAACTCAATTTTTCAGGGCTTTATAACTTAGTTGTGAGATGTTCCCCATGGTTCTTACTTTGTAAAACAGGAAATAATAAAAAGGACCAGTAGCAGACCCACTAAAGTGATGTCCCTCATAAAAAAAGGTCTTCATTAAACAGCTGCTTAATATTCTTGAATGGGTATCAGCACTATTCAGCCCTGAAATGCAGCCCTGAATTTCTCAGATGACTGATGATCAGCTAACAACCAATCAAGCTCACTAGAAACCAAATAAAACAGTTGCTGAAAATAACTTTTTATCTGGCTTTAAAAATTGTTACCCCGTGCTTCTCCTGCTGTGCCATGCCCTAGTGTAACATCCAACCTCAAGTCACTCGAGATCGGCAATTGGCTAGATTAACTCAGGAAGGGAGCTGCTTTACAATTCTTGGACCTTTTTACTTTTGTGGATGTGACAATTTTTTTAAATTAAGTAATGAAAATTTAAAAAGCCAAACAAACTCACCTCTGAAATACAGGACTATCCCCAGATCAGAACTGTTGCTCTGTGGGAGACTCCAAAATGAAACACAACCACATCAAACTGAAGAAATATTAGAAGTTTAAATTTTCAATGGAAAAACAACATCAATGTTTAGTTTTCAGTCTTTCAAAGCGCTCCCAAGGCTCCTTGAACTGCCTGGAGGCTCAGGCATGAGTAAAGAGATGGAGGGGTTGGGAGCCAGAGGAAAACTGCTGGCTGAGCTATGCCAAAGCTGGGACACCGGTGGACAGGACACCTCCAAAGCCAATCTCCTTAGCCACACTGCTGGGCAGGAGCCAGAGGCATGCTGCAGTTAAATATTCTTGTCTTTAACCATGGTGTTTCCCCACAGGCAGGTGACCGGTGCTGTAGGACCGACACCCTTGAAGCCCTGCCCCTCCTGGGGAGCTGCACGTCCATCACCTTCCGTCTGCATTGGTGCCACGTACGCATCAGTTCTCTGGGAAACTCCAGCTAATCCAGATTATGCCGTCTCAGGCACATTGTCTGTCACAGGGCCCCTGACACGGGCTCTCTCCCTGTACTGGCCTCACACAGAATACGAAGCTCAAGGCCCTTGTTTCCATTTCCCAGGCACTGAGTGGCCTCAGCCCGGTGCCCAGAGAAACAATTAAGATTTAGCCTGTCACTTCTTATTTACTCAGTTTTAGAGTAAAATTGCTTCAAATTCAGCATCCTGAAATAGTCTTTCTCTGCCTATAGCAATATTTGCTTTTTCCCTTGGGCTGATGTTTTAGAGCTTGTAAAGTACTGTTCTTTATAAATTGTTGAATTAAAGTATTTCAGTTCCTTTCAGTTTCAGTGAAATCAAACACACTTCCAGGTTCAAGAATGCAACTTCACCTTCATTCCCTTCGGGATGAATCATTACTATAGCACACAAACACCGCACATATGAATAACCTGCCAACGCTCAGTTTGCTAAAAATCAGACTTAAAAAAAATAAATTGAGAAAGTTCAGCCCCCTGAAGCCCTGAACAGGAACTTCTGTACATCAACCTTTGGCCAAGCTTATGTCATTCCAAGATGGGACTTATATTTCTGAGATTGTTTTGCGTGTATCATATCCCCTGCCTGTGAAAGGCAGTTGTTCACGCCTCAAGAACAGCTCCTTAACATTTAGCCCAAGAGGCCACTGTTAACTCTTTGTGACACTTCCTTCCCAACCTTTAAGTTGAAATCCTATTTCTTTTCCTCTAATGGCATTCTGCAGATCGCCCATCACTTAAGAAATGCTGCTCCAGAAAATTTCTTCCTCCAATTAGCCACAGCAGAGGGCTGCACCCGGATTACACTGTGACACGTGAAAGCACGGCACACTGACCCGTGCAGATGCATCACAGGAAAGGCTACAGCATTGCACGATGAATGCTATGCTCAGCGGTCAGCAAAATCCAAGTAACAGCAGCGAAGAAACCGTCTCAAGTCAAAGCATCTACCCCAAAATGAAAACTGTCCAACCCAGTGAAAACATCATCTATCTTTCGCACAAGTGGAACAAAACAACTCTCTGTGTCCCACACAGTGAAATCATTACTTTCCTGTGCCAGCAGAAATGAACCTGGCCCAGTAATCAGAGTGCAGTCTACAGTATGTTAATTATTCAGAGAGCTCAACCTACAGTATTGTACTATATAAGGCATTTCCTAAAAATATGCATCTTCCCAACCATTCACTGAGAAATTCACTGCCCCAGTTTTGGCCATTAAATTCCAACATGGAGCAACATACAAGAAGTAATAAACTAAGGTTAGCACAGAGGAAAAAAAGGGCAACCCTTTTTGTGCAGCCCTCAAATTTGCTTACTATGTCTCCTTTACCTTTGAAATCAGCAGTCAAGAAATTAGATGTGGGAGGAAGACAGAGTAGGTTTTATACAGAAAAAACTAGATATACTTTCTGAAAGGAAGAAAGATCAAAACTTGTAACAAGTTCACCTAATCCTGATTACTGAAGGAGGTACTAAAGTGTCTACCACCTGGGCCCTTTAAACCAAGCCTCGGAACACGCTGAGGATTGCTCACTGCAGCATGTGCCAAAGCGCAGGAATCAGTTGCTGCATTATGCAGCAGGTCACAGTAAGTGATCGTAACCCTCCCTTAAAATATTTTACTGGCTCATAAAAATAAGATCATGAGCCATACTAGTTCAAATAAAAGGTTCACCTAGCCTCTTACTCTGTCTCTGGCCATCAGCAGATGCTAGGGAAGAGATGACAGGAAAGGTGCAATTGTGGAGTGACCCTGCCTTCGACACACCCTGCACTTGTCAGCTCAGGACTCCATGTCTGACATTACAACAGACCATCCTCAAAGGACACCCTTTGAAGGACTCATCTTCCATAAATTTGGCTATACCTAACCTAAATCTAGGCATACTTTTGGCCTCCTCAAAGCTCTCTGACGATAGAGTCCACAGCTACATGCCACACATGCATTTGTGACCCACACTCCCAGTGATAGCTCGATCATCTAATCTACATTAAAACAAACCATGAGATTGCTGATCTTTAAATGTATAATTTAATTATTGGAAAGTAATCAGTATGTAAGAAATCAGGAGTAAAACATCTGCCTCTAATAGCCTTTTTGAAAACAAGAATGGAGAAGGTACAGGTGTCCCTCTCAAGAAAATAACAGACTTAACTGATGCTTTATTAAAAAAAAAAAAGAGACAAAAAAGAAAAAAAAAAGAAAGATTAGTTGCACTTTGTAATCCCTATTAGCCAATCTGTAACCCCTAACTAGCAAAGCAACATTCCTTGGAGACCACATCTAGAGTGCAAGATAAATGTTTGCGTACATTTGCTGACAGACATTACATAGAATGATGAAACATTGGCCATATGCAGTGACAAATAATTGGGAAAATTGGTGGGTATGGATTGGGTTTGCTCAGGGGTATATTGTGATCTTCCAGAACTGACGAGTTCAGCCGAAGTCAAGCCCATGAAACACAAGAGGTCTAGACCTGAGGTGAACACACCTGTAAACTTGGCTATATACCACTGATGGTTCCCGTAACCCAGTCAGAGCATTTATGCCCACAAACTCTCCCTGAGAAATGCCAGACATGACATGCCACCTTTGGTTCAGATTTACACCCTTTTGCCTTTTATACCCACCCATGCTGCCACCTAACAGTAGATTTTCACTTACCCAGCACTATGTGCATACTCCTCTATCACTGCATCCTCCTTCCTTTTCGGCAGTCATCTGCATACTTAACTTACTTTTCCTATGAAGCTATTTGGATCTTCTCTGAATTGTACATTCTTCCAATTACATTTCCCCAGAATTAAAGAGGTTCCTTTGACAGAGGCTTACTGCAACAAGACACCTTCCTTTTAAGATTTCTGCAAAGGATAAGATTTGAACAAGTAGTGGCTGGACGTAGGTCAGGTTCAGTGGTTTTTGCACATCATCTCGAGTTAATCTTCTCATATGAAGATGATCAGGCTAAAAAAGTCTTCTGGCTTAACTTGGGCACAAAGCTGTCATTCTGGTTTGTGAATGAAGGCTGTGAGTGTGAGTTTGGTGAGGACTATTTTCAGGTCTGTTCCCCACAGAGGGTAAGTGTCCTGCAGCAGGTGAGGAAAACACTGAGACAATACTGGGTATAACTGGAGTGACGGCTTGGTCCTCCAATAGGAAAACACACATAAGAGTAGAACATGTCAGCATTTAACTGAGCTATTTTGCCCTGTATTTTCCCTGTGAGCCGGTATGTCAGGAACCTCTGGCTCATAAACGAGTGCATATTTGGCATATTAACCCAACCTGCTGCTCCCAAGGAAGCATGTTGTGTTTTAGGGTAACTCAAGTGGAAATACAGATTTTGCAGCAGTTATAAAAGTCAATTTTTAAAAAGAAGAGGGTTTTCAAACCCAGTGGTCCACTCTAATTTAGCTGACTATAAACACCAGGGGTGAAATCATGACCATGGAGAGTTAACGGCAGTTAAAGGAATGACCTAAGAAGGGGCAGGACCTCTCTTCAGGCATCTACCAGCAGTAAAAGACGTGAGAAGCCATATCCAATACAGCTCCTGACAGTATCTCAGCAAGAACTAATAAGCTTTTGCCATAACAACATGTTTATAAGGATGTTTGCCATGTCTTACAGCCATTAGCGAATATTCTTCCTCCATTTTTGGTTTGTAAAGTGAGCATCAGTTGACTGATGCTTATTTATTTAGAGCTGACTTCTGAACCTAAAAGTTCCAAGGGCTGCATTGCAGGGGAGCTTGCAGAGAGCAGCAGTAAAGTTAGCAGTAAAGTTACTGCTGCTTTCAAGCCAGTTTGGCAGAGCCTTAGGCTGCGAAAGAAATGGGATCACACAGGTGCTCCCTTTGCCCCCACACATAACGAGCAATACCTAGATCACTCCCAGCAGATATAGAGCTAGCCTGTTCTTAATGACTACCGATGCTGCAGAGCTCCCCACGCCATCCACTCTGGTGGTTTCCTATCCTAACGTTCAAAGGTTTTCTTAACATTTAAGCCAAATCTTCCTTGTTTCTATGTAAACAAGACAGTTTAAGAGGTTTGCTTTTCTCTTTTTTTTTTTTTTTTAAAGTCTAAAGAATCCTGTTTCATCCCAGATCATGTTTTCTAGCCAGCTGATCATTCCCACTGCTTCTTCCTGGGACAAGGAAAAAAAGACCCAAGTGGTCTATATCTTTGTTTAAATATAGATCCCGGAACAGGTAATTTGAGACCTTACCAGTACTCTTTCAAGAAAGCCAAATATAACTGTCGGGATACGACGTAGCACAGCGCGGACCCTATGGATGAGATCCCATTGAGAGCACCAGATATGCCATGGTGATCTCGAATCTGGGCTATGCAATGCTGAGTCACACATCCATCGAAGTATTGCTGAGACTCGCAGCGTAGAAACTACCAACTCTTCAAAAAGAAAGATCCTGTTGAACTAAGTCAAGGGTATTTTCACTCCACCTTTTCTTTAAACTGACAATTACATGCATGCCACTTTCAGAAATGAGGTTTAAAGTGTATCTCCTCACTAGCTGGGAGATACACCAATGGGCTAAAATGTCACTTTAGTGGGAGAAATCCAGGCACTCAGCTGTTACACCTCCTTATCAACCAGCAAATAACTCTGCTGGATAAGAAAACCATGAAGCCTGTCATTCCCAAGAAGCCTTATGGTCATATCTGTACCAATTCTACCCCACCTGCACAAAAAGCCCATCTCTCTTCATTTTACTCCCGCTTTCATTTCTAGGTTGGTGTGTAACAAGCCCCAGATGTTACTGCAGCCACTGTGGATCATTCAGTGGCCAAAAATGGTCTGTAGTCCTCATCTCAAGGGTGTAAATAGAACCCAAGAACTTGTCACCCTCTTTTCTCAGCCCTTCTAGGTGCTTCCTTTAATGCCTGGAAATCACTTCCTCACCGCACTGCCAAGTATTTTCCTCTTAAGCCTTTCATTAAAATGCTTATCTTTACAGAGCTGATTAATACTACCTGTCAACCCAGATGAAAATTAAATAAGCAGCTATTGGATATTTGAAACCAAATCAAAACAAGTCCAAATCCAAATGCCTTTGTAAAAGCTGGAACACTCGAATATTGCCAAACTGGAACATTCCACATGTTCACTTCACAGTGCTTTTTACGAGGAAATTTTAAATTACAGGATACATTAATGACATTTGTATATGACCTATAGGATTTATTTCATGACATAAAAATCATAAATATACAAATAAAAATATCACCACTGAAACAAATCTTTCCCCCTTAAGCAAAAGTAAATATTTCACTTTGTATGAATACCTTTTTTCCCCAGAAATTTCATTTCATGTAAAATTTGGTGGTTTTTTTTTTTCTATCTTAATTTGCAGTAAAATACATTTTCAGTATCTCAATATTTTTCAAAGGAAAGAAATTCCATATCCTGGTCATCTGGTACTAGATAGTTTTTCAGGCAAATCATAAGAATTAATCGATACTGCATCATTAGTAAATTTATGACACTCACGTGCACACAACATGTTGAAGCAAAATACAAATAAACATGAATCAAAGCAAGTTATTACAGCCACACTGAACACGGATATACTGCCTTTTACTGTCATATTTGTTTCTACTTGCTACAATACATCAATGTAATTTTTATTTCAGATTTCTGAAAGAAGACAGGCAAAAAGAACAAAAATCCACACTGACAGTACCTCAAAATAAATACATCTCACTGGTTTTCTTTAAGAAACAACAACAGAAAGAGATATTCATAAATTCTCAATTGGAGAGGCATTCACTTCCTGCTGTGCTATTACTACAAATTTATCCTTTGCACCTACCCACTGAAGTGAAGGAAAACTCATACAGAAACCACATGTAAATAAACTTCAGAATGCAGAGAACAACATCAAAACACTCTCAGGAACATTTGGTCATTGAACTTTACGTTCATGTTAATGCAATGAAAGTATTTCCAGTCAAAGTACAACTGAACATAAATGGCTACGAATAAATGCACCGTTCACCCACAGGAGAAATGTTTTCCATTACCACAGCAGATACCAAATGAAACAACAGAACATAAAGCCACTTTAATTAGTTATTCAAATTACCTAAGTGAAGACTTTTCTTTCTGGAAACTTCATTTTTAATCCACAGATTCTTGAAAAACAGCTGAACAACAAAAAGAAGGAAGGTCGATGAAGCATAAAAATTTTCACAAAAGAAATACAAACTCCGCTCCATCAGAAAAAAATACCAGAGGATAAACCATGCAAATTAATTCTGTAATCCTGATTAGAAAAATACGCAGGGCTTTTAATATAGAGCTCAAGAACGCCAAAAAGACAACAATCCTCCGCTTTAAGGTCTGTTTCTGCTCTTATATGCGGAGAAAGCTGTGAACAAACAGCTGCGAAATGCCAGTGAAGACGAGAAGAATCATTACCACGTACAATCAAAGAGAAAGTTGGGCTCATTTCAAGATTATTTAAAAAAAGAAAGGGAAAAAAAAGAAAAAAGAATTCAAACAAGCCAAAACCCTTAAAACTTTGCCGGGGAGCAAAGAGATGCGATTTCAGTTCCCATCTTTCATACTGGTTATCTCATTCCATAAGCCCAACTTCTGCTAAACTAGGTTGCACTGTTTTCTTCTGGGAGCTGTGCACACAGTGACTCCACCATCCCTTTCTAAGATGACGCGTATTTGTAGCTTTGCAACTCCACAAGCCACAGAACAGCTTAAGAAACACGTTGTTCAGCTGGAGGCACTGAAGTGTTATCTAGCAGGAGGATGACACCTCCAAATCCAAGTCCCATGCAGGTCCCTAGCTGGGAGGTGTAAGGAAAGTATTTCCTTGCCACCCACCCACCCGTCGTGGTAGGAGGAGGAGTGAGACAGAGTGATGCTGCGCTCCCCAGAGAGCAAACTACCTGGACGTGGTTCGGACATTTATCCAGCAGTTAAAGCAAGATTTCTTTGAATTACAGTGGAAAACGGGCTAGATGGGGAATAGCTGGCCAGCCCCAGAAGGTCGCCTCAGTCAACCACTGCACCTCAGCAGCTCTTCCCAGCACGGATCAAGGGTAAATAAGGACTGGGCGAGGGTATCTGATGCTGTGCAACGTTCCTCTCTACTGCTGTGTTCAAGTGAGCATCCCGAGCACACAGTGCGTGCCTCCTAAGTTCCTTACCATTCTATTTCTGCTTTTGCAGAAAATGAGCCTTCTGTATGTTGTGCTACTTGTGAGTGGAGCTCTCTTTGATTAAGCCTTTAAAACACAGAGGGCATGCTTTTTTTTTTCCTTCTTTTTTTAATAATTTGTTTTTTTTTCAAACCAACTTCATAGTCACTGCATTTAAAATGCACATTTTTCCCTGGTGGGGTTTTCCCTGCTGCACAGGAAATATTTTTAGTTGGAAGCTTTATTGTACAAGCTGTCCAGCAGTCTGACAAAAGCTAAATGCCAGCTTATGGCTGAAAACCGTAGGAAAAATTCCAAAGCCTTTACAAATTATACAAATGAGACTTTAATCCCAGCTGGCCTCACTAACGGGGGCTCTACATCTGGGCACACATACAAATGTACTTTTCATATGGATTTTCAGCTATTTGAATAATGAAAAATAGAAAAAAAAAACCCTCTATTTTTGTAAATACTTGTATCACAATAATAAGAACCAAACAGTCCTGCAGGCACAGATTAGCTAGACTGTCAGAGAAACACAGCTGTTTCTCAAAACCAGTCCTGTGCAGAGTTCTTGGGTAAAATTGATCTGCTGTCCAGAGGATTCACTTCTCTAACAAACAGAAAGCTTCAAAGCCACTCAGTCCTCCTGTCTTCCTCCAGAGCAAGCTTATTCTCATCTGCACAAAGGAGGGGGTATCCTCATAGGGCCACCGAATTGCGATAAGGTGCGTGCATGATATCAGCAAGTTTGACCAAGAGCAATCAAGAAAAATGTAAGGAAATAGAAGAAACAGCGTAGGAACAGGAGGGGTGAAACAGGGAGAGCTGCAAAGCTACCTGTTCATGCACACAGAGATGACAGTGTGCAATGGGTCTTTGAGTCCCTCAGTGCTGGCTTTCAACTGCTGGCAGTGAGTGGAGTGCAAACATCACAGCCCTTCTCAGCTATGTCCACAATACTCATTCGAGAAGAGCCCCTACTTCACTCACAGAAGAAATGCACGCCGAGGATTTTCGAGTTCCCATTAAACTAGGATGAAAATATGGTAGCCAAAGGATGGATGCTACTTGACCGAGATGTCTCTTCCTGACTTAATTGCATGAGGTATCACTACCACAGCTTTTCATGTTTGGTTAAGGCAAACCCACAGAGGCAATTTTTTAAGAATAAGGAAATCAAGGTCTATCTAACATTTTTCTAACTGTGCTGCTTAGTCCCTAACTGAATAAAGGGATTTAATGCAGACCTGCTGCATACACTCTTGTAGTTCCACCTGCCAGTGGCAGAGAAGGTCCCATTGCAACAACAGGAGGCATCTTTACTCAGGCATCCCTCCTGTGTGTGGTGACCACAGGGAGAGACGGGGCCAACAGAAGCTATTTGTCATTTCTGAGACATCACTTACTCTCACCAAAGGGGAGGGAATGTAGGTCTCTTCTCAAGCAGAACTCCTCCCATAAAGAAGAGAAACTTGACAGCATTTTGGGGAGGCAATCCCAGCTACTAGGACTTCCAGCTGAGCAGGCTGGTTGTACTGTGAACTGCTGGCTGCTAATATGGCTCATGGTGCAGGCTGCCAAATGGCTACTGAGCCTAAGTGGATCGGAGACAGAGAGCGGTGTGTGTGTCTGTCTATCCTGCTGTGCATCGAAGATGGATGCCTTAAAGAACAAATTAAAACGTTCTTTCTCTCTGCACATACACAGTACTTTTGTCAGAGGGCTGTAGGTAACTCTCATGCTGCCCCTGCCCCTTTTTCTTGCCATTCTTTCTTCTCCGTTCTTCATTTTCGTTAGGAAAACATGAAGGTGGGATAAATTATTAGCTTGCATTGCTGAAGACAAATTTGGAGAGTACTGGGGCAGGCAGGCAGTAGAAGGCAGTGCATTAAGAATGTCCTCAGTGTATGTGCTGCTCCATTAACGTACTGACCTTCTTCTAGTGCTTGTCCGGCAGATCCAGGGATATGAAAACGCCTATTACACATAATGCTAAAGTATTATCACATAGCCTGTGCAGTTCTGTATTTGCCCTGTTACAAAGCTAGTGCAGGTGCTAAAGTAATTTCCATTACATACATACCCATGGGAAAATAATTTAATGACCATTTTTTAGGGATGGTGTTATGGATAGTGCTAACATATTTTCAACCAAAATAAGTTAAAAATTATTTGAGACCCAGAAAAACATTAAAAGAATCATATCATTGAGACACAGAACAGATTAGTCTCCAAGAAGACAGATTAGTCTATATGGAGTCAGACGGATACATTAAATCCGGTAATTGTGTAATGGAAAGTGGAATGATAAAAACAATTATCTCTTCTTGATATGAAACAAAAAAAGTATACTGACTACTCAAGGGTGTTTACCCTTGATGAACTTTCATTAAAAAAATACTCTTTTTCATTTTCTTCAAAGTTCATTTTTTTAAAAGGAGTAGAGACCCCAGGGAAGGAAGGAAACCAAACAAAAATCAGAGAAAAAAATCTGACTAGAGTTTCAAGATGGAAAAAACCCCATTGTTCTTCTCTCCCAACCCCCAAAAGTAAGAGGTTGTACCAATATAAAGCATTAAGAGTATCTACTTACTTTCAGCATATTAAGGAAAATAATAAAAGGATCTACATTCATGGACATTTGACTCTGAGGATGAATCATATGCTGAATAATGACAAGTTAGTACTGCTGCTTTAAAATATTTGGGTTTTATAAATCTAATCCAACTACAATATTAGTTAAATAAGACAACCTGAGATGATAATACTAAATACTCTGCAAGCTGCAACACTGGGATTATTTATTGAGTATACCTAAAATAAAATCAAAGGTAGTGAAAAGAGATTTTCCAGAAAAAGTCTAGAAACAGAGTTAAAAACAAGAACTTTAGTAAATAGTAACAGCAGTATTTTTCAGATCAGAGCCAACTACCAAATCCTGTGATACAATCTATGATCCAACTCCTAATTTTTTGACAGATTAACTTTTTAAGCAACAAAGTGCCATAATTCTACAGTAGACGAAGAAGCTAGTAAAACTATTTTACATATATCCTATTTCATGTTTCATTTTTATATGGATTTTTACTATTCTTTACAATCAGTAAGTATATACCATATATCAGTTATTTAAAACTTATTAGCTCATTGACAATAATGCCATTATCCTAAAGCAATTAAGATCTTTGAAAAGAAGCTGACTAAAATCTCAGCAAGTAAATAAAAGAAATGGCCAAATATCTTTTAAATCCATTTTACAGGTGAAAAACTAAGGCACCAAAAGACTCGCTTCCAGTTACTTTGGCAATCTAGCATGTTGAGAAAGGAATTCAGATATCTTGACTGTAAAGCCTGTGTTTTCAACTCACGCTGACCCCTCTCCCCTCTGAGGCATTAAACATTTGTCTTAAAGCTCTGTTTTCACATCTCCAATCTGTCCAAATTAAATATTTCAGATGAAATACTTGTGCTGAAGAGAAAAGGAAACAAGCACTCTCAAAATCTTTATGCATGAAGAACTGTGAGCGAGATCAAAGGGTCGAATAAGGCAGTGTGACAATGCATGCAATCCTCTTCCAAATCCACTAGACAAGCAGCATATCTGAACTTGGAAACAGCCTGTAGCCAAGGATTTTGCAGATTGTTTTGTTAAGATATACGGCAAGAATTATAAATGGCTGAATACATGACAACAGATGCAAATCTTGAAAAGTGATCATCTGCATTAAGTCTATTTAGCAGTGCTTCTACTACAACAGCTACACTGCTTTGCTCAGAAATGTATCAGAGGAATAAGACATTCACATTTTACAGCCAACGAGCCACAAACACATATATATCTCAGCCAACTCCTGCTGTACAAATCCCTTTGTGCAAGCCTGCACTCCCCATGGCCCAAACGCTAGCTTTATTCTCAGAGGATCTGGGACAACAAAGAAGCCTACATGCCCACACCTACGGGCTTCTTCACAGTTTCTCAGACTGCCTCATTCAGAAAAGACCACCATTGCTCAAGAGCTTAATTATCAACAAGGCAACATCTTTTAGAAATATTTTTGGCCAGTATGGCCACATATCAAAAATGTTCCGCATTTACGAAGACATCACAGCAGCAGGAGTCAGGTCAGCCTAGCTAAATGCTTTTAGTTATATTCCCTGTGTTTTATGAACAAGACCATCACTCTAAGTTTGGGCTTATTGGAAGATATTGAAACCTAGGCTAACGGGAAAGCTCCATAAAGTAGGAGATTGCAGAAGAAAAGGGAACTGCTTCCTACCCTGATATCACTCTCAGATCCATTGTCACTTCTGAATCCACCTGTAGCATGTTATTTTGGGTAAAAGCTTTCATAACAGTCTTTGATCCTATTAGAAAATAATACATGCACAAATTGCAGCATATCCTTGACAGCCAAATGCATCCTCCACTATACCAGTAAAAACATACTCAGAAAATTAACATCATGGCTCTGATTTAACCTTCATATTAACATGCAAATTCAGAACAAATCAGCCACTTTAAGCCATTGGTCAATACAAGGGGATATGAGGATAGCAAAGCCACTAAGAAAGTGCAAATGATGGTTTAGACACTGTCATATTGGGCCGTACAGTACAGAAAGGGATTGGAATATCCACCTCCACTCTGAACAGTCTAACTTTTTCAGACACGCATATCTATGCTTCAAGGCACAGAGAGGGAGCATCCAACCACACAGCACAATACACAAGCAAAGCATTTGTTGTACAGAACCACAGGACTGTAGTAGGTCTACGTAGGCTGCTTCGGAGCTACAGAAATCTTGCATTCAAGACTCCTCTGCTTGCCAAGCCAAACTATTGCAACCATTATCACAACCCTTCAGCTGGGTTATGTCCAAATTACCCATCACTTGCGGTCCATGCTTACTGGTTACTTAGCACAACGATGAAAATTAATTGGTAGAGGACCATGTTTTTTCATGGGGAAGCTCATTTCTGTTAACCAAACCTCTGATAGCAAGAGAGCAATTTGTTGCTGCCTTTGGAATTGAGTCACTTCAGTAGGAGGACAGGGAGGATGAAGAGAATATTGAAAGCTTTTTTCAATATTAAGTCTTCAAACACATCATAACCCAATTTGTACGGATGCCAGCCACTTCTTTTGGCAGACTGCATGATGTCTTGTTGTATTCTACAGCCAATTTGTTGACTCTAATTAGCAATTTGGGAATAGAGTAAGAAGAAAAGAGAAATAAAAAATTGAGTGCACAGTGCCAGTTACTGTAGCGGGACACACACTCTTTCATTATTATTTTTTTTAGTGTTGTTCAACATAGGCTGCATCCAGCTGTTTCTTCAAAACCAACCATGGGTGTGAGTAGCTCCACATTATATTTGACTCTGGTTGGGTAAACACTTTGTCTCCTTTCCGTGTAAATGTCACTTGTGATTTCCTGGATGGACTCCAACATGCAGCCTAGCAGGTGAAACCAGGTGTTAAGGAACACTTGGGTTTTTAATTTTTCTTACTAGCTCTTATACTAGCTCCACTTATACTAGCTCTTCATGTTTCAACTTAATAGTAACAACCTGGGTACCTCCAAATTATTTAGTCCAAAAAGCATGGGGAGAACACTACTATGCATAAGCCAGCTATGCAATGTGGCACAGATCAAATCCAAGCTCACCAAATTTCAGAATATTCAGTTTGCTCCTCTAAAAAACCCTCATATTCTAGGATTTTCACTTTTTTCTAGTAACAAATGAAACAAACTGGTGGTGTCAACACACTAAATAACCATAAAAGATACTTGCGCAGACACTATATTCTCTCACATGAACCACCATATTTATGTTACTACAGTCTCTGACATGAACCACCAAAGCATTTACACCACACACCCCTAGGATCCCACAGATTTTGACAGATTAATTTTTTAAGGTAAGAAAACAAATGGCAAAAAAGAAAAGACTGTGATGATTAAGCAAAGAAAAGACAAGAAGCGCAACTGTCTATTTTTTTCCCTCATATCCAGCCCTCTTTCAGGGATCCTTAGACACAAAGTCACAGCAGTAGATGTAATCTTCTCTGAGGTTTGCTATACACTATCCATAAGCCCTTCCTTCACAAACAGGTCTTTTGGGCCCTTATGCCAAATTTCTCCTACTTGGAGAAATAAATTTTTCTCACAGCCAGAAAACTGATAGTTCATCACCTCTCTTCAGCTGTATAGCTGGATGCAGGGACTTGCACTGCCTGCAGACAGCTGGTTTTGCCTGAAAGGGAAGAAACAGCTGAAGTCGTGTAAGATTCTCAGCTGGCCTTTACTTCAATGAAACGAACTTTCAGCTTGTGGCTGCGACTGTCCCCTGAGGCTTTTCCCAAGCCCTGCCTGCCTGGGCTCAGGCAGCATTTCACTGCGGGAGTAGCAGCCGGCTCCATCTCACTGCTCCATGGATGCTCCTGCCTCTCTGAGTCTTCAGGTGCAAGATCTGGGTACCAGTCTCCTTTGTGAGCTATGGCTACAGAGCCATGGTATTAAGGAAAAGCAGCCTCCCTTCTCCTGTGTGTATCACAGGTAGCATGTGCCTTATATGAGATAATGCAAAAGGAAGTCTTCTTTCAGATGTTTTTGAATTACATTTTGCAACCTCTGTTCCCTTTACAGATGATAGGGGTGTGGGGTGGCAATCCCAGAAGTATGAATCAATGCACCTAAGAGAGATGGATAAAGCACTTTGGTATGAACATCCACCCTGAAAGAGTTTCTGATCACCTTCACGATGGGCAATACTGACATTTACACCTTCCCCAATGTCCTTCAACCCTTCCTTCTTGCCGTCTTTCCTGTCTAATGCTACACTACTCTGACACATACAAAAATATAAATAGAACAACTCTCTCTGCTTCCACCACTGCCTTTCCCCTTTTCTCAAAACTCATGGGTTTTGTTTTTGGTAAAGACAGCTGCCACCACAGCTTTTGCTGCTGGCTGAGTACAGAGCACTTCAGTGGCACAGGTGGCTACGAGACACCCATCCCCGCTGGAGCAATTTTTCATCATTTCTTTCTCAAGAAAAGCAGGTATATCTTAAATAGCTGCCTTTAAAAGAAAAGGAGGGTGAGCCGAAAACTTTCAATGGCTTTGGTGAGAATTGCCATTAAAATGTCACAAACAGCCATGAGAGTGCTCACACGGCACTGATGAGCACGTTAAAAACCACAGAGAATGCACAAGTAATAAGAAGTTTAATTATGCTCTTTATAGTAACTGTTCAGGTTTGTATTTTGAATATATTGTAAATTCCTAGTAAGAGATGACATTTGATTTTGAAACACTAACTCAGGACAGTTAGGCATGAATATTTGGCTGCTAAGTCATTTGTATCTCTTTCAGGAAGAAAGACTTCCCGAGGGGCATGATATTTATATTGAAACATTCAAATTTACATATCACAGTAAGCTTGGATACAGAACACTCACAAATCCTGAGCAATTAAAGAGACCATACAATTACTGAGTGCAGAGTTTCTCTTTTTCCTTGTAACTTTTCCCTTCGCTCTCTCCTAATGTTCCTGTTGGGGCAATAGCCCGAGCAGCCCATGGTAGCACTTCAGCCAAGCACAGGCTAGTGCATGCGCTGGCCACTGCAGCTGCACCTCTTGGGCTAGCTCACAGATTTCTGGCATGCCCAGCAGGTGACAGGCAGTGGCTCGCCAGCGTACAGCAATTAGGCAGCGATCAGATGGTCCGTCTAAACAGGCAGGCTGCCCATTTTGGCCATCAAGTCTAGACTTGAGTCCAATATGCTCAACAGCTCTTGCTGAGCCTGCCAGCCAAACAGGTTATGAACACAGCAACAGCTGTGGTCTTGTGGTGGGTAGAAGATAGGGGGCACAAGGCAGTATTGGAGGTATAAACACAGGGAAGAGTGATAGATGCAACCCAAACTGGCTTGCTTTTGCTTGTGCATCCCTGCTTTAAAAGATTTAGGGCAAACCAAGTTGTATATTTTTACTATTTGTCAGTGTCACCACAAGCTACTGTGATGTATTAGAGCTATTGCAAAAGATGGGAATATAACTAACATCCCTTCCCCTAGGGAGAAAATGCAGCGAGTGTTGCTAGCAATCACGTAAGTATTGGGAAATTTTGCATGCCTCTATGTGCCTGTTTTGAAAGTTCTGGTACTATGTGAAAACCTTAGCTTTGTTTGGGAGATAACAAAGAAAATGGGTTCACAAACAAGAAACAAAATCTAAAGGTCTGACTCAAGGGGTGAAAAAAACCACTCTGAAAGATCTGCATTATTTTCTGCACTTCTTGGGATTTCCTTAAAGGCCCGACTCATAATGGTTGATGCTTCTACCTGGACCTAGTTCCAGTGCTGACAGTGAGACTAATACGCTCTTACTGATGGGCAGGTATTGTGGTAAAAGTGTAATACAGCTTCTGGAGACAAAGTGTCAGAGGGGCTAGAAAAGAGGTTTGGGTTCACCTGTGCTCCACTTCTTCTTCCATCCCCTCACCATCCTTGATCTAATTCTTTTGCAGTTCAGCTCAGAAAGGGGTGTCCAAAAATCCCAAATCCTCCCTCAAAACAAAATCCCTGTTTGAAGTCTTATTTCTGTGCATTACACCCACTATGCCAAATTCACATCAACACTTTAGCCCACCAACACCGAAGCCTAGCAAACCCTAGTATAATTAAATGCCGCCTCCCACCTTGGCTTCAACAGCTGATTCTTCTGTGTCTGCCTGGCTCTCGCTTTGCATTTACTGATACTCTCCTTACCTATCAAATTTCATAGCAATTAAAAATGCAAAGATTACCTGATTCCAAAAAGTTTCCTCCACTTAAGGACCCACTTAAATTTTTCTGCCTAAGGCTTAAGGTCTCGGACAATAATCAGCAGCTCGCTGTTGACACTTGGTATGCTGGCGTGACAGTTAACTGAGGGTGGTGGCCAAGGAAACCAGCCGCCCACTGCCCACATCAGACTGCCTCATGCGCCTGCAGGAACAGAATGCCCCCCACTGTCAGCCATGTCGGTAGTGATCTTGAGAAATGCAGGGAAAAAAAAAAATCTAGTGCAGGTAGTAAAGAACAAAATAGATTTTATGTAAGTGTAGTCCAACAGTGCGCCAAGTTGAAATGGTAAGGAAAGCTGAAAGGGTAAAAAGCCACCGAAAACTTCTTCCTCATTCTTTTGAGAGAAAGGTGGATGGAGTGCATTTGGTACAGCACTGAATCTGCCAACTATAACATGTTCAAAACATTATACAACCTGCAGATTCATGCAGGTTAAGGTATTTCAGAAGGTTATGTAGAATTAGCATCTTTGAGAAGCTCTTTACATATACATACCCTATGAATACTTGCAGGAAGAGAACTATTGTGGAAAACAATGTGCATATCTATTTAGTTAAACAAGAAGTCAAAGAGGAGTATCACAGAGACAGATAGGTTAATGATTGCCTCAGTTCATTAAATGTCATTTCCATGCTTTATGTCAAAGTTCAGCCCGACAGTTCAGAACAGCATTAGGACCATTATTATTTTCACTATACTTGATAGTAAGTGGTTTGTAGCAGCAGCTTCTGAAATTAATTTCTAAATTCTCAGCTGACTCACTTGTATAATTTGTCAGGCACTTGTGGTTTCAATAATCATTAATATATAATCCAAAGGTACAGTGGCTGGACCTTAAGATACAAACTGGGATTCTTGTTTATATGCAGGCCCAAGGAAGGTTAATGAGGCATAAATATACAGTATGTAAAACTAGAAATGTTCTGTGTTACAGAGAGCCCTCTACCCCAGGCACCAAAAGACTGCAAATACATGTAACAGGTAATATTAAAGGGGTTTATGTTTAACATGTACTTTAGGATTAAGAAACATGATCACAAGATTGCACGCACCTACATCTCACATATTTGAGTTAGCCCTAGAATGCTTTTTCAGACTAATTCGGATTCAGATACAGGGAAAAATGAAGGATAACCAAAGTTTTGTGAGAGGAGTATAATAGACAACAATGTTAAGTAGTTTTCCTTTACTTCACTTACTACATTTTCATTGCTATCAGAATTTAAGTTTGCCAGTTTACAAACATTATATATAGGAAAAAATTAAATACTGAATTTGAAGTAGGATGACTGCAATACTGAAGAAAATTTTCTAAGCATTTGTTCTGAAGATGCTTCTTAAAACAGGTATAAATCTCTGCTGTATAAGAGACAAGGCATTTGGAAACAAACCTACAAGATTTCTATAGAAGAACAATCACGTCTTTAAAGTCTTTTGATTAAAAGATATTGCTAATATCAAATTTGTTCATGTCTTGCTATTCACAAAGTTTGGCTAGTTGAAGTAGATGCGTCAGTTTTATTTTTGGATATAGCTGCTTTCTAGAATCCTTAGGATTTATGTCCAAAGTGAGCAGGTAGTTCTCTTCATTAGAAAGTACCATAGAATGTCAGGATGAAGAAATGCTCCAATAAAAAGAAGGTACATATAGGTTTACCCTCTTTATTCTCTACATTAACATCTTTGTTAGCACTGACACTATTTCAAATTTATCTTGGTGTTATAATGATCAGAACTGGATTCTGGAACTGCACAATATTCCCCTGCCTCAGTAGCTGTGAGAAGATGCTGCTGTAGGTGTAAAATTCACTTAGACTTTTATTGGAGTCTTTGATGAGTAATAACACACAAAAAGCTGTTGCGTAGGAAGGGAAAAGTGACCACCAAATCACAAATTCCACAGGCTGCCAGTAATGCAAGTCCCAGAGAGGGACTTTCTTGAGAAAACATGTTGAAATCTATGTTGGGCGGCAGCAACTACTCAGCAAGGCACTTAGATCAGCAATGGAGGTACATGACTATTATCACTCTTTACAGTAATATCAGTAACCCAGAAATAAGGGTGATGGCTATCCTTAGCTTTTAGTACAAGATCTAATGAATTCTTTATCATTTAGCACAGCACCTTCTTTTTACTATGAGAAACATCCATTTACAAAGTCTTCACTAACAGTAACACTACTTTTCAACTTAGGAACAAGATAGGCAACATGAACATTGGAGCATTTTAAGATGACTTTTCTGTTTCAAATTAAGTTGCCTTTGTACCAAAGTGATGATGCTTGTTCTCCCTTGGTCTCAGGTGCACCACTTCTCCTCCCTTTTAGCCTCAGGCTTGCCTATTCTTCTCTTTTGCTCTCTTTCTCTTTTACAACCACTAGACCTGAGCTGCCCTGAGGACGCTGTTCACCGCAGTTACCGGCCAGCCCAATACAGAAAGGGCCGCTGCCTGTGTATCTGGGCACCTTAGTGCTAGAAGCAAACTAGCCCACAGCCTGCAGAAGCAGTGGCATCTCTGACTTCAGGAAAACTTACCCACTAGACACAGCTGATGCACAGTCCCTGGAAGCTCAGGATCACTGATGATCAGGCACCCTCAGTGCTGCCGATGGACCAGCTGGCCCCAACCAGGGCAAGATGCCAGCAGGTCTGCAAATTCCACCAGGAAAAAACAGAATTGCTCCAGCAGGTATTTTTTGCCCCTTAACAAATACTCTCCAGACCTGGAGTACCGTGGGGAGACAACACAAGCAACAGGTTCTTCCTTTTAACTTTGCTTAACGATGCTGTCCATCAAGAGGGCATAACTTAAGCATGAGTGTGTTATTTCAGATATAAAAGCTGGTAGCTCAGCTTGTCCAGCAAGCTTTCAGCTGCAGTACTTAAACATCGGTATTGCTGTTTGTGGAGGACTTTTCCTACAAAACCAAAAAATATTAATGCATTCGCAGACAGAGCATAAGGCATATTTTGCACTACAGGACATCAGACAGAAGTTGAATCCTCCAGGAGCCAGAGTTCCCAATAAAGTCATGAGAGAGGAGAGATTCTGGGTTACAAATGCTGCAATACTGAGCACTGTGGAGTACAGCACAGGTACACTCACTGTCTAATTTCTAGGTAAAGTAGCAGATAAATCAATTGTGTGCTTTTTTTAGCCTCCAAGATATACATAGTGCTTCAGCAGCATCAATACAACCAGTCCCAAATGGCCAGTGTCATCCAGGACTCACACTTAAATCCTACAGAAATATTTAAAAGACAAAGATGTTGAAAGGTAATAAATATTTGGGTTTATATTCACCAGTGTCCTCAAAAAATGATGCACAAAAAGGGCCAAATTCAGGGGAACTGGACCCCAACTCTTCTGTAACTCTATTGACCAATACTCAGAGTGGAAAAGGGTTTTCTATGAGATTAGCAACATCAGCACAGGTGGAAAAACTGCCCTGGCAGCGCTAATCTCATCTCAGTTTCTTGACTTGTGCATTGCCATGCACAAGTACATTCGTTGTAATGCTGCTGATGTAACAGACTTATAAGTGTGTGGTCATGAAGCTGAAAGGGGTATGGAGACATCGCTCACATCCACACATCTGCGCCAAACAGGACAACGCATTGCCAACTGCAGCGGCACTGCAGGTCACTATTACACAGGAAGAAGGAAACCCACGTTCCTTCCATCTATTACCCAGTCATCTGGCATTTGCCAAAAAAAGTGTCCCAGCAGGTGCTAACAGAGGGAAGAGCAGAGAAGCTTGTACCCGCATGTGACCCTCTGTCTCGCAAACGTCGTGTCGCCTCTGCGGGAGCCTGGCCAAGTCATTCACCAGCTCTGTATTACTGCTGGCGGAACAGGGGAAGGAGGGGGCAGACAAGCAAATCCACTAAAAATGAGTCAGAGTCTTTATCAAATGACTCAGAATAACAAGTGAATAACAGGGATTATGAAAGTACAGACACTGTTGCATGAGGCCATTCATATGACTTGTGTTCCCCAGTGACGCAAGAAGCAAATGAACTGAGGACTATTGGCAATGTACGATTCCTATCTTGCTGCCCGCAATACAGTTTAGAGGATGCTTCCAAAGATAGGCTGAGCCAGAGATAAAAAGTGACATGAGACAGCTGGGAAAGAAAGAGAAACAGACTAAGTTGATTTTTTTGCACTTTTTCCCCCCAGAGAAATGGAAACAAACTGATTGCTAAAGGCTTATCAAATGGGGCTCATTCTTCTAGTGATACTGCTTATTCCCCTGGAGAAACGGAGAAGTTTTCTGCATGACTAAGGCTGTCTGGAAGCATAGCTCCTCAAAGCCACACATGCATCACCTGACACTATGGAGCATCTTTCTGCATCAGCCAGACACAGGCTGGCACGAATATCAACCGAAACCCAGGCCAGTACTTTGCACAGACCCCAAGGTAACTACACAAACCTAAGTCACTATTATTCCTCCTAATAGTGCAGCAGCTAAATGGGATGAAGTCCTGGGGTCTGGCACCAGGATTTAGGGGCTGTTTGACATCCCAGAACATCACCCAGTCTCTATGCTAGCAGAACACTAATACTGACAATGCCCAAGGCTTTTGCAGCACTTTTTGATCTATCCGCAGATCCAGAAGCTTGCTGTGCAAGTGTCCAAAATCTTACCTCCATTTTACAGATGGGATAAAAGAGTGTAAAGCACAGAGAGCAGTGTTTCAGTGGTAGTTAAAATCTCTTGCGCATGGGGCACACAAGAGAAATGGTCACTCACTGGTCACATCAAAGGAATAAAGTCACCACAAACCCTCAGGATTTCAATACACATCAGCTGGCGGTTCACTTGTCTTGCATTTCTCATGTCTGACAAAATGAAGTTACTTCAAATTCAAAACCATTTAGGTCAAGTGATAAACACATTGAGTGATGAGAGATAGGGAACAAACGGTAAATAGTCCAGATTAAAAGATGACCCAGGTGATCAGAGGGGCAATGTTACCATCTTCTGACATGGAACAGAACAAGCCCTGTGAAGCAGCAGCATCATGCATCACTGACATACATAAAACCTGTGGCATTTACTTTGCCTCTGGATGGAAACCTCTTCAGGAATGGATGGTGCTACTTTCACTGACCTTGATTCTCCATCACAAGTCAGGAAGGAAGGGAGGGTTTTAAGTGCACACATTCTCCTAACTTACTTTGCATGAACTCCTCTGTGGGACAACCCCAGGAAGAACTATGCTTTGAATGCAAGAATTCCAATGAACTATGTGTTACACTGGTAAAATACTGGTAGATTTAGTATTTTCTAGTATAAGACAATACTAAATGAATGCCTTAACCTTTCCCCAAAAAGGTAACTTTTTTTATAAAGTTCATGAGCACTTTCAGCAGTTAGGGATCTGTTGGTCATTGCTAAAAGCCTATTTAATTAACTCCATTTTGTCTAGCTAAACACCTCCTGTAACTTAGGCATTCTTAATCTCTTCATTGTACTCCAGATAACAGAAAGGAAACCCAAGATCCGATAGACTATTTACCAAAATGTTCTTCTCATCTGGCTTAATATGTTTTGATAGAGATCCTTTTTCATAAAATGTTTGTGATTAATTTGTTATTTCATGAGTCTAAACAGAGGACATACCAGTTTTCTAAGCTGCTCTTCCCCAAAAGAGATGCTACTTTTCTTTTCATTAAGAAATGACAGCCAAAGTAGGGCAAAGACCATAGCAGCAGCTTGAATGATACTGAAAAGGCAACAAGTATGCCAAGCTCATTAGAAGCATTATCATAAGAAAATTAAAAATAACTCTTTCTCCGGCCTAAAGACAGAATCACACTTGCTTATAAACTGCAAATCTTAGTGTCCATCCCTGATGTGATATTAAAAACAGCAGCGCTCCTCCCTCCCAAAAAACACACACAGGCTTACAGACTGACCCAGCAGATGAAGTTTCTAGACCCTGCCCTCTCTTTTAACTAGGGCTAATTAAAACAACAACAACACTTCTTTCTTCTTACATTAATTACATAAAAGGTTATCAAATACTGTGATACAGAGGCCATACAAGTATCTGAAACAGAATCTGTATTCATTCCCACTTCTCTTTAAATCTTCTTCTTGTGATTTCGTTTTGTAGCCAACGTTATTAGCAGCATGAAAATCTCAGCCTCAGCTTTCTCCCAAAAACCACTTGTTTGCTACAGAATTTGCCTGAGCTTACTGCTTACTTACTGGAAGTCTTACTGCTCCTGTAATACTTCCAGTCTGGCTGAGTTACCATAGCTCTGTGGATGAAGTAGGATCATTAGCTCTGCAATATCTGAAGAATGCTAAATCTTGGAAACTGGGCAGGAAAACAGACAGAAATACCTCACCAGTTCCCTTGCATGTTTTAAAGTCAATCAACATGTTACAGGTTTCCCACACCGTATCTGTTTGGGAGTTACAAATGGGTGTCCTGAACTCCCAAGTGCTACATAGCAGGTCAGGATTTCTTCTGAATTACACAAACACCTCACAACAGCACTGCAAAACACCACAAGGATCTGTTCAAGAGCACTTCAAAACTTCATACAACTTGAGTGCATTTGAAACAATGTTCCTGATACAAAAGCGCAGGACTAGCTTTAAGCTCCATTTGCTTCACTTCACATTCCCTTCATTCCTCATGTTTAGTCACTTCTGTCTCTCTTTAGAATGATTCATTCTCAGGCATATTTAAAGGGTATTAACCTATGCTTCCACAAAGCAAAGGTGCTCATAAATTGTTTCACAGAACAAAAATCACTTTTGTCAGTTACCAACTCTTCCTTCTCTGAATTATGCTGTAGAGTTCGCTGGCCTCTGTGTCCAGCAAAACATGAAGCTGTTGCTAAAGCAATTTTTGAAATCACTTCCTCTAGCAAAGTGATACCACCCCTCCACCCCCCACCCAAAATACCTAAGCCCCAACTTTCTCTCTCCTGAGCTATCACCAAGGAAAAGCACTAAAATCACACTGACATAATACTACAGAGAATCACAGAAGAATACCAACACGTGTAATAGACTATTTCCCTTATCAACACTGGGATATTGGTGGTTCTTAACCTCAAGAAAAAAGATTGTGAATCCACAAACCACATCCCAGAGACTTTCAGAGTAATGCATCGGATCACACTTGCTCATCTTTGTCAGTATGATGGGCTCATACTCTAACTTGAAATGCCTATAGGCATTAATAATATGAAAATCTATAGAAAAGTATATACTGACATAGGAAATTTAGAAACAACCTTTAAATAAGATTCCCTTTGGACAAATTTTACTTTTTAGTTGAAATTATTAAGTTTTCTTCATTCCCAGTATTCCAAAATGGCCACCTTATATTTCAATTCAATTAGGACAGTTTTTTTAGATAATACTTTTTAAAATGCAAAAAATATTTTTCAGGTATTGAAAAAGAATAATTTGTCATTACTGTCAAGTGCTTTGGGGTTTCTCTGTTTGTTCAATTTTTTCTTACTGAACCTTTCCTCTTCTACCATTTCTTCTGATGCCCTATTTTTACCATGTTACTCCTATGCTATCAGAAAGGGGAGGAAGTGAAGATTTAAAATAAAATTGTCTGCAAAGGGCAAATGCTTTTCCCAATCTCCTTGCATTCTGAAGGTTCTCTTTGTCATCCAGTTTTCTGCAGTTAGGGTTTCACTTTAAAAGCACGACTGTGATTTCTTCTTCATAAAAGGTATATACTGTTCAGCTGTTTTCACAAAAGTGTTTCGGAGGTAGGTGAAGTAACAACATCATTTCCTACCGTAGACTCTCAGGTTTCTTTTAACTTTGCAGTTGAAGATCTGCATTTAACCTTTCCAAACTTTTTTTTCCTCTCTCTTTTTTTTTTTTTAAAAAAAAAACCCTTTGAGCAGAAGGTAAGTAAACTATAAGCCATGATCAAATAGTGTCACAACAAATTCCATGTGTTTTTGCCAAAAAAGCATCACATTCAATACTCTATGGAAAAACTCTGCTCAATGGGTAACAGAATTACAAAAAAGTTAAAGAGAAGAAATGGAAATATAAAATTAGTCCCACATATAGCTGGTATGCCTTCATTTAAAACACATTGTTCTGTTTTCACAGTTCTGGAAAAAGGAATCAGAATAGATACATATGCATTGTCAATGTTATGAAAAGATCTAGATATGTTTATGTGGATGTAAATAAAAGAATAGAATATGCATATACACATGCCCACATAATACCTTCATACATACAGTTGATATAGATCAGAAACATATTTAGAAACTGAAGAGGTCTTATCTGGGTGTCTACAGCAATCCAAGTCACAGCAGACCTATAGAAAGAGACAGTAAAACTGGACCAGCTCTTACCTTGCACTGAGGGATAATGAGAATTACTAAAAAGTAGAGTTATACATGGTACAGAGATGGTAGAATGGGCAAACTTTATCCTTTGAAAAAGCTACAGATAAATCCACTGAGATTATCTGTGAAACAGAATGGTAAAAAAAACCGTGTCAGACTGAAGGTTTTTGATGAAAAACACAATTAGCATGTGAAAGGATTCTTTTTGCCACAAAGCATGATCTGCAGCCAGAAGTTCATAAAAAGAGCTGCACAGGTAAGAAGAAGAACGACGCTTGCATGAGATACTTGGACTTCAACAAGCCCCTGGTCTAGAAACTGTAGTGTTTCACAACCTGAAGACCATTAACCAGCAACGGTGCCGTAGATTGAGTTTTTTGATGCGGTGGCACTTGGTTCTGGTCTCCTGGAGAGAAGGGGACCCCGGGAAGCCCAGCCAGGCCAGGGGCAGCCCCATGGAGGGGCACAGCCAGGGCTGCGGCAGCGAGCTCCCAGGGCAGCACTGAATGCCGGCAAGGAAGGAGCGAGATGCCGTGTCAAAAGGCAACAGCCACTTGCCAAGACGTGGCCTGTTGCCTTTTACATCACAAGTGTATCAAGGAAATGGGATATTTTAAGATTAGGCTAAAAAGCATAAAAAAAGCTGATCCACTGCAGAGGTTAGTTTGCTCCCAATAGCGTGCACCAGCCTGAGGGCAAAGTAGGACCTGAGCACTACAGCCGAGAGGCAGCTACAGGATCTAGTCTGTTTTGGGTTTGTTTTTTTTTGTTGTTTGGGTTTTTTTTTTTTAAAAAAAGGTATTTTAAATCTTTTTGTTTTGTGTTTTGTTTTCTGCAGAGTTGGCACATTGACCAAATCTGAGCACTGTAGTAATTTCAGCTATCCATGTCTCCAGGGGAAACTTTTCATTTAGTTAAGTGTAGACAATTAACAAATGACAGACTTCAAGGTTGTTTATTCTTTTCTGAGAGAATAACAACTTATCATTAGAGTATTTAATGTTTTGTAGGCCAAAGTGGAGGTTGGAGAATTCAATAATTGTAATTAGACATATGTAGCTGCTTTCATTAAAAGGATAAACCTAATAAAATGCAGTTAACATTTTTTTTTTGTTCTCGTTAAAACAACTCATACAAATTTAAAGGCAAAATCTCTGTGTTGATAAACTGGGGGTTGGGGGAAGGGGTAGAAAAACATAGGCTGCATTTAAAGTAGGATGAAGCAGTAATATTTGACACTTTGGATATTACCAACCAGAACCTCAGCAGGAATAAGCTAGGGTCAATTTAATGAGTTTGATGAAGCTTGTGTCAGGAAAGTAGCCTGAATTACATGCAGGCAGCATCAGGCATGAAAAGGCAGCATTATCTCTAATTCTGAACAATGATTTCTTCCAGGGAAGCCCAGCTTACATTGCAATGGTGCGGAATACTATTACACACTTTTGCAAAAGGGAAAACCAGGACACAGGGGGCTAAAGTGGATACAGGCAAGATTTTACAGTTGCAAAATTAAGAGACCCTGTTTAGCAGCCTGTCATCAGCTCAATCAAGCTGCTTCCTAATACTTTTCATGTTTTATTTTAACTATGATTTTAATCTAGCTGGGTTCTTTAATTAAAAAACTAAAACCAAATATCCACAAATCTTTGTAACTGGAAAAGAGAGAAAATTTTTCCTTGAACAGAACTGTTATTCCTTTCCACATGTTTCATGGTCAGAGGATATTGGAGAAATTCAAGACTGATGATAATTAGTGCCATATTTTGCCCAGATTTTTTTACTCTGCTTTGGTGATTGAATGAATTCATTTTTGTTGCAAGGGATTCTTGTTTTTCTTAATACTTGGACACTGAGAACATGCAATTATATGGTACTTGTTTCCTGCTCAGGAGCCTTGTATAGCAACAAAGACTTCTGAGCTATGCCTGTGATAAAAATAATTAATTCTTACAGAATTCATTTTTTTAGTGTCCAAAGGAAATTAGCAGCTCATTGTTATTTCCTGCTCACCCCAAAACTGCCTGGAAAAAATGAACAAACAAAATCAAAATCCCTCTATTTACAAAAGGAAAGCTCTTTAGAAGGATTGGAGTGACTAGAAACATAGTGCCTAAAAATATTCAGCCTAGTTATTCTGCCAAAGTGAAGGAAATGTCAGCAGGGTCATTGAGACTGCAAAATGAAAATTCATTTTCATGTCATTCTTTTATGTATTTTTACCTTTTCATCTACCTAGCCACATGTTGCAGCTGGAATACAGCCTTCAACAGGCACTTTATAGTGCAAATGGTAAACACTTGGACTTCCGAATGTGGTGGAGTTTTACCACGGACAGTAATGGTGTAAAATGAAGCCGTTAATAGGAATGTCAAATACAATGGCACGTTTCTGGCTGTCGTCAACCTCATCCTAACAGTAACTAGTAAAATGACAGAAATATTTTTGACTGTTCATTTATGATTAACTCTTCTTACATTATGAAACAGTCTATTGCAATACATCAAGGCACTATCAAAATGGGTTTGTGACTAATCAGTAAGTTATATAGCACCTAAGCTCTGTGCAGGCGGGACCTTTGTGTTCTGTATCATTCATAAACTGAACTGGAGCAATGCAACGAAGCTAATTGTATTCCTGGCATCATTCTTCCGTGAGTGCTGGGAAACTGCTTATTCTCCATTTCTTCAAATTTATTATCCAGCTTTTATAAATGAAAATTAATTAACAGGTTTTCATCTTGTGAACTATTGGGAAATGGCTATAATGTATGAGATAAGATTCCGTATCTAGCCAGCTGGATGGGTTGTTCTCCTACATTTTGCACCATCAGAATGACTGCTATTCCATGTCTTTTTATCATTCATATATATGTGTGTGTGTGTATATATATAAAAAGAGGTAAAAGTAGGCATGAATTGTATTTCACTGTATGAACACACAATATAGTCTGCTCTTTGTATGAATGGACAATGAGCATCATCTCATATATATAAAAAAAATATTCTTGTATTTTTTAACTTGTTTGTATATAGTGAAAAGACTGTTTTATCAGTTTAAGACATACTGGAGAACCTCACTGAAAGTGGAATAGAAAATGCACTTTAAAGTTTGCCATCGTATAAACATTTTGTCCTTGACAAGGATCCACCAGTTTACAAAGGCATACACTGTGATAAGGACTTGAACAATTTTACCTATTGAGGCTTTTGGTTGTTCAGTGCTTTCTTGGATGGGAGAGTATAAGAAAACCCGAAAATATTTCTGATATTTCTTTCCAGATAACAGCAATGTATTCAAACGTCACTTCCAATTCAATACCTTTAAAAAAGCACCTCTGTCATTTGCTATTTTACCAGTATTCAAAGAGTATTTATATCAGTAACTGTCTTTGAAATACAGTTCCAGGATGGGGTAACTTAGTGTCAATTTTAAGATTTCCAAGCAGGTATTCTTTCTTTAGATTCAAACGAATTTTTCCTAAATTAATGCATAAGCCACAAACCCACCTTTAGCTTTTGTAATTCCCTGGTAATATTATGATGATCACTGGATAACAGAGATTGTTACTGGGAAACTAATCAGAATAAGTAACTTTCGAGAGTTTGTAATTGAGTTTGAGAGTTTGTTATTACAGACTTCACCTTCCTCCTATTGAAGGCAGGGCAGGAACAGGGTCAGTAGTCCAGATTCCCCTTCGCAGCGAAATGTCAGCACTTGGAAATGAAGACCCTGTAGTCTTTCCCTCTCCTCACTGGGCTTCTTCAGAAATTATAGCCAGAAGCCTGCCAAGATCTTTAAGTCTCCCCAAGAGAGAAGGCTCAGCAAGGAAAGCTTTACATGGGAAACAGAGGCCAGGTTCAACCACCCCTCAGAAGATGGTGAGGAACGGCATGGCAACAGAGACCTGACTGACCTGGCTACTGACCACAGGGCTGTTATGCTTTGCATCCAACGGAATGTGAAGGACAGGCTCCTAAAAGTCACTGAATGGCCATACAGACACTGAGAGGGGGAGAAAGGAGTGTGTGGAAAGGAGTGCTCAGCACACAGCAGAGCTGAGCCCCAAAGACACCTGCACACACCCTGCACCACAGGGAACTTCCAAGGCATTTCCAGGGTAAATCCATGCTCATAACTTACCAGCAACTGAACCTGGCCCCTTTGTTTTTTCTATTATGCTGCTTTATCTTTGCCTCCTCCCCATAGGCACTGCGCATCCCCTTTTGTCCTTTACGGCATCTAATGGTCCCCTGACAACTCAGACATTCAGAAAGCATGTCAATCCATGCAATTAAAACATCTGAAATCTAGTGCACATTGCCCTGTACCTGCAGAGCTACTCGTACAAGTGCAACAAAGACAACATTTTTAGTTGTACCTGCTGCTACATCCTTGTATTTAGCTTCTTGTTTGAGAGAGAGATTTTCAATACCCAGACACATATTGTGTGAGCCACAAAAGTCAGAGCAATGCTCTGGTGGGCGTGCTAAGTATTATTTTACTAAAAACTTGGGGAAGAGGGTGAGGAAGGAGTCCCTGGCTGGCAGGTTGTTCCAAACTCCTACACCTTGCCTGTGGCTCCCAGCCAGCAGCCAAAAATTCATATGGACAAACAAGCGGACCTCACATCCCTTCAAGCAGCCCCTCCACTGCTAACCTGGGCATACAAAGATACAGCTGGGTTCTTGGTCTCTCCCTCAGCCTTCCTCTCTTGCTACGCACTCTCTAGCAGCTCATGTATGTTTCTCCATTACAAGGGCCTTCCCTTCTAATTGCAGAAGCATTAGCAGGGATGGGAGAAATTTCTCATTAGCTTTCTGGCAAAGGAGGGAGTCATATCAGAATTATTTTCCCAAACTGGGTATCAAGGGAGGAAACTCCACAGAATTTTTTTTTATTATAAAAAGTGGGATCCGAGGGATAGGGTCTCTTTAATACCAAGAGATGTTTGCAGCTACTTTTTCTACTGACAGCCAGAGCTACGCTGTCTGTTGCCTCCAGAATTACAAATAACTACCAGTTATTCACAGAGCCCTATTTTCTATGAAAAGTTCAGAGAGATACTGATGGGCACAGACAGTAGATCATCTCCATAGCACAGACAGCAGAGATGGGAACAACGCAATAGCAACAACGAGCTCAAGGTACAGTCTCTAATGGCATGCCCTCTATCAGTTTTAATTATACTTGCAAGAGAGACATTACATCCTTTAAAGCTGTGTTTATACAAGAGCAGGAATATGTTTTACAGTGACCCAAACCAGTCAGTTACTTGTGTATGCCTAACTTCTTTTTTGCTGTCCATCCTACAACAAAAATAAATATCCAAGATTTTGAAGCTGCTGCAGCTGGCAAGACAGAACACAGAAGAGAGAATTATCCTCCCATTACCTATGCTTAAGTATATGCAGTGTAATAAGGTTTCAGCTTCTGCTCACTTCAGAAGTTGTGATTCCCGCTACATTAGTGGGATAACATATCACTGCTCCATCGTCACAACACAGATGCTGTGATGCATCTGGTAAGACTTCACGTTGATGCTTGTAAACCCTGTGTTATGACTGCAGCAGTAGAAAACAGTGTTTAATGTTAATGCTGCTTTCCTGGAATACAGTTAAAAGGCATTAAGAGAGAACATCTCTAGGAGCACTACAGAATCTTTGTCAAAACACTGTCAAGATAAAAAAAATATATGCAATGTTGAAGGAAATGTGTCCTACCTCGGCTACTAAGAACACTATGGATCATCAAAGCAGATTGTTACATTAATCAGTAGTTTACTTTGCATCAGTGAGCTCTCAGCATATCTGTCCAAGGAAACTACTGCTATGGTTGTGCCCACTTCCTTATGCAGCCACACAGCACTGCATTGCTTGGGATTTCAGCAGTGCCAGTAAACATTGAGTAAACATTTGTATTTACTCACAAATTTAAGAAGTAAAACTATTTTATTCATGCAAGCCTCTCCATTGCCCAATTTCTTTTTTTAAGTCTGCATTTTGGGACTAAGCTATTTCAAAACATCTTTTAAAGTCATTATAAAGGTACGGATAGATCAAAACATCTTTAGGAAAAACAAAGCTCCCCCTAGCTAATCCAGATAAATACTGTCCAGAGATCCATTTGTCACAAGTTCAAAAAACTGAAACTTAAAATTTTTGTCATGTTCGCTGCATCTCAGCATCCAATATTGAAAGGTACTCCCAATCCTATGATTAAATCACACACTAATATTATGAACTGAAAGAACTGCATTGCAAGGACAGTGATGCACAACACAAGGAATGAAGTCATCTCATTGTAATATCATGCATGACAAAGATATGGGTACCATCATTACAAATGATAAGAAATAAAGCAATAAGCAGATTTACCTGGAGTAGTTACTGTGTTCTATTCCTGATCTGTTTCATACTCCTTTCAGGATAAACACCCCTAAAGTATATTTCCCGCTTTGTACTAATATTTTATTCACAACATGTGTGTTCTTCATTATTAAGTGAAGAACTGTAAGGTTTTCAGATGGAAGGCAGAGGGCGGGGGGAACAGAAATCCCCCCATTCCCAGCTCTTGCAACTGAACTCTTATGATGCAGGTGGACAGAAGGATTCTGCTGAAGGGAAGGCGCAGTGTATGCAGCTCCTCTCAGCAGCGCTTCTCTCCCCAGCAAATGCAGCTTGCTCGTGGTGGAACAGCCTGCAGTAGAATAACAAGAGAATTTCTCAAGTGCTAGTGTAAGCGAAGGAGGGGGTGTGAGGGAAAGCAAGGAAAGAAAATGCTCGGGAAGCTGCTTCTCTCTTCAGCTAAGGCATTCTGTATGTCCCTCTTTCACTGGGGTCTTGTGAGGATAGGCACACCAAAGATTTTAAGGCTCTGTGATATTATGTGAGATCTAACACAGGCAGTTGGCTAAAATAACCAAGGTTAGGGAATGCAAAATATTAAGTTTCCAATAGCAACATCAACACCTCCCTGTTGTAGCTCCTGTAACGTGATGTACATTTTGAGACAAACAGCAATATTGTGCGAGATAACATCTTTGGCCTGAAATCTAGTTGCAAAATCAGTCTTACTCTACTACCCCTCCTCAAGAGTAATTTGCCACTTTAAAAATTTTATTTGATTATACAGATACCATTTTCCCCACTGTACTCTTTAATATTTTCTCTCCTCTGATGGTGAACAAATAACTAAGACATTAACCCTTGCAGGTATAGACAGCTCTGTTTACAGCCCATTGCTGGACGGTAACTTAAGCAACCATACAGATGAAAAACTATTTTGCATGTACAAACCACCAGCAAATCTACACAGCACAGGTGCTAGAAATAAAGAAAAAATCCAACTTTTTTTCAGATCTATGTAAGGCTCATCCAGCCATCATGCAACCAGAGTGTAAAAGACCTGCTGAGCCTCACGCTTTGTGCACGAGGGCTATTCATCTGGCATCCCCTCCTGCAGCTCCCTGGCAGCTCCAGCGGCTGAGCTGACGTTCAGCGTGCAGCGCTGGCACTTCTGTCTGGCCCTGTAAGCCACTTCCCTGGGGCTGGATCCTGGGCATCCTCTGCATGTAATCTCACAGCTAGCCCCAGCACGTGACTGTGAATGGCACCTTTTGCATTAAACAACAGGAGCTGAAATGTTTGCTCTCATACATATACTGCTAACAGATGGCAGATTTTTTTTAAAAAGAATTCTAACTCTTAAATTACTACAGCCTCTTGTCCTTGCTGACTTTAATTATCAGCTCTAAGTGATATGAACCCAGTTCTCCCTCACTCATTTTAAAACAACAATATTATTTACAAATAGTTTTTTTTAAAAAAGCATTGTTCTGTTAATAGTATTCACAATGATATAGTAATGACTACACTTTGTAATCTAGTAATAATAGCTCAGAGAAGTTTCTCTCAGGGAGAATTTTCATCCCCATGTGGTTTATATATGTTAATTCCTATACAAATTAAGAACCCACTGACACATCCTATTATAATACTTGCCCATTTTGTACATGTATTTGGTGAAATCATCACACTCATCTTATGCTTTGGAAAAAGAACATGTCCCAGCCCATATTGTTGCTACGACAAGAGATGAGATACAGATCCATCATGGGATTGTATCCTCCACTCTGGGAGGGGGGTGTTTACTGTCTCTAAAATGGCATGGACAGTGGGTGGCAGCAGGTTATAATTTCTTTCGTGCATTACGTAATCAGTACTGTCAATCCCGGCCTTTTAAAAACTCAGGATTTAAGGACAAACTGATGTATTTTTATTTATCGCTTCAATATTCTAGCCTTTAAGATTCATATTTTCTGTTCTAAAGAGCCGAGTATCACGACTATTTTTAAAAGGGAAGCCTGAGCTTTCCATCACTGTGGAAACTGAAGCTTTAAGGGAAATCATGACTGCCAGCCACCTCACATAGCACGTGAAGAAGAAACCCCTTAACAACATCACGTTGTCACTAAACACAAACTGCTGACAACTTACCAGGAAGGAACAGCAAGTAACGCAAGTTAGACCATGAGTGCCATGCTAGTGTATGTCAGAGCCTGGTTGGGACAGTTCTGGATGGGAAAGGGTAAGGGACTCGTGCTTGTGAAGGGAGGGAGACACAATGTCAGCCCAGCAGGCAGTGCCGTATGTATTGCACTGATAGTGCCTGCTCTGGTGAGAGCTGTGTCAAAAAGGCAAACGCAATTGCTGAAAAACTTTCAAAAGAAGAGCACTCCCTCAAGGCTGAATGCAGAGACCTCTAACAAGTCAGTATTGGGAAAATCAACACTTCGAACAACACTTGTATGAGTCCTGATCTAAGCCCTGGAGATGTGATGGGTCTGACACATCAAAAGAGCCTTGTCGTTATAGCTCCCTGCTGTACATTATTAACACAAGGGCCAAGAATGTCCGTCCCTTTGTGAAGATTAGGCTCCTCAGATCTGTATATCAGAGATAAGTGGTAAAACTGATGTGAATCACTGTTGTTACAGGGCTGGAGACCCCAAGGCCTCCAACGAAACCCAGGGAACTGTACAAACAAGAGGCATTCCTTGCCTAGGGGAGCTAATCATCTAAATGAAAAAGACAAGCAGGGAGTTGGAGGGGAAGCAGAAGCACAGAGAGGTGAAAGCGATTTGCCCAAGGCCACACAGCCAGTCAGCGAGCAAACCAAAAATAGAGGCTGACCCCCTTGATTGTCAGCCCATTGTTCTCTCCACTAGACTGAGTCTCCCATGGTGGATGTGACGTTAAATTGGTATTCTGTTTTGCTGCTGTCAGTTTTAAAAATAAAGCATGATGACAATGTCTCTGTACTGAGCCACTGTAATCGAGGCCACACAAGCACTTTTAGAAACAATACCGTGGAGAACTTTTGCTACGAGAAGAAAGCAAAGCCCCCGGACACAGGGTCTGGAGAGCACATCCTGATTACCAGCTACTCCTCTGCCGTCAAAGACAACGGTTACTGCAGTTCTGAAGACTCTCAGCATCAATGCCTTCACTAGAGCAAACCCTGGACAAGAAGTGCAGCTGAAGAATGCAGCTAAGGGCAGATGCCATCAGGAATTGAGAAAGGATCTGGCCCTGCAGAAGGGTTAAGAGCACACGAGGATTTAGGATTGTAAGGCGCTCGGCCTGGCAGGGTAAATTCTCCTGTGCAGAACTTGGCGCTGCCAAACATGGACTATTGCTGATGACTGATCAAGATCCTGGCTCCTCTGTAAAGCCCTCCAAGCTGCAGGGCATTTGTCCTTTTACAGCACCGGTTTTCATACCCCTTAAATGTCACTTTAAAATGCAGTAAAGTTTTCCAAAAGACCTATATCTATGTCTATAAAGGCTGCACCAGTGTTCCTTCAGGCATCACAAATGCAAAACAAAATTGACCAGTGTGTACCTGAAGCAGTTTTTCAGAAAACCCTAACGAGCATATGACACAGTGCTCGGAGGCCTCTGCAGGAGGAACAGCCACACATGCTGTCCTCATGGAACAGGAGCAGGAATTCAATTACCTGCATTCCAACACAAGGACAACTTATTCCGAGTGCATCCATCTTTTATTCCATTCATTTCAGAACAAAGCCACACAGAATTCTTTCCGTTATGTTTTTAAACACAGCTCCTTGGTATTATATACACAGCCTTGGTCCCCCAAACTGGAAGAGAGCAAATGTCGCTCTGATCTTCAAGAAGGCAGATTCAGGGAACTACAGGCTGGCCAGCCTCACCTCAATCCCTGGGGAGGTGATGGAGAAAATCCTCCTGGAAAGCATTTCCAAACACATGAAAGACAAAAAGGTTATTGGGAATAGTCAGCATGGAGTTATGAAGGGGAAATCATGCTTGACCAACCTTATTGCCTTCTACAATGAGATGACTGGCTTGGTGGACAAGCGGAGGCCACTAGATATTGTTTACCTTAACTTCAGTAAAGTTTTGATGTTGCCTCCCATAAGACCATCATAGTCAAGCTGACAAAGCATGGGTTAGTTAAATGGACAGTGAGGTAGATTAAAAACTGGCTGAACAGCTGGACCTGAAGGGATATGATCAGGGACACAAAGTCCAGCTGGAGGCAAGTCACTAGTGGAGTACCCCAGGTGTCAATACTTGGTCCATTACCGTTCAACATCTCATTGATGACAGGAACAATGGGATGGAGTGCACCCTCAGGAAATTTGCAGATGATGCAAAACTGAGAGGAGTGGCCGATACACCAGATTGATGTGCTGCCATTCAGAGGGTCTTCAATAGGCTGGAGAACTGTGCAGAGAGGAACCTCATGAAGTTCAACAAGGTGAAATGCGAAGTCCCGCATCTGGGGAGAAATAACCCCAATCACCAGTACGGTCTGACAGTTGACTGACTAGAAAGCAGCTTTGCAAAGAAGGACCTTGGGGATCCTGGTGGAAAAGAAGCTGACCATAAGCCTGCAACACACTCTTGCAGCAAAAAAAGGCCAAACAGCATCCTGGGCTGCATTAGGAAGAGCATCACCAGCAGGTCAAGGAATGTGATCCTTCCTCTCTACTCAGCACTGATGCAGATGCATCTGGACGGCTGCATCCAGTTCTGGGCTCCCCAGTACAAGAAAGATATGGACTTACTGCAGCAAGGCCAGGGCAAGGCCACAAAGATGACTGAAGGACTGGAGCACCTATGGAAGATGAGGAGATGAGGAGAGGCTGGGAGAACTGGGACTCTTTACACTGGAGAAAAGAAGACTTGGGGGGGATCTTATCAATGTGTATAAACATTTGATTGGAGGGAATGAAAAAGAGAGAATCAGACTCCTCTCAGTAATGCCCAGTGATGGGACAAGAGACAGTGGACACAAATGAAAGCACACAAAATTCTATCTAATCCCAGGAAAACACTTTTGTTTCACTTTGAGGGTGGTGAAACAGTAGAACAGGTTGCCCAGAGAGGTTATAGAGTCTCCATCCTCGGAGATATTAAAAACTTGACTGGATATGTTCCTGGAAAACCTGCTCTAGCTGACTCTGCTTGAGCAATGGGGCTGGACAAGATGACCCAACAGGTTGCTTCCGATCTCAATGATTCTGTGATTTGCCGGTGCTTCAGTACACAAACAGCACAGTTTGCTTGCAATGACCAAATACAATTAGTGCAGGTGTATGCAAATATCTCACCATGGTTTCTCAGTGTGCGTTCTCTCCTTCTGCCACCAGCAGATCACACCAAATTAAAGAATTTAATACTAGTCTTAAGACTTAAATGTGACAAGTAATTAATTCCTTAATAAGCAGTGCTAATTCACCTTTATATCTTGTGTCCTTTTGACAGCTGCTGTGCATATTCTACCACTTCTAACCTTTTCGTATGTGAACTGCACTCATTCACCTCATTCCCACCAGAAGTCAAAATGCAGAAATTAATTCAAATTGAAGGCAAGTATGTAACTGTGACTTCATTATAGAAAACAGAGGATGCTACTTTAACAGATGCAATCATGTCTGGCACAAAAGCCAGTGAAATTTGTGAAACAATGCAATTTATAAAGATATTGCAATCTACTATTAATACAGGAAAGATACAGACTCACATTCAGAAACTGAAATACAGAATACCATACTTTAAGTGAAGGAAGGAAAATATCTTAAATACTTCCTTTACCAATGTTAAAAGCATTGTAACTTTCTTAAGCAATAAGCTGACAGATTTCAATACATTATTAAAGATATTTAGTACTTGCTCCTCTCTTGGGAAAAAAGGGTAAGAAAAAACCCTATTTTTCTGAAGTAGTAAAAATGTTACTATTCCTAGACTGACTTGATCGAGAAACTAATAATTCTAGATATCTGTAATATGGATTTATCTCTATCTACTTCTAGGATACCCAAATACAAAACATATTTGAAGGTAGATGGCAGAAGCAGTTTCATAATTCCACATATCCACATTTCCAATACTATCTGGGAATGGAGTCCTTTTCAATAATACAGGAAGACACAGAATAATGTCAGAAGTTCAATTATACAAAACAATTATGCATACAACTGACTATAATTTCTTAAATGAAATGAGCTACAGATAAAGATTTTACAGAATTGTATGCATAGGCTGTTCTTTATTTTGAGGAAGAACCACATTTTTCCACATGTTTGGGTAATACCTATTAGTTCATGGGTGCTATTAGAAAATAATAATAGAATATGTATCACCAGTTGCAACTTCTTTCATGAGAATCCTCTTCTCATTTAAATCAGCAAAAGGATTAAAAAGATTCACTTTATTGGAAAAAATAAATTTCCTGTCTGTGTAGCTACCCACTCCATACTCAATATTTTTGAATACAAGTTCTGCAGCTACACTTGACTGTACTTTCTAAAATTAAAGACATTAAAATTCCTAAACGTACACAAAGGAGTTGATAAGGTTTTAGAGATATTAGTTCTACTAACTTAAAAGCACTACTTATAAAATTACTTAGAACCACTGTACTTCTGAAATACAGCTCTGAAAGAGCAGTTTCTAGGGTTTGAGAATTAGGATGGGGAGACTGGAGAAGGGATGTGGGACTTCCTATTACAGAAGCAACCCAAACAGTTATGAGTTCTCATTTCTTGTTTGGATATTATCTATTTAAGTCCAACATCTACAAGCAAATCTCCAAGACTCATACCTGAACTTTGTTTGACAGCAGCAGAAAGAAGATCCCACCACGTGAAAGTTGGTTTGTTTTTTTTTTCCCCAAAGAATCTGACTATATTTAAAAATAATGTATCTGACAAGCTAAAATACTGACCTCTTCATTATGATGACAGTGTTGGTAGAGGAACTGATCTTAAGATTCAACAGTCAGTCACTAAAACCTGTGGCTATAGCAACCCTGGCTTCCTGTTGTACTACTTACAGCACAGCGATATTTCAGAACACAACATTGTCGAACTAGAGTTAAAAAAAGCAAGCTCAGGAAATTTATGTAGTGTAATTCCCTGGAGCAAAAAATTAAAAAACCCTAGTAAGGTGGCAAAGTTTAAAAAATGAGGATTTCCGAAACAGATTAAGTTCATATACAGATCAGTAGTAAAGAAAACTGAAGTTATGGTTTCCCTTCTGTATGCTCTGAAGTCCACCACATACTTAAGCTGCACATGGATTTTAGTTCAGTACAGTTCAAATCCTGAAAATTTGCCACTTTCAGGTCAATACTGTTGTGTAACCAAAGAAAGCAAGTAAGAAACTTACCACAAAAAAAAAAAAAAAAAACCACCACAACAAACCAAAACTAAATTTTGGTTCTCTTACACTACAAAGCAGACTACTGTGACTACTTTATTAGAAGAGTTAGCACAGGAATGGGCATACTTGCTTACATGAAAATATACTCTTCAGGATCTCCAGATATGCAGCACTCTGTTGGAATAGTAGTTTCCAGCAAAACAAAAATGCAGTTACTCTAGGCACAAACCCAATCTGACAGCAAGATAGGAGAAATTTGGATTAAGATTTCACAGTACTAATTCCAACAGGTTTTTAACATAGCTCAGTTCTACAGACAGGTGAACTATTTTGCCCAGTATCATAGGAAATTATTAAAAATATGATCACAACTGTATATTCTTCTACTAGAATAAGAGAACACATGCAAGAAGCTGTAAATTTTCACACTTTCCTCTACACAAAGTCCTGTGTAAGAACTACCCATAGCCGTTTTTGTTGTATGCTTCCAATAAAATTAAGTGCAACACCCTTGAGGACAGCAAACTGTAAAACCTTTCATAGGAAATAAGAACCACAGATAGAAAACTCACTCATGCAAACAAAAGGCTCTTACATAAGATAACTTGCCCTAAGTAAGATAAAGAACCATCTCGCTTGTAAACTCAGCACAGAAAGGCAACCTTCCAACTTGCCATTAGAATCAGAGCCACCAAAGGGAAAGACAGTGAAGGAAAGAAATATGGTGGATAAATGTCCATGGGTTACAGATCATTCAAATGAAGTTTTTCTTTCCCCCAGTAACCTGCAGATTTTAGCAACTGGTATTTAAAAAAAAAATAGGCTAAGGTAACTGAGGTTTCTTCTCCCAAGAGAAGTATCAGATGTAAAGGAATGGTGCAACAACTTAAAACAGCTTTTAACAATGTTGCAGTTCCCATTTGTGTTTGTTCTAGTAGAACAATGCAAGGTGCTTAAGAAGGTCATTTGTTCTTCAAGGTGCAATATTTAAAGAAGCCTTTGAGAAACTGAATTAAAGATTTTTCTTTATACTTCTTTCAAACTCCTTTGCAATTAAATTATTATATCCAATTACTCCAAATAATCAACAAACATGCCTGCAAGTTGAAGTACAGCTCAGACATCACCATCTGATCATTATTTGAAATGCTTATACATTGTACATATATTGCATCAAAATCACTCCCTCAGGCCTGGAAATAGTATAAATATGCATTTATGCAGGACATGTTTCATTAAGGAATGCTGACATGAAGCTTCCATGTTAGCTCCTATAATGTATGAAAAGGGTTTTGGAATGTGCATGCAACATTTTTTTTAAAACTAAGTTTCATATAAATATATATACACAAATATTTATTATTTTAAATTATTACATAATGGTACTATAAACATGAAAAAATAAAAAAAATCCTGTTAATATATTTTCACATTAGGATAGTATCAATCTTGTGCTCTTTGATTAAACTTCCTTAGAAAAAGATGATTACAACTGATAACCTAGACAGTAAAATTTAAAGAGAAGTTGGCAATACTTTTAATTAAAACTTCAATATGGTCCACTGTTTGCAATGTCACCTTTAAAGTCAGAAAAGGCAATCTCTCCCACTACTAAATTTTCCCTTTCATGGTTAACACTTAATTGATCACCAGGAGCAGCAAAGGGATCCTGAGTTCAGCCTGGCTTGCAATGACAAGAGAAGCCATGCTCACATTGTTAAATAATCCATGCTGGAACAACCCCTAGCTCTCTGTTAATTAAGGTTATAACTTGATTTTCAGGCTCTAAAGGAAACTTCCACAGGGGGTTGGAAGGAAGGAAGCAAGCCAGCCTCCAGACCTGAAGGAAACCAGCACTAGAATTTGCTATTGCATATCACGCAGCATTTCTGCAGCAAGTCCATCAGTATTAAGGCCCTACCATACCTGACCACAAAAAACTAAGTACAAGGAGATACTCCCTGCACAGAAAAGCCTGCAGTCTGGCAATGTGGGCAACAATTTACAAGACAAAAATTAAATTTGCTGATCTACAAAAGCCCTGATGGATGTTCCTAACCAGAGTGTGTGGATGGCTCCACTGCAGCAATGCACTCCAAGCTTTCGAGTAGGTTGCAGCCAAACGAGCAGCACCCAGGTCTTTGTGCCTCACAGATATGATGCCTGTAGATAGGAGGTTGTATTTTATACCTGTATATAAACTCACCTTCGATGTGAAAGAAAACCTTCACATCAGCATTAAAAAAAAAAAAGTATTTTGACCCACTCCTTTACAGATGAGAAACATGTTTTCATAGAGCACATCTTACAACCCGGAATAAATCTCTGATCCCCACTATGTGAATGGAAATGAGGGAAAAAAGCACTCATAACTCAAACAAAGCTCTTGCTTCCTGCTGTTTCTCAGCACCTGCTGGTGTCTTAATGATTCTTCAGCAAATGAAATTGCATTGCAAAAACTGGCAGAATTACAACAGAAAGTAATATGGCTGCAAGGCAGTATAACGCCCTTACATGGTGGCTCCTTTGCTGAAGCCAGCTACTTAAGTGTAGGGAAAGATAAACATACCCTGTAATGCAATTAGCTTCTAAGCACAAAAGGGGTACAATGATCAGAAAAAGGTTTATTAGCATCACCTATGAAAATACATAGTAAGAAATGAAAATACTAATCAGTGGTAGGAAGTATGTTCCTATTAAGTTAGATAATTGCATGGTTGTCAGGAGGTGGGTGGGTAAGGCCTGAAGTACACTGTAAACTGGCTTATAAGGACTGTAAACTGGCTTATAATTTACTGTTACTCTTAAGATTACCTGATACATCTCCATCTGTTGTTCACTACTTTGATAAACTTGAACTCCTTTGAATTAACTGTGTTGTGCTGGGGATTTGCCTTACATTAAATATTTTGAAAAAAAATCAAAGTTGTTCTGCAGTTTCTAAGGATGAGGCTGAAGAACAACATGCTTTTCACATATTTGAAAACATTTATCTTGTGATCTTTTCTTTGAGATGCTCTGCTCTTGAATGCAGTGGAGGACAACTTCTGAAACAGACACAGGAAAATGTGTGCATCTCCGTGCAAAAACCACAAAATTTGGCAAAAGTATGTGATTTTGAGAAACCATAGTGAAGTTTACAGAGACTTAGCAGAGTGGTGTGACTTTGCTAACACACTTTATGTATCAAAACAATCCGCTGACTAAATGCTCGCTAAAGCACACACTCTTGCAAAGGCAGGAGTGGAGCCTGGGTCATCCTGCTGTTGACAGATCTCTGAGAAACAAACTGACAAAGCATCCCATTTTACTCTCACACTGCCTCCCAAAGGGTAACCACCTGCTACTCCTCTTGCCTCGAGTGCCAAAGACCTGCAGTGTTTGCTGAAACATGCTGACCTTGCTAAAGATGCACGTAGGTCTCAGTCTAATAGCACATGGGGAAGACTAGTTTTGGTTTGGTTTTTTTATTTGCAGAAGGAATGCATAAGCTGTGACTCCTGTGCAGGAATGTAAGCTGTGCCTCCAGGGCAATTTTTGGCTTATTGACCACATTACTCCCAGCTTCTGAAACAAATGAAGCAAGTGCTTCAGCCTCTATATAGTCCTTTTTTCACTCCTGCAGTGGGACTACAATAAGGCAGATGTGCTGTGGACAAACCAGTAAGAAAACACAGATTGAAAAAAATGTATAATGCACATGTCTGAGTTATCCCTTCACAGTCTTCTTAAACATTGCGATGCATACATTTCACATGCTCACCATTGTAGCTTAAATGCATTTTAAACATCTTTGTGTGTCACTGAGATGCTTAGAGCATTAGATTATCTTTAACCAATCCCAGTGATTTTCTTTGTTTTTTATTTTTTATTATATTTTTAAGAAATCGAAAAGCAAAAAAGACAACTAGATCACTATTGATGCAAAGAATAAATCTACTGTATTAGCCGATAAAACATAATGTCAGTAAAAATATCCAAGACCACTATGATCGACCTGAACTGTATCTTTTCTCAACAACCAACTCTTTTATTTCAAGGTAAAGCTAGCAAAAGGGAAAACAGAAAAGTGAAATGTTACTATGGAAATGTTTGACACCAAAGACAAATGGAAGGTCTCTAGGAAAATGGCTCAAGTTTTAAATAGCAGGTATCCAGTGTAAGCACAAAAGCATAAAGCAAGCAATCACTCTGGAGAGTACGTTACATTTTTCTTTGCATACAGTTACTTGCCTGTTCATTTGCAAATAGTAGTCCAGGTACTGAGAAAACTAAAGGCAAGCTGGAATTCCTAATATTTTTACTGGGAAATGAACTGCTGAAATTGTCTCAAAAAATGTAGGATTTTTTCCCCTGTTACAATTTCAACTCTTGGTTTTAATTTTTAAGCCTTTTTCAATCTAGCATTGCAGTTGAGAGTCTGCAGCAGTAAACTCAGGTAAAAAAAATTTGTAAATTTGTGCCAGCTATCCCAAACCTAGCAAACTAAAAGCTCAAGTTACATCTCAAACAGATGCAGCTACATTAAGGTACGTAACTGCAAAGCAGAATTACTCAAACAACTAAAAGCAGTTACAATCATAGCCTGTAATTCTACAAGGTTCACAACCCCAGGTTAGATTTTAAAGATTTTTAAAGAACATTTTTAATTCCCACTCATACTGTACTGTGACTCAGCAAAAGTTGTGGTTCATTTGGGAACGAATACACCGATACACCGATGAACACGAATACACTGATACTGAACAGCAGGGACAGTTTAAAGTCACTGTCTTCTCCAGAAAGGGCTTAGATTTAGCCCCTTTAAGAGATCAGTGAGTAATGTGTATTTTAAAAGAAGACTGTCCTGCTGAATATAACAGTACGAGGAAGTAATTTTGAGACAGCAAAGGCATTTTAAGAGTTTGTGACAGTGAAACATTATGTTTTAATTCCCTGCTGAAAAAGAAACTTTCAATTATAGAGAATGGCAGAAAAATCATGACCTAAGAGTAACTTCTCCAAATATACCAAAAGGTTTCAGTGATTTAGTGAAATGGGAAGTCTGAACAGCCTGCCCTGTTCTGTCATTATGCTGTATTATGGACAGAAATGATTTTGAAATTAGATTAAATTCAAATTAATCAAGATACTTATAAAATTTTCAGAATATTTACTTCAACCCCCTAAATATATTTGTGAATCCTAGGAGTAATATGAAGTATCCCTCTTGTGAAGCTCTGCTTCAAATATTAAATTCATTTTAACTTCAATTATGGAAGCACAAACAGTACTGGCATAATAACATCAAGTAACATTTCACAGATGATGTTAGTGAATATTTATTTACATAAACTAAACCAGGACCACATGATCCCATTAGACATATGCATGCTGACTCTCAAAGGCAGATTTGGTTTCAGGGTGATTTTTCCTCTCTCTGACAGCACCACTATGGATTTTTAAATACTCCAAATTAGCATTTCTTGTGTCCTTCTTGTAACGAGGCCAAACAGGTTGTAAATACACAGAAAAGCCATTTAGACATGATGCTTTTACACACAACTAAATTCTTGGCATCAAATGAAACACAGAACTTGAAAGGACTTCTTGCAGAGGCTTTGTCTAAACCAGTTAAAAGGCCGTAAGTATTTTGTAATCTTTCAACGTAAACTTAGGAGAAAAGGAGTAAGTGGAGGAAAATAACCAAAAATTGTGACAATGTTGTAATAGTAGAAAGCTACGCAACTCAGCCTCATGGGAGGACCTTATTATCTCTTGGAAAAAAATATTTTTCTATTGCAAACCCCCACACAGACTAACTTAGCAATTTGTTTTTAAAAAAAGGAAAAAAAAAAGCAGGATGGTGCAGCTCCCTGTCATAGGAAAAAACAAAGCTCATTTAAATCTTGATGTCATCTTGAATTAATTTTAGACCCACAGCAATATCCCATGACACTGCAGGTTTTTTAATTATTAGGCATAAAAGCAGCAGTCTTAACAAATCCCAACAGTAAGGATAACGGCAGAATCATTTTACTTTCTGCAGACTCTCAGAGGCAGTAACTGCTACGTTTATTCTGAGGGCAATGTTCAGAACGGAGATGAATCTGTAGAAGCATCTGGAGACAATTATTCAGCAAGAATTAAAAGCAAACAGACCTGTGAGATTTGTGTCTGAAAGGAGGAAACCTTTCTGCACTGGAAATGGCACTCTGCCAGTGCAGAGGCTCTGAAGATTTGCTACATGGGTTTTGCTACCACAGAACATTTTACTCCATCTAGGAAGATGGTGCTCTAGCAAAAGCTAGTCATTTTAAATGAGGAAAGGGGAGGATTTTCCGCTCGTCTTTACCTATATATATGTCAAATAGGAAAAAAAGCCAAGCAACCAACATGTTGCTGTTCTGATGGGATTAGGAAAAGTCACATCACAGAGAAGCAATAAAAATATTTAGCACCTGGTTCCCCACCCCAACTCTCTTTAGATTTACCAGAATTTTTCCTACCACAGGGAAAAGACATTTTTAGCTAGAGGAAACCTTCACAAAAGCATGGTAGGGCAGTTATGCTTTCCAGCTTGGCTTAACAGAAACTTCTCACTACTGAGGAAATTCTAACTAATACAGAGTCCCAGTTAAGAGCATTCTCTTAAGAAGCTAATTCTTTCCCACCAGATATTGGGGTTTTTTTTCTTGCAAAACATAAACAACAGAATTTGGGAGGTTCTAACTATACTGCTTAAATAACAATTTCCTCAGCACGCAAAGCACATCTGCAGAATGATCCAGATCTTACAAATGAAGGGCATCACTCAGTTTGCTACATGGTGATTTTATCTTCCATAGGTTATAACAATGGAAGTTGTAACATGCAGGACAAAACACTTAGGATATATGTTAGCTCACTATATTTCTACAATCCCTACTAAAAGGCAATGACTTACAGAATCTCAATTCTCACTTATATTAAGCTCTTATTCCTACCTCTGGTCACCCAGATGCATCTTCTTTGTAAACTTCATCTGCTGGTACCCAGAGAAAGGACAAGAGGTACTCCTGTTTGTATTAGTACACCCATAGCTGGTTCCATGAACAGGATTTACTATGATTTAAGAAATCCCATCACAATGGACCAGGTTACTTGTGAAAAATCTTATTAGAAGAGAACTTTCAGAGTTTATGATATCAGCTGTCCAATATCAACCAAATCAGCTAGCCTCAGACACAAATCTTAACCAGTCTGTTAATTAGGATGTATGATAATCCCAATCTATGTGATAACTAGGAGAAGCACCATTTTTAGATTTTTGTCTCACTATTAAAAAAAATATTAAAATCATGAAATCTAGTATCTAAAGACAGTTACTACGGAGGAGGTGTTTCCCTTCACTAAATGCAAGGTTTTATTTTTGTTTTGTTTTGGTATTTTTCTGATCAAGATTTCCCATCTGTTATGTTATCGACTGCTAGGTTATCTGTATATCTATATGTATATCCCATCTGCTATGTTATCGAAGATAATTTGCCAGAGAGCTCTCCTCAGATTTCACTTGACAATCATTTGGACAGGAAAGGTTCCTTTTCCCACACGTGTATCTCAGGTTCAATTGCACTGCCTTGACCATAGAAAAAACACACCACTGCAGTAACAGCAGTAATGATCAACTTTTAAAAATTTATGGGTTTTTTGCATCTGATGGCAGAAACCCCAGATCTGTCTCCCCACAACCCCACCGTTTCCCCATGTTATAGCGCACAGGGAAGCAAATTCTGAGTCATCTTGATGCCTTTCTGACTGTGGACCTACCTGTGGTGTTACCCCATCCTCCAGCAAAACAGAGTAACTTATGCTCTTCTGCCTCGGAAAGCCCCTCTTCAAACTCATGTTCTGGCCAAGAACAGGCAGGCTGCAGAGCACACATGGACATACAGTAAGGCTAACAGAGAGAAGTAGACTGTGATACCCTACTTCTGATAGATGAGACGAGACTCTGGACTGATCCCTACAGAGGATTCAGAGGGAGAAAAAGCTTTAAAATGTCTCACCTAGTTACCTGGATGGCGTATTATTCCTTATGGTTCCTTATTAAGTATGGTTCCTTATTAAGACACAGTAAGATTATCAGAGCCTGGAGCCTTCCAAAACCCTGATTTCCCATGTGGAGCCTGTCACATCCATGTTTTTTATTCAGACACTCCAGGCTGCACAACCTCAAGTAAAAAAAGTAATTATACAAAGCCCACATGAACACACTTTATAAAGGTAGGGATTATGTCTCTCTCATAACGGAGCAAAAAAGGGAAAGGCAGGGTGACCTTCTCAATACCAGATGGTGAGCAAGTTATGAGTAGGAAGCAGAATCCAGGTCCACCTCCTACTTCCTCACCTGATGAATTCTGTCACCTACAGAGTAATAAAAAAATGTACTCCCTCCATGTACTATATAAAAAAACCCCAAACTATCTACAAGCCCTTATATATATAAGTTATAAAAGACATGGAGAGACATGAAGGAAACACTCTTTTCCTCTGTAGCAGGATCCGTGTATTAATTTTCTACCTTTAAATATACACTAAAGCTATGTTTTGATTTGAAGTTCTTCTACCCTTCATAAACCATGCAAAGACATTTGAAATGCACAGAATCAGCATCAGCAACCATCCAGGAAAATGGAAGTGTCCAAATAATTTTGGAAGCCACGATGATGCCTTTATAACCTAAATGAAAAGTATGCAAGTATCAGACAGCTCATGAGATTCAGCACAATTCAGAAGCCATTGCCTGGCTTTGTCAATCAGATTGCATATATTCACTTTCTATTTTAAAAAGTAATTCTGACAACTAACACTTATCAGCTTAAGTACTGCTGGGACAGCAACTTTCATTGTGGTACAGAAAAGTTATAAGGATGTACAGTGTATTTATGTGCCTTTTAAAAAATGGAGCAGTGCATTTGAACTGAGAGAAGCAGAATCTTTGTATAACAAGAATTAACAAAGCCCACGTAAAAGCCAAACCGCATACTGGAAGGCACCCAGTTACAAGCAGCAAGAGAGTTTAGAAATGGTGCTGATCTCTATTTGCATTCTGGTAGCACCCATCAGCTGTACCTGAGATTTGGGCAGAATTTACCGGTGGTCCTTCCCTTACAACATCCATACTGAAACATAAAGGAATTGCCATCATTGTCTATATTTCACCGAAACAGAACTAGGGCATGCAAAGTTTAACACAGCTGCCCTTAGAGAATATCTGAAGGAAAGCTGGGAGCTAAGTCCTGACTTTCAGAATTTCGAGGCAGTAATTTCCTCACATGACTCTCTAATATCAGTAACTAGTGCATCTGAGCAATTGCAGCTGTGGGATGGACATTGCCAAACTTGGCGCAAGCCTTCAAGAGTTGACATATATGTTCATTTAACACAATGCTCAGTATCCCTTTGAAAGTCAGCAGATTTAAATAAAGCACTCAAAAGAGCCTGCAGGGCTGGAGTCCTGGCTATCTCAGATCAAAGAGGATTTCTGTCCTGAACTCCTTCCTTAACTTTTTTCACATCCCGATTACTCTAGATGCTATTACTGTAGCTAGTCCACACTGATCACTTGAGATGTTTATTTGGCATCCATTAATCCTACTATCAAAAGTGAGCTGTCACTAAAAACAAGTATCTCAAAAATGATATTATCACTACAGTGAGCTCACTAAAGTGAATGGTTTTGAATTTACCTCTGCATTTTTCTCAGGGTCTTATTTGCAAAGAAAAAACATGAAAAACAATCTGAGTATTCAACTTTTAGGTATCTACAGTCACCTAAATTGCACAGGGTGTATGGCCAGGGGAAGGCTCCAGGGCTCAAACTGCTGCCTACAACCACCTCATGGTAGGATTTAGGGAAGGCAGCGCCAGACTCTCCCCAGAGGTGCCAGGGAGTGACAAGAGGCTGTGGATGCAAGCGAGGCCGTGGGAAATCCTGACTAGATACGTGGACAGGTAAGGTAATCAAACAGATAAGGTAATCAAACACTGGGACAGTGGCCCTGAAAGGCTGCAGGATTTGCACCCTTGAAGGCCTTCAAAACCCAACTGAAAAAGCCCCAAGTAACCCATTCCTCCTGGTCCTGCTTGGAAAAGGGGACCAGGTGGAGACCTCCAGGGATCCCTTCCAGCAGGAATTATTGTGCGACCTCGTTGCCAGAGAGCGTCCCAAGGAGCAGGCGTACAGGCAAGCGTAGCTGTGTCCCACACCTGCTAACAGCTTTCAAGCTGGTTCAGCTTCCAGCAGTGCTGCCTTTGCCAGCCCTGCACAACCTGCTGTGAATCACTTGGACCTCCCTTATCACTGCTGCCCTGGGGGAGCCCCAGCCACTACAGCCCCCTGGCACAGCACCCTGACACATGAGGAGGAATAAATCGTGTAATTTTTCTGGCTGACTGCCCTATTTATTTTTTTTATTAAATCTATTCATGCAACAGGCATATTGTAAAGTCATAGCCAGCTAGCTAGGGAGCTGGAGGTCTGGTTTTGCTAGGACTAATTATATTACGCAGTGGAATACAGCAGTGTATGGCACATGTGAGGCAGGTATCTGTCAAACAATTTGCAAATTATATACTGGAAGTGGTGTTCAAGGTCCTGATCGTTACCCTCTAGTGTTACTAATCCTTTATGCAGATATGTGCTGTTTAATTGCCAGCTGGGAATTACGATGACACGTTACATGACTAATTTTCCAAACTGTAATCGTGCTATTCCCCCCACCCTCCTCCTTCTACTTTTCCTGTCAATCTCCTTTCACTTTATTTTGTTGCCGTTTCTCTTGCCAGAACCACCTTCTTTGGTAGCAAGTGGAAAACTTTGAAAGGGGCTAATACGGTATTTAAATGTACTGCACAGAATGGACTCAGAGAACTACAATTTTGCAGGTCTCAAAACTAACCCTCACTACCCAAATTCTATGTAATACTGCTTCAAAACCTGGTCTTTCCCAAGAATAGTCAATCTCTAATTATAATTTCCCTGATGAGAAAAATAACACTATGTTTAGGAGTAACAAAGACACTTGTTAAGTATGTGTTCTGTGTGAGTGGTCTAGTTTCTATACTCAGAGAAACAGTTTCAGGGAGCGACATTCATACAAACACATTCTAAAATATTAACCTCAAATTCCCTTACATCCAATAGCCCTTTGATCCTAGAAGTAAAACATAAGAAGGCATTTTGACATAGGTCACGGAGCCTAAGGTTCAAAGGCACCAGTTGCAATGTTTGTTTTTTTAAACATGTAACAGAATTACTTTCCCCCAAAAATGAATGGCTCAGGATTTCCGAAGCACAGAAGATAGAGGCATTCAAAATGTAGTTCACAGTGGGCACTCCTTCACAGTACAACACTCCACAGCTTTTTTCCCCCTCAGGAGAATTTCCAAAAGCATTTTTGATCAGAAATATGCACTGCCATTACAGATAGAGGTCTGGCTACTGGTGAGTTTGCAGGATTGGGGAAACAAGTCATAAACTTCTTCCTTGCCTCTAACAGCTATTAATTCAATTCTTATCTTGCCAGAGACTGAAAGTGCTTTTGACAATTGAAACTACCTGAGATACAGAGAACCTAAGAAGTCCCCTAGGTTACAAAGCCCTGCAAACACATCAGTGAGACAAAATTACAACTGTGACTACTGATGCAATTTCTACCATCCTTTACACTGATGTCCTCTATCGCACAAGCATTCATTCAAGTTTCCATACTCCAGGCACTGTTCTACAAGCCACTAAATTGACCAGACAGGAAAAAAAAATGAATACAAAGCAAATCTGTCATCAGCAAATTGAAGACAATGTGAACCATGATGTGTTCATTACCCTATTGACCTCATATACAACCCCAGAGCGTGACAGGTGATGGAAAGTAATATTTCTTAATTAAAGGAACAAACTCTTTCATTCACCACTAATTATCTCTTGGGAGCTTCATGAAAAGAGAAGGAAGTCTCTCTCAAGCTGTGGCCCAGAGAAGTACCCCTCAGCCTTCACATCAATGGATAGAAACAGAGATGAAACCAAAAAGAACCAGTATCAACATCTGACTCCCACATACTGCCAAGAGACATCACTCGCCGAATTACAACAACAAGCTTTACAGCATATTACATTTCAAACCAAAGCGATCAGGGCAGGCAGTATTACAAATCCAGCAGCAAAGGCCACCTCATTATCTTACAAAGATTGCTTCCCCAAAGTGAAAGTGTTCAGCTGAGGAAGCAAGACCACTTGGTCACAGAACAGCCCCTAAACAACGGGACTAACAAAACCACTTCAGAAAAGCATTAGCAACTCCCTGTTGGCATCCAACAATCGAGAGACAAAAGTCAAACCATAAAACCATACCATGGTCATTCCCAGAAACACAGAGGAGTTTTAAATATTCTAGGGGGCTATGGGGAGAACAAAAGACATATTTGGTATGATTTTGCGGAAAGGTTTCAACTTCAGCTCCCATGTTTCAGGCAACTGAACTGTGATCTCTCACAGGCTTCTTTTCAGAATTTCCATGTTGGGCCTCATAATTTTCCAGTCAAAGCAAGTGTGTGCTTGTAAAGAATTTCCATTTTTAATACAGCAGCTTTCTGATGAAAATATTTTATCGAAGTAATTCCCAAGCACACTGTAAATCCAATACTAATCTGAAAATGAACAGGAAGCTTTCTTTTGATATTATCAAACAGCACTTTCAAATAGTTCACAACCTCTGCAATCAAAAGTGTTTTGTTTTTAGGCAGCTTTTATTTAGGCACTATGTCAAAACTCGATCTTCATTTCTGAAGCTGTTTCTGCAAAAAAAGATACAACAACCTGAAATGAATGGAGATGCAAACTCAAAAGACAGCTTTAGGTCACAGATGGTTTTCCCTCTATGTTAACATGATTTTATTTCTGGATACAAAATAAATACAAGAGTTGTCTATTAGCTCCAGAGCTAAAATGAACAAGATGTTTGCCTGGACAGCTATAGCAAAAGATGCAGGTGTGATGTAGGACAGGAAAGCGCATGAAACATACTTCCAATATGGGTAACTCTGGCAGGCATTACCATTTATTTCATGATCCACAAGTGTAGGGTCATATTTTGCAAGCTGAGGGGCTGGAAGATGCAGGAAGTGTAATTAACTCTCTAGCCAGACTCTAGCAGTGCTCATCTGGAGTAAGACTTCACAAAAACCTAGGTGCAGGGAAGATACGGTACTACAGAAAAGTACAAGAAAGCCATATACTTACTTCTACGCACAAATTTAGAAAACCTTGTCTTTGGTAGGAAGACAGGGCAATTGCTTTTTCCACCTTCCTTCTCCCCCAAGTCACAGAAGGAGGATGAGTTACTGCCTGGTGAAATATGTAAATGTATAATCTCATAGATTCTTATTGAAGCTACTAAGCAGTAAGTGCTTCACTATCTATTTCATGTGAGAGGTGGGTCTGAAGCATAAGAACATAGAAGGACATATTTATTGATGTGGTTAAGCTTTTTAAAAATGACAAATTAAATTCTCACTTTAACTTCTTTGGTAACACAAGAACCTTTTAAGAGGGTACTATTCCTGATTGCAAAGTGCATTAGCTAGAGGAAAGACACATTTGTTATTGCCATTCACAGCTAGTGGCTGCAAGTCTGGAGGATTTCCAATTTTATCACCAAGAAAAAAAACCCTGTGCTAGCCACAGCATTTATAATGCTTCTAAGGGTACCCACACATAATTGGGCAGCTGTTCAGGATAAATCTTTTGGAGGAAAAAAGCACTAAGGAGGCACAGAGGGTCTTTGATCCATAGGAAGTGGATAAAAATAATACGATTTGGCAAAGAAAATCTGAATTACTTGTGGACTGTAGAAATAGTCTTTATATACAGCTTATAATGACAGAGATAGAGTGGCATACAATACAGGTATAAATAGTCTTCTCTCCTTGTGAGCAGTGTATGGGAGCTAAACTTACATGGTGCTTAGCAGTTATGCTGCACTCCGAAGGCGGGAGAAGACTCTTCCTTCACCGCACAGACCTCCCATCTTGATGCGCAGTTCCTCAAATTCACAGCAGGCCCCACCAAACATTATGAACCCAGCACCTTCAAGGTCAGACTTCCCAATTACATGCACACAGCATGTCCTTTCAGGACTGGCAGAGTACAGGCCAGAAACTGACTTCACTCTTGGAGGTGGCAATGTCAGTGTCAGCTGGAGCAAGTAACTGAGTTCTATACTTCATCAAAGCTTGACAGTTGCACAATACAGCAGGAGAAAACCTGAAGACTCAGCAAATGCTGAAACAAACATATATCAAGCCAATTAGCAATCTTTCCTTATTGATAATTAAAAAATGTTCAATGGTACGTCTATGTGAAAGTGCACTCTGCTCTGTTTAAAGGCTACCTTAAGAGTGTTAACCACAGCACGACTTTTTGCTTTATTACAAGCATTTTGTGATGGGAAAAAAGTAATAGGGCACAATAAGACTTAACAAGTGAAATGTGATTTTTCCCTCTTAAAAAATAATTCACCATAGTTGCCATTTAATAGAGACCAGAAAAAGAAATTCTGATGCAATGATACACAAAGATACTCTGACTTGACCAAAAATCAAACATCTGATCTAGATGAGAAGTTGTGAACAACTCTGCTTACACAAGCTCTTTCTATTCAAAAGAAAAATCAGTAGATTCAGTTTTCCAAGGGGACTTTCACAGGTACTAATTCAATGTTGTTTAAAATAAAAAAGTTTAGCAGCTTTTTCAGATTAACATGTTTTGAAAAACATTTCCCAAACAACATTATGATAAGAGGATTTTAGAAACCCAACCCAGAGGGGAAAAACATGAATCAGAAATCAGCCTCTGTCGGGCAAGTAAACATACAGTGGTCTTGAAGAGGACGAGGAAAGGCTAATGCTTGCCAAAGCTGAGGGATGTCCCAGCATGTTCCAAGGCCAGCAGATTGTTCAACGCTGCTGCATGAGCTTGGGAGGGAGACCGCGGGGGCTGAAATGCCTGGGCAGCAAACGTCCCCTCCTGAACGTTACACTTCAGCCTGATGGAAAAGCTCCTGCTCTGAAGCACAGTGTCTTGCATTTTAGCTAAAGTTAACACAGAACAGAGCCAAAACGCTCTCCCTTCTCAGAAAACCAAAAAGACCTAGCTTGTGACCTTCTGCAGGGGATCAGAGAAACACCCTAAGGGTCACCCAAAAGCAGGCAGCAGCACCACCTGGAGAGAAAAAGAGGACCAAACATGGGATAATCAAAGGGGTTTATTAGATACCAAAACTGCCTGGATATGCTGAGTTTATTATAATCATGAGTCCTAATGGTTGCCTCAGTATATAATATATACTGTATTATAAATGTATTACAAATCTTCTGTAGGAGAGGCATTGCCAGAAAGGCAAACCTCATCCTTTCTGTCAGCCAAGAAAACTCCATTACAACACACAGGAATGATCAGCCTGCTTAGACTGTACAGGTCCAGGAACAACTTTCTCAAGTTGCAAGCATGTGAAAACATCAAATCATTGGCAAGGCAGTATGAAAGGAAAGAATCACTTTCTTCTCTAGGAAAAAAGACAGCAGATTAAACATCTGATACATTTTAGAAATAAGAATAGTAATACTACTGATACCAGGAATTAGTTGGAGTGGACTTGCTTTAGACAAAATCGCTGTATTAATAAGAGATGCATAAATTTGACATTACACTGAAAAATGAAGACAGGTACAAGCACTATTGAGTCAACTACCCAGGAGTCAGAATGACAGCATGGTTTTTGACATGACACAACCTTTTTTTTCCCTCATTCTTGAAGGAAAATCTTGGCTTGCAATCTTTTACTACTTCACATATTTGTAAATTTGAGCCCTCTAATTAGATATTGCCATCTCTTGTTCTCCCTTGTTCGACCACCACGAACCCTGCATCTTCCCTGACTGCCACCAACCCAACACAGGGGCTGTCATGGCCCACAGCCCTGAAAGTGTGCTCCTGCAACAGTAGTCAGTGACAGGGTGCAGACCACATGAAGTCCCAGTTACAGAATTAATGCAAGGGAAATTCTTCCCTAAACTCTGCTTGATACTTAAGATTTTGTATTTCAGCTACTGTAAGGGGTGATGTTCTCACTTGCCACTTAAGTGCCTACACTTGAAGAATCCTGGGTATTTTTTATTAGCTTTCTGTCAGCTTTTGCAAAACTGAAAGGCTAAATAAGTCCAATCTATAATTTGTATACTGCTTATTATGTGGAAAAACTGTGTTACAACCTTTCATATTCCCCTCCTCCCAGTTCAGCAGTCCCAATATTTTTGCACAGTATTTACATAACATTTATTCCTACTAGGGAAAATGTTTGGTAACTTCTCTTACTATGACTTGCTGAAGGTAGGTGGGGCCAAACACAGGCAAACATTTCTTTATTAACATTGAAAATAAAGCTGTAATACTCTATCCTCATTCATTCCCTACAAGAATCCAAGCACTTACTTTTCTGTGCTACTGCAACACACGAAGCAGAGGCTTTAACCATGCTGACTGCAGCAAAACTTCTATAATAACAGTACATTAATAATACTTAGCACTTTACAGCCAGAGCATTTAACTTTTCAACCACTGACCTCCAAGAGCTCAGCATCATTAAATCCATTCTGCACATGGGGAAACCTGAGACACGGAAACTTCCCCAAGGTCACTTGACAATCAGGTGAACAGCTAAAACTGGAATCCAGAGCTCCTAAAACACAGATTAGTCCTCCAGGTACTCAGCCACATGCTTGCTTTGAAGGCTACTCAAAGCTAGAAAAGATCGCCTAATTAGCACTTGTATTTAGCCATTTTAATCGACCTCTCTTTCCTACTCTCCTCTTCAATTCCATTTTTAGATACTTTTCTTAAAGCTGAGTGCAGCATTGCAGTCTGCTGTGTGTTATGCAAGTACAGCTTTATTCTGTCTAGCAGAATCGAAATTCTTCACAGTGCATACTTCAGAAATAATTAAGACAGATCAGGATAGCAAAAAACCCAGCAGAGATCAACCTGCCAAAGCAACCAATTTGCATATTTCTCTCTCCCCTCCTCCAGCTAGGAAACAACTGAATAAACCAAAGACTGTTCCTGGCTCTTATGAAAAATCCAAGCTATTGGTACTGTAAGCAAAAGGTATGGTGTCTGTGATCCACTGCTATGTTTAAGCATGGTAAGAAGATGGAGATCAAGAGACAGGATACAAAACAGAGACATAATGGTGGGAGAAGGAGGAGGAAGAAAATTGGAGTAGAGCAGCAGGCATTTTTGGAAGGAATTGCATCAATTTCTACAAGTACATACAGCTGAGGAAAAGAATTTTCACTTCTTTTTACTTAAAATTAGTAAATCCCTTAAGTACAATATGAAAGGGATCATTCAGAGGACTTTTACAAAAGCAGAACAAGACCAATATGAGTCCAGTGAAGACAACATACATGCATGTGGCAGAGCTACAACTTTATCTTTTCTGCTATGCCATACAGCAAGTGAATGTTCCTATCCAGTTCTGTCTCAGAAGGAAAAACACATTTCCTGGCATTTACATGACAAAGTCACAGCTTCCAAGTTCTGTAGAAGTTCTCTGTAATGTCAGACAAGGACCCCAGACAGCAGAAGTAAGCAACTCTCACAAAGTTATACACAAAGCTCCAAGCTGCGGTTGAGGAAGACTATCTAAAAGATATTTCAACTTCCTTTTACCAGATGGTTTAGCCTGCTTGAAAGCAAAACAAGATTGCTAAGGGGCATTGTACCTTCATTAGCTTTTCAGAACTAAGTCCTGAAACCAACTGTTTTGTTACAGCCGAATGCATCAACAAACAAATACAAGGTTCAGTTATTTACTAGGAGTTCTTAATTTTCTCAAGTACCATCCCAAGGTTTTGCCAAATTTTGGTGGGGTTTTTTTCCCCTCTAGAGACTGTAAAGAGGTTTACACTAAAACTTACATCAGCTAAGCAGAAGGGATGTATCCTTTGGCAGGCTAAAATCACATCTACCATCAACTTTACCATGTTTCCACAAAAATACGCTCCATTCTGCTGACATTAAAGCACATTACAGTGAATGGGCCCTCCAAACAAAACCATCTGAAATATAAAGATTTTATTTAGGGTTGTTCCTGGGGCTGGCAAAGCTCCAGTCTATTTGAAGGGTGTTCTGTCTGCCCGCTGAGCCTAGATTTTTATTTTCTCTTGCAATTTTCACATTATCATAAGCATTGCTCCATTCTTACATTAGCATTAATGCCAATACATGCTAGTCAGAGACAAATGTACTTCAGGTAGACTAGACCTTAATAAATTTTCCTCAAGTCTCACTGTAATGTACATTTAAAAAATCTAATGGATATCTAATTAATCTAATTCTAATTAATTTTCAAGTTCCAGTAAGACAATTACATTTGCTACTGATACAAATTGTTAGAGTCTAGTTAGAACCCTACCTTTCAACTGGGCACTACAATAAAATCAGAAGAAAATGTAAAGAAATTAAAAAATAACTCTGGATTGAGACTCTATGAAGATAAATTATATTCTCTTGCTTTCTATTTTTTAAAGCAGCAGTCAAATTGGGAGTATGAAAACCAAAAAAAAGAGCAGTTGTCTTAAACATTCAAATAAATCTGTGCTGTAAACAACCAGTGTGACAATTTTGGGGACCATTTTGAGCTGCTCGGAACACTACTTTGCACGAAGCCTGAGTGTATGCAGCATGGCTGTGTTTTTCATTAGTTAACATCATTAAGGAGAAAAGGAGCAGTGCCTGGGTCTGTCTCTTAACAACTGTCATTGGCAAAGGACCATCAACAACAAAGCAGCTTTTATGAGGCAGAATAATGACTTTCTGCAGACCAGGTGATGCCCCCTCACAGCCTGGCTCAAGGGAGCTAAGCAAGAGGCCACTAGCTGATGAACTCTCATCTGAGCAAGGGTTTTGAGAACAAGTGAGAGAATCACACAGCAAATAGATGTGAAGGCATGAAAGGATTAGGTGTCCATGCTCCCACTCACAACAGAGACAGAGAACTTTGGATACGCAGATGGTGAGACCAGAAGAAAGGAACCAAGAATGCAGGGGGATTCATGCACGATAGTCATGAACAGCTGAGGTGGACAGCCGGATGTTTGTGTGCCTTATTTTGGATGAGTCTGTATATACCCCTCCTACAGTCCAGAAGTAAAATGTGATTGGTTTAGAAAACCTGCAAAAATATGCATTTTAATGGCTTACGCTCGTTTTTTTTTAGTACAAGTGTTAAACTGGAAAGCAGATTATCACTAGCAGAGTGTTCTGGGATATGGCTCCTTGGGGGCTGGAAAAGAAAAGTAGTCTCAAACAAATGGAAAGCATGCCCTATTTCTAATAAATGAGCAAAGAACCTCCCTGTTTGGCACCAAAAGTGTTAATCCAGAGGGCAAAGAAACTGTGCCTAGAATCTACTTAGTCAAGAGGACTTAAGAGGTACAGACCTCAGCAACTTGCCCAAACACATTGACTTATGGGTGTATAACAAGGAGACATTGTACAAAGCTTTGTAAGAAACAGAAATGTACTATACACAAATTGAAAACTTGAAATTAATAATATAGAATTTTATCATAACATACTTAGAAATTAAGAAGATTCATATATGAGAGGAAAAAAACCCCTAGAATGTTAATAACGGCATCCAGAGATAAATCTAAACCAAAACACATTAGGATAATGTGTGCTAAATCTGGAAAATTGGGGAACTGAAGGAAGGTTCTCCAGTTCCTCACAAAATCTATATAGACATTTGCTGTAAAGACATTTCTGAGCACTGAGATTCTATACTGAGCTGAATCTTGTAACTTTTAAAAGATGCATTGTAACAGGAGACGTGCTTTAAAGGAGTTCAAAGACCAAAATCTTCATTGGCTTATTGATGAGTTTACTGCTTTTGGAAGAAGCAGAGACTAACTTTTTGGCTCAATTTTCTACAAATGTTCAATGTTTCAAATGCTGACCTGCGTAGTTGCTCTCTGCTAAATGTTAATGTAGATCTCTGCCTTGGAAGATGAAAACCAACTTCCACAGAACAGGTATCTCCACTAGGGTCACACCTTGAAAGACTAACTCAACATGACAGATTTTCTTCAGTGTCAAGATCACCCTAGTGCAGGAATCTACCAGGAGACTACTTACAACCTGCAAAAGTTGATGTCACTCTTTCAGAGGAAGATAATGGGAAATAAGATTAGTCTAAACAAAAAGGTACAGCTCCCAGAAGGGTTTTAAATCCTCCATCGAACCCGAGTGATGTTTATGCAATGTATTGCTTTCAAAAAAATTTTAACCATCCAAGTCATTGGTTCTGATTCCCACATCATACAGGAACTTTTCAGAATTTTCACATGTGCATATAAACAAAATGTATCTTCATAATTCACCTAATTAGAGTCTCAAGCTCTAATGTATAAGGTGAACCATCTTTACAAAAATTTATGCTGAGAATGCTTTATAGCCTTTTGTACAGCAAGAAACTGTTTCTGACATCAGAGAACTGGTTGACATATTCTAAATACATACTAGAAATAAAACTCAGGATTATTCGAGCACTGCTCTAGAGCGGAGCTGAAGTGCACAAACATCATTATAGGAAGTATGAACTGTGTATGTTTGTACTTTTCCAGTTTGACTAAACTCTTTCTGCACAGCAGAGAATTACAACATTAACTCTTGTAGAATTAAGCAAAAACATATAGGGAGGGGGAGAAAAAAGGAGAACCTGAAAATGCAGTCCTCTCTGAGATATTTCTAGCTCACAATCTATTGTGCAGTAAGATGTGCAGACAAGCAGCAGCTAAAGAGAGAACCACCTCCACTACTTGTCCTATCTTATTAAAAGAAAAAATAAAAGACATAAGAAGAGGAGCTGGGGAGGGGCAGGAGAGCACAGTCCATGCTCCATTTGAGGGATAAGTCACTGAGAAAGTGACGGGAACTCACAACAGACTGTAGTGTTTCCGCCTGTGTTTTTCCCTGGAAGAAGTACTGACTGATAGTTAAAAACGAGAAAACCCACCACCTTCCACCACCCCCCAAAACCAAAAGAAGCCCCCACCAAACCAAAACACCTCAGCAGCCCCTGAGGAATGCCAGTCCCTGCTTCCCCTACAGGGATTTGTAAGTCGCACAGTCCAATCAATAAACCAGATCATAAAATGATTAGCAGCAGTGTCAGTTAGTTAATTTATTCACCGAAAAATAACTCAAGCTGTGTCTCAGGTCTCATATGTTTATAACTGAGTTACAGGTGGGTGACTCTCAGGCCTGCACAGGATTGTGGGAAAAGAACTGACTTCAAGGGTCAGAAATTGCATTTTTATAATACGGCTACAGATTTTCCTTCTGAAATTAAATTCTTCTGAGACTTTTTTTGTGGAGTCAGCAAAAACGATTTAAGTGCAGTTCATCAGCATCCACAAACCTGGCTGCCTGTTCTGCTGCCCATACAGGTGAAGTCAGGAGAAGTGGAAGGAAGAGGTGTAATATGAAACGGTTGAATGACTAAAGTAGAAACAAGCACTGGCTCCACAGCTCTCTGTGTTGCTGGAAAAGATATTCCTGTTGTTCTGCTGCCTCCTCACTGGGGTAAAGGGTGCGTGTGTAGGTTTTCCAAGGTAAAAGGCAGAGAAGGAGCAGGTGCCCTGGAGAATACAACCTCCTTTGGGTTCAAAGGCTGGCATTTGGAAACACAGCATCATCTATCTGGGATCCCTATGATTTTAAGGCCCTGTGTCAAAGGGCACACACTTCATTTACAGATACTATGTGAAAGCTTAAATTTCCAAGTGGGTGTTGATGGGAAAACAAGTGGGAGCAATGAGTCTTTGGTGAGCACAGGAATATCATACAGCATTGGAAAGGGACTCAGCTCTTGTCTTCATCCCATGTTCTCCACTAAAGGGAAAGACAAAGAATAAAGAGCCATATTTGTCACAGTTGCTCAGCTGCTTTAGTCACCAACGTTCAAAATTAAATTATGACGAATTGAGTTACTTCATTCACCCTTCTTGTCTGAGTAAAAAAGCCTTGGTCAGTGCTACGTCACTACAGCTAAGGCTGCTTTTGGCCTGCAATGCAGACAAGAAGGACTATCACAGTCACTATCCAAGGAATGGCCCCTTTGCTGCTGATATGTGTTTGCTTGGATTTGCTTTGTTTTTCTGGTGCTATCTTTAAATGTTGTGGCTCTGTTAGCCTCAAAAGGGTGAGACAGTAAATCCTCGATACCCTCTGCAAATAGAAGCCTGGCAGCATTTTCTTAACAGATGTTAAGAATAATAACAGGTTGCACTGCTATTTTGTCTAGTTATTTGCCAAAGTAAGCCCAAAGCACCCCCACCAATAAGCTGGCATTTAGAAAAGCACTCCAAAACACAGTCACAGCTGGATGATCTATTCACCAATATTCTTCCTTCCACTCCCCACCCATCAGTGGGTTTTGCTGCAAAATGATTAACTGCCTTACTACCATCTGTGCTCACGTTCCCTTAGTAACCCAGGCATTTCAGGAGATCCCAGCCTTGCTCAAGCTAAGTCTATTTACTGCTTACTGATTCATCAGTCCAGCTAAGTGAGCCTGGAAAATGCAACAGGTAACCAAACACTCTCAGAACAAATTAACCTCTACAAAAAACAGGCACATCACACCTCAGGAACAAATCAACCCCTACATAAACAGGTACTTCATGTCCTATCCTGCCAGCGTTAGCTACTGACAAATACAGGGAAATGCTCACATTGGGCCACAGCTGCTTTACACAGGTTGCTGAACAACAGGCCCTTACCTTGCTTGCTGGCAGACGCTGCAAATCCAAGCCTTCTCCTTCTTCTGGTAAGAACTGCAGCTCTTGCAGATGTTGTACTTGCAGTCTTGGCACTGTCGCTTACTGTTGATAAGAAACGTGAAAGGGGAACAGCAGCGAATACAGCAGTGCTCGTTGAACTTCTGCTGCTTTGAAAGAATGCTGCACTTGTTACCCTCTTCATCCAACTTCTGCTTCATTTCACTGGAACAAAAAGCAAAAGAACAAAAATATAAACAAAATTTCAATGGGAAATCTCCTCTTTGCCTTTCTCCTCTTTCCACATCTTCATGTTATACTCTTCAAATAACTTTTGCAGGTGTGAAATAAATGTCAGAAATGCATATTTTAAATCCAGAATTGGGAAGCAAAAGCTCATATATTCCCTGGAGCTACCCATAGCAGACCCATTTAAACTGAGTCACGAGCCAGGGCAAACAATCTCCTTTCACTCAGCTCCAGCAAGACAATCCTCAGGAGAGCCAGGCTGCTGCTCCAGGTACTCCAGCTGTGCAAAGCCATAGAGTCATTTGAGAAGTCAGGGCTGCTTTCAGAACAATTTACAAATCAAAAATTAGTCTATGAAAAGTCAAAAGGCTTGGTGCACAGTAATAAAAAAGTCTACTGATCAACAGTTTTGAAAACAAAAGTGCTAGGTTTGCTTTGTTCTGACCCATGGGGTCATATTACTCATAATAGCTCAAATTTGTCAATGAAGGTTAATCACATACTTAATTTCAGAGAGATTTGGGTGTTGTACTAGTTAGGACCAATACTGAGCCAACTGTTTGTGAAAGTGTTTGCAGATTCCCTGAAGTTTTCTGTATTCCAGCAGAAGAGCTCATTTATTAAAAAAATAAAATAAGTTGTGGGTGTGCGGTATTCAGGAACTTGCTATCTCCCATTTTACAGTGCTTTTTATATTTTACAAATTAGGCAATATATTCCACGATATGAGTAATAAAAAACATCCAGAAGGAACAGTTGTGTAGGTAGACAAGTCTGCAAACTCATCACACAGTTTCTGGCATGTTCAACTAGGATATACGCTAAGATAAAAAAATTAGGATTAATGAAAAACATGTTAAATAATAGCTTATAGAACAGTGTGCATGTATATATATTAATTGTTTCCATTTCTCAGAATTAGTGGTGGCTACCTTACTATTTCCAATTGCTGATAAGAACCACTTATAAGACTAGAGTAACACAAAAGCCTAAACAAAATTTAAAGGTACCACAAAAGACAGACTAAGTTGCAGGAAGAAAGAGTCATGACCAGCTGCTAAGTCATGACCAGTCATGACTTACACCTATATTAATACGTAAATATCTTGCTACAGGAAAAAAACAATACACTTACTCCATACTTATTCAGGAACTCAACCAAGATCATCTAAAAGCATCATTATGAGCCAAGCCTGGAATGTTAAAAAGACTTGCGCTACCGGGTTATACATCTTCTTATTTGCCATTTCTGCCTCAGATTCATAACTCAAGATAAGAACAGCCTATTTTATGAAAGTCTGACAGGTCAATTCTAAACCTCAAGTCTAAAAGGCAATTAAGGCAGTGATCTACAGCATATCATTTTTGAACTTGCAAATACATCATATTTAACCATATTCCAGATACACACCTTTTTTAAATTTAAAACTTCAAAGCAATGTATGTTTCTGCTGTTTGTCCCCTGTACAAAGGTTTGACTATTTTAGAGCAGCTGCTCAAACCCAAGTAAATACTCTTTGGAGTTTCAAGTAAATAATCTTTCTTTATGATTTTTGTCCAGATAGCAAAACTTAATTGTTTTTCCACATTTTTACAGAATGTTAAAGGTGAAAAAGGTAAGAGATTATCATGCAAGAGAGGAAATGTCTGAATTATGCAAGTCAAACTGGCTTCCTCATGTAAACTGATAGAACTATCCCACAGATTAAATGGGATGGTTAGACTAGTTTGTCTTATCCCCATTCCTCCCTACTACCATGGTACCACATGGACAATCTTTCTAGGGGAACAGGAGAAACAGCGAGCTGTTCCCCACATTGCTCCTCCATCCACAGCACACATCCTGCTCCGCAGCAATGGAGAGAGACAGAGCAATGCTGCTACACAGGAAGTCAGGCAGGAACCCCGGGTCCCAGGAGAGAAGCTGGTGAAGGTGAGGGCTACACGATACAAGGAAGATTTCTGGCATGGAGAGGAAGTGTCAGCAGCCCAAGATGCTGCAATCTTTGCTTCAGTCTGGAGATCCCAGGCAGCAGATGCTGGCCTCCCCGTAAGATGAGAACAGCTAAGGAGTCGAGGTCAGGAGGAGCAGTGAAGAAGAGATTTTTGTCCTCACACAGCTCTATTATCTCCCAGAATTAGTAATACTGATATTTGGTGGTATCAGCCTGCACACCCAACATCAGCATGCTCAATGGCATTTTGAACCCTCATTAGGCCTCTTATGCATGATAGCATAAGAAGCAAAGCCACCTATTAAAGCACTAAAATAATGCTCACACAATATAAAACCAGGCAGTTTCATTCACAACAGAGCTAATAAAGCCTGATACCTAGAAAAAGCTGAGCACACACTGAAGCCTTTTCATCAGTACAGGCATTAATTACACCTCTCTCCTCTATCTGGCTGCCAGCATTCATTACAGTGGTAGAACCTTAATATCATTAAGGCATCTGCCTGTCTGTTAAATAGGGCTAAAATTGGCCAATGGATTCAAAAAGTCAATAGGATAGGGTTGGACAGGCTGGCAGAGAGAGAGTATGACAGAAAAAGCCTCATTTCCACAGGAAACCAGGCAGAACAGAAAAGAAAGCAATGCACATCCTTCAATGGCTGTAACAAATTAAAGCCCTCAAGCACTACCTGCCAAAGGCTATAATAGTTTCTCTTGAGAATGTGCTGGTTTTGGCTGGGATAGAGTTAATTTTCTTTATAGTAGCTGGTATGGGGCTATGTTTTGGATTTGTGCTGAAAACAGTGTTGATAACACAGAGATGTTTTAGTTGTGGCTCAGTAATGTTTACACTAGCCAAGGACTTTTCAGCTTCCCATGCTCTGCCAGGTGCACAAGAAGTTGGGAGGGGGCACAGCCAAGATAGTTGATCCAAACTGGCCAAAGGGCTATCCCATACCACATGGCATCATGCTTAGTATATAAAGCTGGGGAAGAAGGAGGAAGGGGGGGACATTCGGAGTGATAGCATTTGTCTTCCCAAGTAACCGTTACGCGTGATGGAGCCCTGCTTTCCTGGAGATGGCTGAACACCTGCCTGACCATGGGAAGTAGAGAATGAATTCCTTGCTTTGCTTTAGTCATGTGCGCAGCTTTTGCTTTACCTATTAAACTGTCTTTATCTCAACCCACGAATTTTCTCACTTCTACTCTTTCGATTCTCTTCCCCATCCCACTGGGAAGGAGTGGGCGAGCAGCTGTGTGGTGCTTAGTTGCCGGCAGGGGTTAAACCATGACAGGGAGTCAAATGGCAAAAGGGACTGTCAACAGGACTTGTCAGCTGAAGCGAAAAGGGTACTCTCCACACTCTTTCCTTGGAAGTAAAACATGGGTTTCCTATGAAGGTGAAGTGCTGCACAACACTGGTAGGCAACTGAATCTGCCTGGTTTGAGGGAAATTACATAGCCAAAGGGAAAAGTAGGCTCTGGTTCACTCCCAGCAATACTGAGAAAACCTCACTTGCACATGACTTCAGCTGGATGATTGCTGTGAGCAAGATGATTAATGTGAGCTCCAATCTCACTACACTGAGAAAGTTTGTAGCGCTGGAATTCAGGAGGTACAAGTTGAAGTTCAAAGCATCCCAAGTTTGAAAGTCTCAGACTTTACCTTCAGGATGTTCAAATGGCTCGGTGCAAGAAGATTCTAACAATGGTCTAAGGAAAGGAGCACAATCAACAACACTGATTCTCTCATGCAGTGAAACTCACTTCCAAAAGGATGACAGTGACCTGTGCAGGAGCTGACTTTTTCTAAGAGGCAGGTTGAACCAGATAGCCATTGCAAACATTCCCCCTTCCTCCCCATAGCACACCGTTTCCCTCAACAAAACACAGATGAGGGGGATGGGACAGAGAAAAGAGGGAGAATGTGTGCGCACTCATGTGCACTTACTTCCCCCAGCATTACATTCCCTCCTTGGGGAAGTATTTATAGGCATACATATAATATGTGTGCAAATAAAACAAGCAATGAAAAAAGACTTCACAAAATATTTCCCTTTAGAGGAAAGGACGGAAGAGTAGGAATCACAAATGACAGCATTTATTCACATTGCTTAAGTCACAACTGACGGTGCTCAGCTATTATGGTTACATGTAACATAGCAATAAAGATCTGCGGAGAAGAGAACTCCTGCTGTCTGAATGAATCTAAGATTGGATTTAATTTTCTTTTTTGAGTGGCTGCATTTCACTGATTGCCTATAAATACAAAAGAAGCAGAGAACACTCAATAGATACCCAACATGTCTGTCACCAAGACTAATTCTGTCAAAGAATATTTTATTGAACTATAAGTTCCAAAATATACAGATGCATATTCAGATTTTTCCAGAGGCTTGTATTAATTAATCTACAACAGTTTGCATAATAAATATGTAATTAATTTCAGGCAACATTTTGGGTGATAGAGTCCTGGCAGGTAATCCCACACAAAGTCAGGTTAGGAATACTTTCTAGCATAATGGTTTGGATTTAGGTTTTGCTATTATATTCTGAGGGTGAATAGTCATCTTTCCCTCTTCACCCACTACATTTTTTGTTGCCTTTTTTTTTTTCTTAATTTAAACAGCTTTCATTGTCATGGTTTATTTCTTTTTAGTATCTTAGAGGATCTCAGCTGAATTTGCGAGAAATACGATATTCTGCTTTGCTGGTTTGTACAGTGGTTTACAAATGATAGGGCAGGTTAGGTATCACGTTATGCTGAAGACAGGTACTGCCCAGCACGTTGCACGGGAGGACACTGCTGAAATGCAGCTGGTGAGTTGAGCAGACCATTGCATGACTGCTCCTCAACAGCTGGGCAACAGCCTCTCTGAAATACCTTGTCTGATAAGTCATCTTTGGACTCTATGAATTGGCAGCCCCTCTTTTTGTTTCTCCAAATAACACTGCTTCAGACTTATAAATGTAGGACAAAACCTGGCAAACTGAAGCTACAGGATTGTTTTCCTTATTCTTCACTGCCACTGATTTACAGAGTGATTTGTGCAAAGTCACCAGCTTTTTACATGCTTTGGTTTATCTGTTGTACAACAGTGGTAACAGTAAAACTCGCAATGGCAATAATAAACTTGTTTGATCTAAATACATAGAAAAATATATACAGAACACCTTTACAGCATCTTTCATTTAGTGACCATATAGTCCTCTCCACTGCTGTATTCTTGTAAGTAACATATTTACAACTAATATTCACAGCAAATGACCCTCAACCATTTTTTACCACAAGACCTGATTGCCTTATCTAGATAAAATTCTGTTTCAAGTCACTTATACAGTATACAGCTAATTGAGTTCTTACTGATTAGCAAGTAGGATAAGATGTATTTGGTGCAGGACTGTAATACCAAATGCTCTGTTTGTGCTCTGGACAGGCCTATTCTGGTGGGATTCAACAGGATTGAGGCATTTTCCATATGTGATTGCAACAGGCCCAGCTTCAAAAACAGGCTGGCAGGTTCAAACATAATTCTTCAACGTTTGCCTGAACAATGCCTTCTCCCCTAATAAATTTCTTTAAAACAACTGGTTATTGTATATAATTGCAAATCCTGAATACAGAAGTACACACTTGTTTGAGAAAAGCTTTTCTGCTTTTTTTCCCAAACACTCTTTTATAAAAAAGTTAGGTCTTTTTTTTAACTGGCAGTGTGATAAGGATGCTTTTTGTTTCTCTGAGCTACAGTTTGATATTCACAAAGCTCAATGGCTGTAATTATTCTATATTTTAATAAAGTGAAACAGATCCTAGATGGCCCTTCATGCTTCCCCCCAAGAGGCGTTACTGTGATTACATACTCAAGGGCTGGGGGCAGGTGGAGCTATAACCTCAAACTGCAAAGTCAACAGTAATATACATGTTGGCAACTTGCCATAGTAAGATAATAGTGTGAGGTTGAAAAAAAGCTGGAAGGAAGCCTATGATGTGTTTGAGAAACATGTTAAAAAAAGTCACGGCTACATGTATAAGGCTAGGATGATCAAGCTGCAAGCCTCTCTGTTGGGGGCAGCAGTGGAAGGGAATTCATAAAATAGCAGGACTGAAGGCCATGGTCAGCTATATTACAACAAAAAAGCTAAGAAAACCTACCTGTTTTCCATATAAAAAGGAGAACAGTTCCTGGTGGAAACCTGACAGTTGGCTTGATTCACCCAGTGATTTGGGTAGCAGAGCCACCATGCCTTTTTTCCTTGGACAGATCAGCAGTTGAAACAGCCTGGGATGTGGAAGATTACTTTAGGTCTCTGCTCTATTTGAAGGAGACTTAATATCCTTACTACCACCAACTTAGACGTCAGGTTGAATGGCCGCCTCAGGCATTGCTCTTCATCTTTAGTAAGATTACCATTAAGTTATTTACAAATTTTCACTGGAGCACAGAGCAAGACAGAAGCATAACCAAGCAGCCAAGGCACTCACAAGGCCAGGACATCTTGCTTTAGTCTTGCCTTAGGAAACATTTAGGTGTTCCACAGACAGCAGTACATCACTGATGGTTAACAAACTCCTCTGGGAGGTGGAAGATGAGGTGAGGGTGTGCCCAGCGGGTTTTGTTCAAGAGTCCAGTTTTGGGAAGACTTTCCAATTACCCTTGAAAAGTAGCCTCACACAGAGGCATTTATGGGAAAGCAATGGGACCACTACCACTGGTGGCAGCAGAGACAGTCCTTTGGAAAGGATGCAACATGTGTTAGTCAGCTACAATGCAACACGCCAAGCTCCAAGACAGAGTCTGTACAGACAAGTCTGTCTGCCAGGCTCCCTGAAACCCAACTCTCTGCTCCTCCCTGAGGGACAGTCTCCAACTATAGGGCTGTAGCCAGTTTACACTTGCCTCACAGCAGTCTCTATTTCAGACTGGCACCTGCCAGTTTAAAGGCAAAGTCCAGCTGGTGAGGTTCCCATTTACTCTGTTGCTTTCTTGGGTGATGGACAAATAAAATTTTTCATGCTGTTTAACCACCTCTTATCTTCCCCAATAGCAAGTGGCAGTTAAATCTGTTCTAGATGCCTGCACAAGAAAAGAGAAAAACGGGGGGACAATGTTCCTAGGAGTTAAAAAAAAAAAAAAATCCATTTTCCTTCACATCACTCCCTCCTGCTGAACAGAGCAGCTGCACTTTGACCACAAGTTATCAAAGACAGGTAGAAACTTTCGCCTTCAGTACTACAGATGAGGGCTTCTGTTTCCAGTCCTCTTAATTCAAATTACATCTATTTCATAAAATAAGCTACCTTTTATCCACCTGGCACTGGAGCCTTTTGTCCTTCAAAGACTAGTGAGCAGGCAGCATACACTGCAAAGTGCTTTTCTTAGGGGAGCAGTGTTCTGCTCAGCTGTGTAACTGGTTATCTCTCTTCTCTGCATTTGTTTGCACTATCTCACCTCTCGGACTAGATTCAGAGTGGTCCATGAAGATCACCAATTTGTCTTAAAACTGGTTTTAATCTTAGTTTGACCACTGTTAAGAGCCTTAAGACACTTTTTCCCTCCACGGAAGAGAATGCTTTCAGACACGCTTCTGGCCAGGCACCCTTCATGCTCACCTAACATGTACAAGCTACTGTGACATTTTGTTAGCACAGATCTGGATTTCTACATAGTACAGGGAGCAGGTGAACAAGTTCTGATGTGCCTGTTCCCAGCCTTTCAGAGGAGCCATTTTCACCAGCTGCACCTTGTATTTTTCCGCTCCCACAATCAGCCCAAGCCTGGCCTGTTGGGATGAGAGTTTCCTTGGGATACAGAGATCAGGTGAAAATGCAAGTTCCACCAATACCCTCTAAGCTACAATGTTGGAGGACAAAGGGCTTTTCCTATTCAGGGGCCAAAGTGTACACAGTATTCCCATCTCTGCTCTCCTTAGACTTGCCAGATGTGCACCAGACACTGGAGTGCGGGTAAAGCTCCTTTAATCTGCACAGAACCTGACAGACTCTTATTCCTTGGCTACTAGCACAATGAGGAGGAGTCACAGGCAGACTGTGACTGAAATTTCTCTCCCATTCACATGTTTTCAATTTGATGTTCAAGGTCCCAGACTGTGATTACTAGAAGCGGTTCCCACCTCTGCCCTTGCTTCCTCTCTTCTTCTCCCCCAGGAAGCGGACCAAGCAGGTCCGCTGCTAAATTTAGGGAAAACACTCAGTGGAAGGTTTACAGCCCCTCTCTGATCCCTGCCCAGGAGTTAGAGCTGCCAAGGAGAGCTGCTCACCATTTCATCCCTTCCATGCTCTCTATACCACAAAGTGTGGCACAGTGCAAATATTGATGAAGCTATACGCTGACAGGGTCATATATCTTTTCCCCCTGGTGTATACAGTAAGAACCAAACACTCCCAGCAGGCATATGCCTCCATCATTATTTACTCTCTAAAGGTTCAGTGCTCATTTCTTTTAGCTGCATCTTCTTCTCAGGCAGTTTATTCTTCTCCATCAGGATGGGCATCTAACACAACTCTCTAGTCCCAGGCAGTGCTACACCATCACCACACACACCTTTTGCTTCTCTTATGTCTTTGCTAAATTGTCCCTGGTGAAACTCTACTTCCCTCTCTTTAAAAAAGTAGAGCACAGGATAGTACTTTGTCCTTTTACAGCAAATGCCAAGTTAATTAATTATCTTAAAATGATGGCTTTTTTTCCTAGGCTCCTATCAACACAGTCACAATTGTGGCTCGTGCTATATTTAACACTTAGTACATCTATTAGTATTCTACACATTGCTGGTGCTGTCAAAAAGCCTTCCTAGTACACATGCAAACACATTGCTTGCAGTTGGGGACCCTTTGAGGAACAAACATCACTTTAATCTGTGCAAAGAGATATCGATCCAGCAGCAGTAGCTGACTTTCAGTGAGGATTAGACAGCAGGGAGTGTGCCATAAATGGACCCCCCCGCCCCCCGCAACATAAAAAAAAACCCCAAAGCAAAACACAAAGTCTTTGGGGGGAGACAAGGGGATAGGACACCTCAGCATTCAAGCACTAAGAGGCTCATAAATAGTTATGAGTAAGTCACTTGTATAAAAAATCAGGAAGATTAATATTTCACAGTCAAATTACTCCAACTGCAGTTGCATTCTTTTATCTAAGCTCTTCCTAGCATCTCTTAAGGGTTTTTTCTCTTCAGCTTTTCATTTCTCTAAAATTAAATTTCTTTAAAATTAGTGGGTATTCCTATCAAATCTCGCTTTTTAGTTTTTCTTTCCCTCTCTTTTCAAAAGTAGGAGCAAACACTGATGGTGCTGCATATATGCTAACTGATGATCTTGCCCCATTAAATTCTTTGCAATTGTTGTCAAAGTCTTGCCCTTTTGTTGCTTAACTCAAAAGGCCTATGATGACATCTATGTCCATAGCACGCACCACATGGCTACCAACGGTATGAACCCCGTCAAGGAAACAGTAAGAGAAGCGGACATATGAAAGGTGAGCTGATTGGCATGCAACTTCAAGGCCATCAGAGGTCTCATAGGATAGCAAAGTATTCAGGAGCTTAGGATAAGTTACTTTTATGTTTAGTTAAGGTTAAGTGAGGTACAAGAATAAAAACCTATTTCAGTATTTTTTTAACCAAGCCTTTGCAACAACAATGTGGAGACTAAATGGACTCCATATTACCCTACTGACATAACCCATCTGCCTCGGCTGATGTTCCTTGGAGCTGAATAAATTAACGCTAAAAGACAGATGTATACCCTACCTTCAAAAAATACAGTTATCCTTCTACAAACTGAGACAGCACTGTAAAAAATAATCAGTTACCTGCATAAAAAAGTATCATGGATTCTGGAGACAACCTTTCTAAAACAAAGAAAGGTTGTGGAAACACTGAACACTGTTTTTGTTTTGTTTTGTTTTTACATTTGCAAACACTTCTGCTAATGGGAAAAGAATTGCATTGACACCTTCATATTTCTTATTAAATACCATAAAATAAATGTTGTGAAGACCAACCTGTGGAAGCTTTGTGCTAATCACAGCTGAACCAGTTAAACTGCTGATAGAACCAGAAAAATGCCAGCATACTCAACACTCACCTTTGTCTAAAAACCACATATCAGGCACTGCATTTGCTAGAAAGAGAATGTTCAGTCAGCACCAAGACAAGTTGTGGTTCATTTGCCCCAGACCAGTACCTTGCTTGTTGTACCAGGCTCTATCCTAATCCATTAACAATTTCATGCTCAGGTGAAGCCATTTCACAAAATGAATGATTTGTGCTGTGTTACTCTATAGGCACTGTGCTAGTGGCTCATAAGGGAAGTTTCCTTTTCTGTTGCTGACACAAGCACTGTCAATCAGTGTCATCAGTTGGAAATGACTGACGTGTCAGAGTGTAGATAAATGAAGTAAGTAATATACTGGTATTATTTTAAATTCCTTCTTCTCACTTTGTAAACCTGTAAATTGTCAAGAGACATTGTATTTAACCCCATCTTCTTTTGTCATATTGGATATCACAGGAGCATAGACTGTGCACCACATTTAACTGACAGACTTTGAAATCTTCTGCAAGCAAGTGGAGCAGCGAGGAAGAAGCAGGTCTTGAGTTATAGAGCAGATATTTTGGGGAGCTTTGGGGACATTGGAAATCTCCACATGAAAGCTGAAATGATCTTTTCCAAGCAGCAGTGCTGCAAGTACGGACTCTTTTGCCCTCCCGTTCTAATAATGCCACATGGAACGTGAAAATAAATCTGGGTTTTAACATACTTTTTTCCTCACCCTTCTTTCTCACCTGCCCTCCTATCTCAGTTAGAGACTGCTCTGCAGCCAGGTAGGGTGTTCTGAGGTGAAATACTTCACCAGTATTGGGGACAAGCACTTCTGCTGCAGGTGAAGGACCTTCTGGTTAAATCCTGGGTTTAACTGATCCATTGAGAAGGGCCAAAAGGTGTGCTTCGATGTTGGACATCAACCGCAAGTGATGATAAGCTAAAAAGTTTTCTCTCTTTCCTATTACATCCATACTGAACCACTGACCATTACTATCTGAGCCTGTGCATCCAGCCAGTTTTCATTCACTTTATAATTTCACATGTATATGCCATAGCCCCACAATGTGACTGAAAAATGGTAAGCTTTGATTAATATATACATTAGTATTTTGTGATACCTTCCTCTTAGATTACAAACATGTAATACTTTATGTTGTACTATCCTATCAAACATCCTAGCAACCTAGCAAAACATCATTACAGTTTTACCACCTTTCTTACATGCCTTCCTTGATTTTTTTCCTTCCCACCTGATAGTGATTTATAGTTATATAAACATTTGCTACATTCCCCTCTATCTCATTTCCTCTCAATAAATGTCATTTTGCTCTCCCTGAAGCATATTTCTCACTGCCTGTCTGGTATCTTTCTATAACTAATATGTTAATGTTTCTTGCCTCTTTTTTAGCTAATTATAGTAGAATTTTATTTTGTCTTTCAATATCCTTTCCAAATAATTTCCAGAAATACCAAGAAGTCTATAGAATTGCACTGAATCAACAGCATTGATAACTACTTACCACAAGTAGTTTATTTGACCTGATAAACTCCACAGCCTAATAGCTTTCTATTCCCTACCATCTCTAAGGGTTATCCTACATATTAAGCAGCCAAAGTGTAGTCCTAAAAGTCTCTCTAATGCATTATTTCTGTATCAGTCAGTCTCTATTTACCACTTTGCGGCTCAGAAGAGTGCATTGTCACATATTTAATGCTATCTTTTTTCTCTTTGTCGTACCAAGTGAAAAAAAATAGTTCAACATAATTAGTTCTCAGGTGCATCTAATTTTAAAGGGATGAAAACTGAATTCCTGACCATACTGACCAACTTCCTCTGAGTATTTAATTGTGTATTCATGATCAGTAGAGGAAAACGAAGTATTCATCAAATGCTGGTACAATTGTAGCATTCATCTGCGCTCCCTCGTCCCATGTGTCACACTGTGCCTCTCCCTATGCCTCTCTCATTGGAGAATTTCACATTTCTCCTATCAGGTCCTGACTTTCAGTACTAAGTCATCTGAAGTTAATGACCTTTTTTATCTCTTTTTGTCATACCTTTTGGTCATATGACAAATACAGACATGCATTCTTAAGAATAAAGTATTGTTCAATTCAAACAGATAAAAAATATTTAGTGAAAATATTTTTTAAATGTACACACTCTTCCATCATACTTACGTGCAATACATTCTTTGCATCACTGGTGGCATCTGTGAGTCCACCTTTCTTAGGAATCCAATTTTATGCCCGTATCAATTTGAAAAAGTTTTCTTTAAGAATAGAAACACTCCTACTACATTAAACAGTTCTTCTCCAGTGCTCCTTTCACAGTGCCATCTGGCTTGACCTTATAAAATACAATTCATAGTGTACAGCACTGGCTAGTATACAGCAAGAGAGTAACTCAGACATTGGCTCTGAAAATCTCGGAACTATTCACTACGAACCATCCCTCCCTCTTCGTGGTTGGACTTCCAGCAACACAGACCTACAAAGATTTGCACTAGAATCAGTGTTGTTTACTGAGTTACTATTATTTACTTCCCTTAACATGAGAAAACTAGGGGAGTCTTCCCTGATCCTTCCCACAGAACATGCAGCAGAATAAAGAAGTGCAGGCAGCAGAATAAAGAGCAGAGCTTGCTAAGGAAGCAGGTTTCACAGCCTGACAAGTCATAGTGTCAGAGAACTGTGTGTGCACTGTTAGAAAAACCAGTACAAACATGTTCATCCCACTTTGCATACAGACAAGATGAGTAAAGCTTCATAGATGAGGGCCTTCCACCTGATGAGGCTGGCTTTCAAAAGTTGCCTGTCCTGACCATTGCCTTCCCAGGAGAGTGGCTGCCACTCCAGAACCCAGGCAGGACAGGAACACTGGGATAGCCATGTCCTCCACAAGCACGGGGAAGGCAACACAAATCTGCACTGCGTCCTCACACACCGTCGTCCACCGAGTATTTCTCTACTTCCTGCAACAACTACCTGAGCCCTAATGTGCCACGCAAAGAAAGCAGAAGGTGTTCCCAAATGCTCTAGGCCACCCTGGTAACAGGGGGTTGTTTCAGGTGAAACTCCTATACAGTCCTAGGAAGCACACCAGGTTTTACTGCCTAAGGTGACAATAACAACAACAACAACAAAAAGAAAGCAAGCAAGAAAAGCCTCAAAGCAAGAGGTTCCCGCTAACTTGGTTTCAGAGTGAATTCCTTGCCTACTGTATCACTTAACTCCATATTTTCAACAGATCTGCATGTACATAGCTCCTAAAGTCCACTTCCTTATTCCAGCTCCTCTTCATGCTGCCCATGCTCCTAACGCACAGTAAATACTGTTCTTAGATATTCTATATAGACTCTGCAATTCAAGTAGCTTAAAAATTGCAAGCCCTGCAATTCCAAACAATCAACATAATATAGGCCAAGAAATAGCAGCTTGATATTTTTAGTAAATTTAAGGCTATAAACAATGATTTTCTTAAGTATAGAAATTGTTTGCATTATCCATGTAGGTTTTGTTTGTTTGTTTTAGAGACAAAGACTTATAAGCTTAAAATTACCACATATCTCTGTTGTACACAAGACAGTATTTTGGCAGACAAAAGAATCTGGTTTTATTGAATGTGTTTTATATTTAATATGATATGTTACCCCTGTGTATTTCATATCAACAATATTAACGCCTTCTGGAAGCAGTATCATGTCCCTTATTACAAACCAGACAAATCTCTGCAAAAGGGCAGGAAAATATCGACAGCACCTCCACCTCCCTCTTCAAACACACATACTTAAGGTAGTCCTTTAAAAAGTATTGGCATATGCTATTGCTATAGTAACACCAGTATTTAACAAAGACACAATCTTCATTTAACACTATTACAGTACTTCCAATATCTCACAGTTAATGTTCTTAACTTAATCCAGAAGCTTTTTATTACAGGAATGTTTCTGCAAATTTAATAACATACTGATATTTTAACATATAAAGGAATATACAGTAATGGAAAGAAAGGAAATCAGTAAGCAACCACAAAAAATATTAAAAGCTAGCAATTTGGAATTTATTTAGAAAATAATGGTCTTTATTTTGTAGCTGTGACTATAAGTGCAGCTATTTAGCTCTACTCTGCATATGTGTGTGAGCATGCATGCATACACATACAGATAAACTGCATTATTCAATATCCCTTGCAAGCGAAGACTGGGAATCTCACCCACCTAGTACTCTCCATACCCCATCCCCATGGAAACGTACTACTAAGGACTGTCCTTGACAAGGCAATTCAGCTATAGAAGAGGAAACGCAGCCAGATTACCAGACTAGTGGGATATTAAGGAACTAGAGATTAATTAAAGTCCTCTTGTGCAGATGCTCCTACAGCTGTATGCATCCCAGTAATTCTTCCTCAGCCCTTGACAGTATGCCTCACCCAGGACACAGAAGGCTATACACAGTGAACTTTCCCAGAGGGAAGAAAGGATGTAGGGGAACATCAGAAACCTGCCTTTTTCATTCCTCCTCTCGGTCTACGTGTGCTGTCTGTTTCTTCCCAATTAGGTATCTATCAATCTGAATTACAGCGAAGGTACTTCAGTAGGATGTTTTTGGTGAATGGTAAAACAGCTGAAATAACCCAGAAGCTTTTGAAAAATGGAAATTTACCTAATTCAACAACTAGAATTCAGAAAGATGATTAGGTGGTGAATATTTGGAAAAGACAGAATGGTTCTTCAATGTTCTTTACCATTTTTAAAATGATGTGTTTTGAATATTTAGAATGTCAAGTTTTGTTCTGACTTTTTCCCTAATAAAAGAGTTGCAAATACTATTATTCAGTTCTTCTGTAGATACTGCCATTCAGTTATCTGATGCCTTTCTTATCTTCTCTCCCTCATGCATTTTCTCTCTCCAAAAGCAGCAGATGGAAGACATCTCCCCTGTGTAGAGCTTATAGCACAGTCAGACCCCAGCCTTGGTTCATGTACTTTTCACACACCCTCTGGCTATGTCTGAATTTGCAGAAAATTCAGCACACCAATAGCAGATCAGTAGACTGAACTAGACAGCACTGAACACCTACACAGTACATGGTTCAGCAGTTTTGCTTCAGGGGAGACAGTCTGATTCCCTGGACCAACTATTCCTATCTTGCACACAGTTTGAACCTGCCTCAAGGAGTGATTCATTGGTTCAGAGATGTATCTGTTCAGTGGGAGGAATTTATAACCGAACAGGGTACATTTGGTGAGCACCTGGAGATAAGCTTTGGCTTAGTTTCTTCCAGAAGGAATCCAGCTTGTGCACACCAAAACCAACCTGTGACAAACTATGGTGTGATAAATGAGGATGACCAGGTTTGCTCCAAAACTGTACTACTGCTCTGAACTGAAATTCTAACATTAATGCAGTCATAGACAACCAGAGGAGTCTCTCTCAACACAGGTACCTGGAGTAGGTAATTTTTCATGAACAAGTCTATAACACCCTTGTCTACTGAGTTTGGAAAACCATTCCGATACCTGCAACATACATAGCCATGGCACACACGCAGTGAAGTTTTATACGTTTCTACATCTATGTTGCTGACAGTTAACAGAGATGCATGATGCTGATTTATAAAGACATATAAGAAGCAAGAAGTAGTTTCTGATTAGGAATTCTTTCTCTTTTAAAAGCATTCAGTGGGGCACAAGATTTGCGCATGGGCTTTTGAAAATTTTCCTTGAAAGAGCATTAGAAGTTCAATCTATCATACACCCACTTCATTTCAAGACATTCTGGATTGGTATACTTTAAATTTAGCTTTATAAAGCACTACCAATAGGATCCAAACTTGCACCTGTTAGTTTGAAATACCTTTGAACATAACTGATCTAATTCTACATAGCAGTGCATTCGTTCACACTGGTGTTGCTCCACGAATTCCATCAATACTGTGGTACAGTAAGATGGATGGGGTAATGGAACAAGGAGCCAAAAGCTACACCTTTTGCAGCTACAGCCTGAAATGCTACCAGCAGATAGTCAGACTGTCAGCTTTTATTCAGTAGTAGGAAATGGGTACAGAGTAATTCTCTCAGGAAAACAGTCATTTTCTCAGACTTTTCTGCTGCCTTACAGATGTCTGTACTTCAGTCAAACCCTCCTTCCCCCACCACACTTCCAAACGAAACCAAAGCTCTACCAAGCCACTTTCCTCATAGGTAAACATAACTTGGATGTACCTTCCGGGCTCAGCTGCTTGACTGACAGTCTGCGGGCAGAGGACTGCCAGCAGATAGTCCTTTCCTAAGCTCCCCTCTGTAGAGTTGCATTGATGTACCATCACCTGAATTTCTGATGTGTGACTGTCAGTGATCTAAAATGTTAAATACATCAAACAGAGAATTGTTGGTTTAAAAGTAACAATTTATTCTCAAAACCAAACATTTATTCTCAAAAAAAAAAAAAAGAAAAAAGAGAGAATATGAAACGCTAATCTTTCAAAATAACAAGAATACAAAAGCATTGGCATCTCCAAAAACGCAGGACTACAAAACTCAAATAATTAAGTGGTCACAAGGGAATATCTCTGTAACTGAAATATCTGTTGATTTATAACAAATAATGAAATGCATTTCATTAAACTTCAAGTGGAGGAAGCTCCTCCAACAGGAACCATAACAATGTAATTCGTATTAATTTAATGACTAAAAATTCTAGTGCTGACAAAATATTTATTTTTAATAAATTAATTGCTCAGTTTAGTTTTATACATTTAGTTGCAAGTATGTGAAAAGACTAAAGAGTGACAAACTTGAGGCTTAGAGGGTAAAGAGAAATGCAAGTGGAGATCTCCTTCAAAACTGTCCTAAAAACAAGTATTTAACCAAGATTTTACTGCTTAGAAAAGAGAAAAGGCATAACTATGTTTTCCATAAATATTCCCTAACTGTGGAGGTGCTTTCCTCTTGAAATGTGTCTCTGTCTGTCTCAACAGTGTGATTTGGGTGCAGGAGGGGCAAACCTTAGCAAAGCACATTTTTCTGCACAATCTTGTGTTAGATAAAGGGGGAGAAAGGAAGCTTCTTTTATTAAAAAGTGATGGTTATGGCAGGTAGCGCAAGACCCAGTGACACAATACAGATTCCTTCCATGACGTGGATGCCACAAACAAACAAGACTGTTGCTGGAGTACAGGTACTTGCACTTCAGTTCCAAGTCCGATGCATACAAGGATGCTGTCTTGACGTTCTTTTACAGCATCAGAACGGAGTAAACATTCTTCCCTTCAGCCCTATAAACACTTTAAATTTCCTTCCCTTTCCTTCCCACAGAAAGCAAAGCAATCACAATTCATTTTTTGTTTTTTGTTCACTTCCATGGAGTGCCAAACTTTTCACAGCTTTTATGTATTTTCTGGCTATAGCACAGAGATCCCATAAAAGGTGCAAGTTAAAGTAAAGTCAGAAAATGTGACATAGATGGTCAAAGGTAAACCGCAAGAACCAAAAGTCAAATTATTATCCCAACAAGCAGGGGTGAAAGAAGCAAGCAATCAAGAGTTAGTTGTTGGCAAATCAGCAGACAATTATATCCAGTCAAGAGCAACAAAAATACAGACAAACACTGAGATAGCAAGATGATGTTTTTCTTCATGTACGGGGCTATACAATTCTTTTACCCAATTCTGTACTATGCTCCTAGACATCTTTCAAACCACCGTTCTAGGCCAAGGGTGAAAATTTCAGTACTACTGCAGTATGCCTAAGTCTGACATAAAAAAGGAAGTATTTTAGCACTTACAGCCAAACACAAAAGTCCCCTAAATATCTTGATTGACAGCCAATTATTTTTACTGAGAAAAACAATTGCACAAATTCTTGCCTAAAGCAAAAGGTCAAGTATATATAATATTTTTGAGAGCTCTAAAACACAAACTGGAATGCACAGATACTTAAAACCAAGGACTCTCCCCTTGAGCAAAAAAAGGAAAAGCTTTAGAGGAATTCAGTACACTGGTTATATCTACGTAACTACAAAAGCAGAGAAAACAAAAGCTCAGGGTACAATCAATAGTTTATAAATCAAAGCAAAGCTTTACTTCAAAAAAGAGGGAGCTGTGGGAAGAGCTGTTGATTTATAAAAACCATTATTTGAAATCAGCAATTAAAGCAAAGCATTTCTCTTTCTGCTACATGGGCAAAGCACACACAGGCTGTAAAACACACAACCAATGATGGAGAAGGCTGTTTCATCTGAAATATTTCCCCCTTGCAGGAAATACTGAAGTTACAAAGACTCCCTTGATCGCAGTTCAGTTCATTTTCTGAACAGTGCCACCACACTGTGTGTCCGAGAAGTACTTAAACCACTCTATACATACAGCTAAGCTTCCCAGCTCACTTGAAAAGCTGAATCTATCTCTAACTTTGCAGAAATACCAGCTCAGACCTCAAGGTTTGTGTTCTGGCACGGGAAATTACAAAGACCAGGCATCATGTTTATCATGTCATCAACTCCAGCATCTAAACTAATGTGAAGAAGTTATACCACCAAAGAAATTACTCTACCAAGCTTTCCACTCTCCCATCTCTGACCCTTCTGTAGATTTTTTTCAGAGCTCTTCTAATTTCTTTTATTCCTCCATTTCATCAATGATTGAGAAGATATCTTCTGCCAACTGAAAATCTCCATGAGAGCCATAGAAGGCCTTCAGAAATAAACAGATCATTATTCATGTTCCTCGGTGTTATTTATCTGCCGAGAGAGATCAAGGAAGCCAGGTATCTGCCAAAAAGGCTTTGCAGAAATTCATAGGCCATGGGGATTGGTCTCTCAAGATTCAGCATCACTAAATGCAGAAAGGAGATGCAATAGCTTTATGGCACGCTCATACACAGGTATGTATAGTCATGTAAAAAAAAAAAAAAAAAAAAGAGTAGCTCAGGAATAACATAGTAGCTGGCCTAACAACAGGAGACTGTACAAGTGTATAATGATGCCCAAGAGAGAAAAACGTGTATTTGATATCTAGTCTTCATCAGTTAATCCTGATCTTACAAGTTCTGGAGTAGCATTTGGATGGCAAACTCTGAGAGAGACTGCTGAGCTTACTGGAGTTAAAATAAGGGACCAATGCTAGATTTGTAATGGAGGTATGAAGTCAAGAGGAATTAAGGAATACAAAAAAGCGTTAACTACGGGCATATTCAGAGCTCTTCGTCCTCTAATACCAGTAAAATCTTCTCTCCAGAAGTTTTCACACCCAGAATCACCAGAAATTCTGACCCTAATCAATAAGTTGCTGAAAATGAGAAATGAGCCTAACTTGCCCTCGAAACATGAGCTTGAGTCTAAACCACCTGGTATTTCTACTACAATTATACAAACCAAAGGCCAGAGAGACCGAAAGATCTGAGGCTGCAGGGAGCTCTGTTTTACAAGATGCTGTATAACAGGGAAGCAGCAGAATGAAGTTTTTTCAAGCCCTCAGTTAGGATACAATTAGATTACAGCCACTACAGCATCTGTCTTGCATGTAGACATAAACCACAATGACTTGGGGCAACATGACCAGACATAGAGGAAATTGGGCACTGCCTGTGAAACTAGTCCTGAGAACCCAGAAAAACAGTTGGCTGACTTGTTCACATTAAGCACTGTGATGCTGCTGCCCCTTACAATCAGCACTCAAGTCAGCTAGGTGAAAAGTAGGCCAGATCCCTGAGTTAAAGAGATTCTTGAACACCACAAGCAGTGAGACATTATGCAGAACAAAAAGGATGCATGGGTGGAGGGACGTTTTTAAGCTTATAACAGATGTCATGGAATAATTACAGAGGCCCAAGGCATGAGGTAAACCATGGTCCTGCACCTAGAGTAGCTTGGCCGAAAAGTACAACAAACAGATCAGTGATCTGCATCATGTATGTGCCACAGAAGCTAAGAATAGGAAAATCTCCAACATCAGTGGACTTACATACCCACTTTGGCTTTGCATCTGTCACACAGACGCAAAGGTTATCGCCATTGTCAAAAGGTGCCTTGCAGGCCCTGTCCTCTCCTGAGAAAACCTATGTTCTTGATGACAAACAAATGTTTTGCAAGCTGAATACAACTCCAGGAAGGATATGGTAGATGCAGATGTATCCTAGGGTAGCCAAGTGCCTTGGAGCAGCCTTGTAAACAAACAGCACGCAAACTCTGCAGTCTCAGATTAAGCAGGGATACTTCAAAACAAAAGAAAGGGATGACTCATTGATCTCACCATTACCATTCCTGCATGAATCTGAAGGCTCACATGGGACAGATTGCCATTAGTTACACCCAGTAGCTAGAAAATAAATAGACTAAGCTCAAATAACATTGAATAAATAAATAATTTTAACAGATACTGTAAAAGCAAGCAGCAGTTTCAGAGATTTGTTGGTTGTACAGTGTCCAGCTAAACCCCAGAACACAAGCAAGCAAAGCAACAAAAAATGCAGTATCATCATTAGGTCTGGTCATCTGCACTCTGTTCAGTACAAGTTTTTCAAAATTACATTCTGAATTGTTTCAAGCTGGGTAGGTCTAAAGCTCACCAAATAAAATACAAATGCTCAACTCTTCACTGGAGTGTTATTTTCTTCGTTAATATTAAAATAACCAATTCTTATTCAAATCCTTGTTAATTACTCATTACCATACCTATCTGTCAAGATGAATACTTACAGGTGTACAGATATACATGAATATCAAATCATAGCTTTATATGCACTGCATATAACTTGAGATGGATAATTAAGATCAGTTTTTCAGCTCCTTAGTTATGGTATGTAGAATGACAGGTGCTTTAAAGGAGCTTGTTTTCTAGTGATGGCTTAGCTCTTCTTGAAAATCAAGTCCCTTAAATTTCTTTCTCTCTCTCTCTCTCTGCATACCTCAAATTTGAGAGATCCAAAAGCATAGATCAAGTAGTGTTTTTTACCCTTTATTGTTAATCAGTAAAATATCAGCTTTTGTCACACCCCATTAAAATAGGTTATATTCAACACACTATATTTTACCCAGAATATTTGCACTTTTCTTCTATCTTAAAAGTATACTACAAATATCCAACTAAAAGAAAATGGTGCACTGAAGTAAACAATTTTCTTTAAACTGCCTCTACTGTGCGTAGCTGAGAAGTTTCTTCAGAATATTTTCAAAAGTCTTCAATGACTTCAACTTCTTCAAAACCCTTAACGATAAAATATTTATTTACAACAGGGCAGAAATCCCCAGATTTATTATTTAATCAGAAGAACATAAAGAGAAGTTTGTAGAAGATCAAAGAAAGACAGATGCAGTAAGAAAAACAGTAAGCTATGTAAATTGGATAATCATTTTAAAATATGCATTATATGCCTGTTACATTTGTGTGTATCCAATTATAATAACCAAAATCCCAACCAAACCCCTGAGAGCATGCAAGTATATCATCTAAGGAAGTCTTATGATCTGTTCAACAGAGCACAAGCGACTCAGATTTTGACTTCCTGGTTTACCCTACTAAAAAAAATTCAATAAAAACAAAACCACATCATCTAAATTTAATTAGAGCCTTGATTCTCACATCTAAGATTGATGGGGGCTTTGCCCTTCACTGAAGTAAGAGCATAATTCAAGCCATTTAGCATAACTCACAACACTTCGGTGTGAAAGCAGATGACCTAATATGAGTGGTGTCAGCCTGAGATTCACCTACTCCAGTACCTTAATATTACACAGTACATTAGATATGGCAAGCACAACAGAATCTGCTACTTTGAAGAAACAAAAGCAGGTAAGACTAGTGGCATTTATATTAATTAGCAGGCTGGGTATTTCTAAGATGTCTCTGGCATTATCCTGGTATGTACTATTCTATCAAGCCATTGAAAATGTTTCTTTCAGGGTAATTATATAATAATATAGAAGCTCAAGCTATGTAAGTTCCCTTCAAGTCAGTGAAAAAATACCCTCCAGCACAGGGGGATATCTTTCTCCAGCTTGGACATGTGTTTAAATTAAAACACACTATTTAGGATTCAACATTTTACTCGGGATACTCTTCCCAGAGCTCCAACATTTCTACTTGATTAACTGCCTTGCAGTTACTTTTACTTTCCTTCATTGCCCTGCATGTTTGCAGGTCATCAGCTAACAGTGTATATGCCATAACACTGCTAAAAGAAACAACTTCCCCCTCCCGCCAAAAAAAACCCACCTTACCGCTAATTATAACAGTACAAAAGGAAGTGTCCAAACCAAGCTTCATTCTTTGTTGCAGCAACAGAACCAAATCAAAGCAAAGGTTCAGATCTCCTTTTAAGAACCAGATATTTGCCTTTTACTTCCCTATTACTTTGCATTACAGATCCTCATGACAGCACACAGCTTTAGTGAGGAGGGGCAGGGGCAGCATGTTGTATTGTCACTCAGAAGAACAGTCCTCCCACTAGATCTAACGTGAGGAAAATTTCACAGCAATACATTACTTGTCTCAAAAATATTCTTCTGAAAGATCAAGGGGATGCTGTGCCTTCCCAAATGCTGAGGCATGCAGCCTCCTGCTGTCTCTCCACTCACAAGAGCAAGTGGAACTTGAAGGGAGAAGCTGCTTTAACTGTTATTTCTCCATGTTATGGTTACTTGCTATTACTCCTCTTCCCTCTGTTTCCCCTTCCTGTTTTTCTACCTTCTGCTAATGCAGCAATCCATCCCATAATGGATGCAAACACTGACTACACACACAACTGTTCTGATGTGGGGCTTTGTGCTGGCGCATCCAGAAAGGAAGTCATGGCAACTGATGCATTTCTGAGAGCATCAATATTGCTTCAGCGATGCAGGCCCAGTAACGTTTACTCCATATTACATTAGGCCAAACTATGCAGCAACAATTCCCATTTCATTTCATATTTCCAGTTGTTGCTAATAGAAAAGGAACCATGAAAGTCTCGTTACAGTATTGCCCTCTGGAAATAAATTTCACCATTGCAAAATGCTCATTCACTCAAATATTGCTCAACACATACTGTCTCTGTTACATTTTTCACCCATAGGAATTTTAAACCTGATTTCTAACAATTATCCCACATTTCACATCATTAAGAAGTAGCAAAATTCTGGCTTGCTTCTTTTTCTTTTAGAACAGAAATTAATTTTGGACTCCCCCAAATTGTTAATCTTTTTTTAGATTTCCAATGATCTTTTCCAGCAAAATTCTCAACCTGAGTTAATTAAAAATCATCTGCCTTCCTTAAGGCTTTCCATCAAGTCTTCTGAGTATCAGTGCATTGCTATTTATTGACTCCAGAGTACCTGGTATTGTTAATTGTCTGCCAGAGACCAAAGAATTCATCATCATATTGCAAAGGTGTCAGATCCCCTAGCATAGCAATTTACTGTATTTAAAAAAAAAAAAAAAAAAATCAATATGCTTCTGCGATAAACTGTACCTTTTCATGCCAGCCCAAACCCATTCTTCTAAATCAGGTGATGTATAGACTACTTACTGTACATTGTGGTCTTGCTGCTGTTATTCAGTAATGTTACCATTTTCTCCCTTCCTCTAGTTGTCTAAATAGCTCTCAGAATTAGGATTTTCACATGTATCGAGCTTGAGAGACTTTTAAACTTCTTAAAACTGAATTTTTCTAACTTATTTTTAGTGAACTGTTTAAACAACAGCTAACAATTTATCTCAACAGCTTCTTCATTCAGCCTTCACTTAAAAACCCAATCTCAGAATTAATTTCACCCATCTTACTCTTTTGAAATGCACATAATCAAAACCTGCTATCAGCATTACAATAGTTTGTCAAGACTGCATCCTGGGCTGTCTGTAACAGACTTTGAAGCTTACACATACCTTCAGTCTCCCTCACTCTGATCAGGGTACCTGCCCTGCCTATTCTTTGTATTGCTTCCTCTTTTTTTTTTTTTCTTTTTTTCTTCCATATTTCAGTTGAGTGACTAACAGTTGCGAAGTGACAGACTTCATCCTTGGAAAGTAAGCTCCAAGATGGACTATGGTCCATGTAACACTTGGGTTATATGACCAGATGAGCAGGAGTTACTGGAACAAAGGTTTATTTGTAACTTCCCTCCCTCCTCCTGTCTGTAGAAATAGTCTTATTCTTCAAAGAGTGAAAGTCACTATTGTATTGAGGAGTTGTAACGTGGAATTTTGTTGCTTGTCTGTTTGTTCGAAAATCCTGTTAAATCTGAACCTCAGTATTATTTGGAAAATGAATTCCCTAGCCTAACCATGCAAAAATAATTGGATTTCTTTAGTGTCAGTTTGATGATGGTACATTTGGTATCAAAAGGAACTGCAAAAGCACTTAATTCTATACCACATAATATCTTCTGTACTTTCATTGTGTCCTCTCTTGTCTCTTCTGTAAGGCAAACTCTTTCACTCTCATGTTTCTTTTAACAAGAAAGCTGCTAATGAAAGCTCTCATAATTATCTAGTAGCTCCTTTTCTGATCAGAAGCAATAATTATTTGAGGCAAGAAAGCACCTTCAACTTGCATAGTGGAATTACGAGACCATCAGGAATTACGAGACCAATTACAAGTTATTTTCTGTCATAATTCTTGCATCCTCCAGTACTTGCTTTGCACAGGTACAGTTTTTGCTGAGGCATCTTCCGACCCAACTATTTCCCATGAGTTTTCAAACTCAGTACAGCTCACCCGGCTAGGTTCCTCTATCCAGGTGGCATTGCCCAGCATTTGTCAAAGGGCCAAAAGGGGAAAAAAAGAAAAAAGAAAAAAAGAAAAAAATCCCAATGCAGTCATAGCTTGAAATAAAACCTTTACCTACATCCTTGCAGACACCTTTGACTTCACCTAATCTAAATCCTTCTGTTGCTTCTGAACATCTTGCCATTCATGTCCAAATCATTGTTTAATAAGCTAAAGAAGTCCTTCAATATGGAGCCCCACATGCCTCTAGCCAAAGCTGAAAATTCACCATTTGTTCCTACTCCTGAGTTTCAGCTGGAGCTTCTAATCTATAACAACTCTTTATTTCTAACCTCCTGATAACATCATGACATTTTCTTCACCTTTTTTTTTTTAAAAATGGGATTTTTTTCAGAAGCTTTTGGAAATCAAAGTAAATTAATCCTATGGAGTTAGGCAGAGCAAATAGCAAAATGAGTCAAGACTAGAAACTTATGCTGGCACCTGGAGTTTGATATAAACTCTAAGTGTTATGCTTACTGTTTTTTAAATATTTTAACAAACACTAATGGATTTATTGGAATCGGAACACAATTCTGCATTTCATTAATAATACAATCCTCCAGAGCACTCATTTAGTTCTTTCTTCATTTGCTAAATGGAGATGACAACATTTACCCAACTCCTTTGTAAGACACCATCACACCTACAAGTGAAAAGTGCTATGATACGCACATAATGGATGCCTTTGATTTTTTTTTCTTTGTTGCTAGAGATAATGGCATTAGAAGTTTGAAAATGTACTTTAATTTAAATGTAATGTGATTCCAAATCTATTATCATTTCTCATTTTATTAATTAATGGCTAACATAACAAGTAGCCAAACCCAATTTTTTTAAATTACATTAACAGAATAACAGCATTCAAATATGCTTCAAAGCAACAAAAATATACATGAAACACTGCAGCTTGTAGAAAATCAGTTGAATTCCATACCACATCAAAAGGTTTTGCTGGAAATGATGGCAAGATTATCTTCTAAACCATGAATAACTTCATTACATGTTCTTTTGTTGAAATTATTCAGACATGCCTAAGAAAATTTTATCTCCCTCAAAAAATCAAAGATAAACTTTCCCCATGCACATTTAAGCTTCTATAGGAGAAAATGTTGCCACTGAAACTATTTTTAAAACTTATGTTAAACTACTGAAGCTTCATTTTGTGGCTCTGTGTAGCCCTAAATAAATAATTTTCTACTTATATAAACTCCAGTTGGTGATCCAGTCACAAACCCTTTGAACCTTTAATAAACAAAAATAGCTATCACCATTTGAATAAAGCAGCAGGATAAAAATGTTTGAATAGTCTTCAGGAATGGCTGAAATTACCTTCCCAAATGTAACAACATGAATCACATAAACAGGGCCCCAATTTTTCAGGCAGGTGCACAGTAAGAAGAATTTTACATCTTTGCAAAACCTTGCTGAAGTTAGTGAAAAGGCTCCAACTGGATCCCAAAGTCTTTCAGGTGAGGCTGAGCCTAAGACACAAAGGCTCATACTAAAATGCAACACTGCTTAATGTACAGTGATTTCATTAACACATTTTCTATGATGGATTGCATTCTCCCTACCAAAACATTTACAGGGACCTTAAGGCTGGCAGGTGTGTTTGTTGTTTTTCTTAATTTTAAGAAAAACAAAACATGATTTCTTCTTAGAACAAAAGGTCTCAGAGATTATTGGATCAAAACATGATTTTAATACTCAGTGGAGCAAGCTCCCTTTAAATGTTAAGGAGAAGAAAGAGAGAACAGTCATCTCAAACTACAGCAATACAGCGATTAGGCACATAGCTTTGGAAGCAGAATGGTTCAAGCACAACTTAGCTTTTCTACTAGTAGTGAAGACCATTCAAAAACTGGAAATGACAAACTTTAGGTAACACCTAAATTTGAATCATCTCAACCTCAGCCTTGATTAAACAAAAAAAAAAAAAAAAAAAAAAACCAAACCAAAACACCAAACAAAAAAACCCCTCAGTAATAGCTTTGCTGGAAACATTACTTCCCAACATTAAGGGACAGAAAAAGCATTTCCAAATGGCCATCAGGCTGCAGTGTACACTACTGGGATTACAACTGAAAAAAAGTAAAAAGCACAAGTAAAGCTCACTCCTGTGCCAAAGAAAACAAGTATCTCACATTTGTATAGCACTTATCACAGACACTTTTCATGCTACTTCACCAATATTGATAAGTGACTTACAACATAGATGTGCCTTTTTTTTTTTTTTTTTAAGTACAACATAGGGGACGAAAGTTGCATGCAACTTTGGACAACTTATAAGCAGTCTGGCAAAGATATGTGGAAAAAAATTCTAGACTTAAGCAACAAGGTAAATGCACCTGTTCATGTGGCAGATCATTTCAGACTACGCTTCATAGGTAGAAGGGAAAAAGATTAAGCAATAAGATATACTAGTTGGTTTCTAAGTTGTAATTGAGTGGGGTTACCATTTATCCTGCAGCTAAAGCCTAGAGACGGGATCAGAAAGAGGGGTGGGGGAAGGAGGTTATTTCATGAGAGAAGGAGTTTGAAAAGTTACTTGCTTTGGTAACACAGGTTACAGTTTAGACTGCATGTCCTAAAAGCCTTAATGTAACAGACAAGCCCGTTCCATGCTGGTAAGGAGGTGTAGTAAAGGTGTAGGAACTGAATTATGAGTTAATTATCAATATAAGACATGATGAGAAGAGCTTTTCCAAGCAGCATAAGCCAGAATAGTTTCATTAGCTTCATGTTTGATTAGATGTCCAAATGATGAAGAGAGAGAAAAATCTTTTTCATGCTTAAATGGAGCTTAAAGTAATCAACCAGCCCTCTCCTAACCATGAGCTGATGGGACATCAGCATCATTAGACATGAGTTAGCAGTTATGAATTCAGCATAGAAACAACAGAGTAATATTAAGGCAGGGCTTACTGGTGCACATTGCTTACTGCACTGTGTTTGCCAAATTACAATGTAAAATCCTGAAATTCCTCTGTGAGGCCAAATTCACATGACTACACCAAATAGGTTAAATGATTTATAGGTATTTCTGAAAAAGACAGTTCAAACCGAGCACAAAGATCAGGACACTTGTAGCTCAGCTACCTTAATTCACACTGCTGAATGAGTACTCTTGATACAGTGTTTGGAAAATATCTGACTGATGTCACAGATCCATCTCTTCTCCAGCTCAGGACATTTCCAAGCATTTGATCCAAACAGGTGCAATGGTTGTCTTTCCCTGCTTGAGAGTCTTCAGACACTGTGGAAAACGAGGGCAGCATCTTTACTCCCAGCCATGCAGAACCCTCTTTACTGCTGGCAGGGGGAAGGTTGCTTGCTGTTCCCAGGCCAGCCTGAAACACTGCAACCCCTTCAAACTGTCCCACAACTCCTTTTCAGGTTGCAACCAACAGTTCGAGAAGTGCTGCTCCCAATCTCTCTATCAAAAGCCATTCTACATCTCTGATTGTACTTGTTGCCCTTCCTTGTGCCTTTTCAGTTCTATCAGTCTTATAGGTAAAGACCAGAACTGCCCATGCCATCCAAGTTGCTGGCATACTATAAACTTAGTAAACTTGTTATTTCTTATTCCTTTCACACTAATTCTTAGATGTTCTACTTGTATTTTGATCACCACCAACTAAGTTTATGTTTGCAAAAAGAAGGGATTGCTAGTGATGTCAAGATCTCCTTTCTCAACAGATCCCACTGCTGCATATGTGTATTTAAGCGTACATATTACATACGGTAACATCGGTGGTTTTGTATCAACGTATACACATATGCATATAAAAACGTTTAACTCGTCAACATTTAATCTCACATGCTGCTTTGCTGCCTTGTCACTAAGGATCAGAGGTATCTTTGCAACTTTTCTCACTCAAACTTGATAATTTCATTATTTAGTCTTTTTCCACAATAGTAATAACACAGTTTTTAAAGGAAATCCACTAATAAGCTCATACTAAGGAAAGCAATCATTTAGTCCTATTTTTCTGCCTGCTCCATTTTTTAAAAATCAGTAATTAATCCATGAAATACATTCCCTCTTATTGCTCAACAGCTGCATTTCCTCAAGAACCTCCATTGCGTGAACTCACTGAAAGCCTTTTAAATCCAAGTGTAGTACGGTAACTTGATCACCCTAATTCACATGCTTCTTAGCTCCTTCAAGGCCCTCTACTTGACTTGCAAGGAGTGTCCTTCCTCTCCAAAATCATGTTGATTCCTCCCCAGTCTTACTGGTGAGAATATGACTATTTTATCAAATTTGTCATTCATTCAGTATAGAAATCAACCTTCCTGCTCTGCAGTTTCCCTGTTCCTGCATCCCCTTTTAGAAATCTGCACTGCATATCAAATCTGTCCATTTTCCTGGTACCAAGAACAATTTAGGAGCCAGTTTTCATATCACAGTTCAACAATTTCATTTTTGAGTTCCTGTGGAACCTGTGAGCAATTGCCATCTGGTCCTGGAGACTAATTTCTCTTCTTTTTACTGATTTAGCCTAAAACTTACTCTTGACACTTCCAATTAAGGCAGCCCTCACACAGGGACAGACTGATGTGAAAAATCCCCTAAACTCTTCCCCCTGCCCTCCCGCCCAGAAAAAAGCCAATGCAAAAAATTTATTTTGCATTTATTAACTGACTTTATCTGGAGTACTCCTTTTCCATCTTTGTCTTTAGACAGCACTCTCACTCAAAGACGCTCTGGAAAGCTTCCTCTTCCTGGTATTTCTGCACAAAGTTTTATTTGTTTTTATTAATTACTCTCCCCACATCTTTAAGGAGTGCTTTACCTGTCCTAATTCACTGGCAAGTTCTGTCGCCCATGTTACAGAAAACCAAAGGAGGTGATCAAAATTGAATTGCTAGGTATTCCACAAGGAAACTGTGGAATTTGAGGCCACACCTCAAATACTGTGTGGAGAGCCATATGCATGATAAGTATGGTTAGTAAAATATTAGCCTTGGCCAGAAACAGGAAAGCAGGTAACTGACAGATGCACAAAGAAGGCGCTCTTGAGAACAAATGGAAAAGTTTGAAGAATGTGATTTTTCTCTCTTTTTTTGGGGAATGAATTTTTTTCACATGACTTTTTATCTTAGCATCCAAAAAAACCTCCAAAGCATTCCCAAACCTAGTTGATCATGATTTTTTCCCTTGTGCTTCTAATTTCTTTTTTTGTTTCAGCCCGTGAGAAGGAAGGACTATCAGCAATGTCACGTCTCACTTGGGATGAAAACCTCAAAGACCAGGGCTGAGCAGTCCCTGTTTCCGGAAGAGCAAAAACGTGAAGAACGACCACCAGGACCGACCACACGCAAAAGAAAAGGAGGAGGAGGTGCATGGTATTTTCCAAAGTATTACACTTGTCAATGCGAAGCCTAGTTTTTGCCCTCCCAAACATGCTGTTCTGCGCTTCTTGGCCAGCAATGGGCAAGAGAGCCCGAGAGAGCCAGGGCACGAGTGGTGCCTTGGAGGTACCAGAGCAGCAGGCAAGCAGCGAGCCGAAAGGGCCCAGAGGAGCCCTGACAAGGGGCTGTGCTCCATGGAGCACAAGGGGACAAGAAGCAAGCGCCGGGGGCCACCCTTGGGGCCCACCCTGGCGGTCTGAAAAGCTTCCTGCCCCGGGCTGCGGGGCACAAGGGCCACCTTGGGGGAGCATGAGCAGCAGGTGCCTAGCCAAAATGGCCCAGAGCAGCCCTGTCAAGGGGCCATACTCAGGGCTGCAGAGGAAGGCAAAAAAAACCCCAGAGACAGTTGCTAGCCCACTTTGGGGGGAAAAAAGCCTTCCTCCCTGCAGCTGCAGGGCACAAGAGGCCATCTTCATGGTGCATGAGCAGCAGGCAGTAGCCTAGCCGAAAGGGAGCGGAGGAGCCCTGACAAGCGGTCGTGCTCAGTGCTGCAGAGGAAGGCAAAAAACCCCCGGGGAGCCGTGCCAATCTTCCCCGGGAGAAAATTCCTTCCTGACCCCAGAGCTGGCGATCGGCTATTCCCTGAGCACGTGAGCAAGACCTGCCTCCTCGTCCCACAGGCCTGTCATGCCTCCCAGGAGATGCCCAAGCCCTATTCTCCCTCAACCTGGAGCCATCTCAGGGGCTTCTGAGAGTGGCCACATGCCCCCGGCCTGATGGACCTTGGGGGCAAGAATCCTTCCCGCGCCTGGCAGGACACCAGTGGGTGCTCCAAAGCGCTGGGACCCCTTGCAACATCTCTGCGTGCCATTGCTTACGGCTGCTGCTGCCCCTGGCTCTGCAGGGGATGAGGACAGAGAGCGCGGCAGTGCTCCTCCAGTGCTCCTGCACAAGGCGTGCCCTTGGTCTTGCCACGGGGCTTGGTGCTCCTTCTCATCTCGTGAGGAGCTGGCGTGCGGTGTTCCCTGAGGGCTGCAGCAGGATTTCCATGCATCAGCTGGGCTTGGAACGTGGCCCTGCCAGGATGTTGCCTTGCAGGGAAGAACCTCCAGCAGCCTTGTCAGGCCTCCAGACCTCCTCCCTCCAAGTCACCCCACCGGATCCTCAAAGACTTCTTCTCGGATGTCTTTGGGCTGCCTGCCAGGCAGACTGGCCACGGGACATGGGAGGATGCCCCTTTTATCCTGCCGCAGGGCATTGTGACTGCTGCGTTGCCGGGTGGTGGCACTGTGACACGGGGGTGATGGGGTCCCCCATGTGCAGCCCTGCCCACCACCCCTCCGCACAGCATCCTTCCTAGAATCATAGAATCCTTGAGCTTGGAAAAGACCTTTAAGACCTTTTTGGGCCCCTCACTACAAGAGAGACAGTGAGGTGCTGGAGTGTGTCCAAAGAAGGGCAACGAAGCTGATGAAGGGTCCAGAGCACAAGCCTTATGAGAAGTGGCTGAGGGAACTGGAGTTGTTTAGCCTGGAGAAAAGGAGGCTGAGGGGAGACCTTATCGCTCTCTACAACTCCCTGAAAGGAGGTTGTAGAGAGGTGGGGGTCCGTCTCTTCTCCCAGGTAACAAGTGATAGGATGAGAGGAAATGGCCTCAAGTTGCACCAGGGGAGGTTTAGACTGGATATTAGGAAATTTTACTTCACTGAAAGGGTGGTCAAGCATTGGAACAGGCTGCCCAGGGAAGTGGTTGAGTCACCATCCCTGGAGGCATTTAAAAGACGTTTGGATGAGGTGCTTAGGGACATGGTGTAGTGGTGGTCGTGGTAGTGTTAGGTTTACGGTTGGACTCGATGATCTTAAAGGTCTTCTCCAACCTTTACGATGCTGTGAAATTTCACTTTCATTTCAGATCCTAGTAATAGGCTATTTCCTCTCCTTCCCTGCACATTTTGATGACCAAAAAAGCAGTTAACACTAACAGTATCCTTATTGTCATCTGAATTGATACACATGGGAGAGTTTACTCCTCCAAACCATCATTTCAGCTTTTCTGCAAATTCAGCAAACATGACTGAATTGGTTTCGTTGTAACCATGTTTTCCAAAGCTTTCTCCAGAAAGCAGCTCAATTTTTTTTCCTCCTAAAAGTATAAACTACCAAAGCTGTGGCCAAATGTTTGGCTCAGATTTTCAAAATCAAAGGGGTATGCCTCCAGGAAATTCTTCTAATATGAAAATAATCACATTCCAATAAAATGCCAAAAGTATTTCAGAAATAAGTAATCTACTATCACTGACTTTCAGAAAGGCACCATCATCTACACAGGAGCTTTCAAATGACTGGAATAAAATATGACCCTGTATTCATGGAACATCCTGAAGTCTTCCAGAGCTGATAAGATGAATAATAGAAATAATGAACGATGCACTGCTATTTTTTCATTACTGAGTAATTCACTTTAGAAGTCATTAGGCAATTTCATATTGTTTAAAATGAGATGCTGAGCTGCTGCTGCTATTTTTTTTTTTAAGCTTCAGATTCCTGACTTCAGCCTGTAGTTATGCAACACTGTAAAAGCAGATCCCTCTGGTTTCCAAGAATAATTTTACTGAGTATACAATTAACTAAGCAAGAACCCAGGGGTTCTGCAAATAATGTACTGCTGTTTATTGTTTATTATTTCTCCTGTAAACCTGATTATTTCACCAATAAACCTTATTAACTGAGGTCCTGTACAACACCAAGAAAATAAAGACTGCAAATAATATTTTGCTTGTGCTCTTGATTGTGTACCATAATGTTCTGCTACATTACCTGCTGCAGAAAATTAAATTATATGCTTACTTTATGAATTTTCTCACCTGCCACAACTGGAAAGAAGGCTGTTATATGAAAGAAGTTCATTTCTATCAAAGGTTATCATTAAGCACAGATTGGCAAAAGATATTGCAATTACCATTTTATTGGCTTTCATTAGCAAAAGAAAACAGCAAGAATATATATGACTACTAAGTATTCTATGACTTAATTCAGTAACGTTTACTCTGCAGTGCACTGTGATCTGCCTGCAGTGATGAGCAGCTCATCAAACAGGGAGGGAGCTGGGGGCCTTTGCATGTGATGTGAGTTCTCAGTGAAAACTCTCACACCACCCTCCGAAACAGCATTATCTCCCTTGATCTACCTGATCTTCATTCAGACAAAGAATTGAAAAGCAAGGTTAAAACACAAACAGGTCTATCCTTCCTAAGCCTAAGCTCCTCTGTCTCATGTCAATCAAACTGAGGCCCTCTATGCCAAGGAACACTTGGCAAGCCAGCCTAAAGGTAGTTTTGTTGTTACTTGGATCTCTATTTGTTCTGTGCAGGAAATATCTTCCATCACTTTTGCAAAATGGAGGTACTGAGAAGAATGTTGGTTTCTGTATCTTCCTCAAAAGGATTCTGTTTAAAAATTCATTTTTAATGGTAAAGAAAAAAAAGGTAAATGAACAACCCTACCACCGTGACATAACCAATATAAAATTCTTTTGTGATAACAAAATGAATCATAGTAGAAATATAGACGTTTTAATTGCAAACATCTGTGTAATCTTACAAAAAGAAGGCAGAAAACCAGAAGAGTCATGTGCAGCACAGGACAGACTGCTCCATTTGATCAGTATGGAAAATTATATGAATACCGGAACAAAGACTGGACAGATAAAGCAGCATCCAAGAAATTGTAGTAGTTTTACAAAAAACAGTTTACTCACATCTTGTTTCTAACACATCTTCAGGATGCTACGACATGGCACTCCATCAGTGCAAACAAAAACTGTTTCTCAACCACGTTTCTGAATTTTTCATTTTAAAAGGAGCAGGTTTCAAGTGTGTAATAAACAGCTCCACCTACTGTCCCAGAAGCAAGGAAAGCGTTTCCCAAATCTTCATTCCCAGGCTGTGGCAAGTACAACAGATCTCTGCAACCCCCCCTTCCATCCTGCTCCTTTGTAATGAAGGGCTAGGTCTGAAAAACCTTAATATCAAAGCAAAAAGAAGAAAAGAACCAGTCATGTAATATTCCACTCTGAAGTTCTTCAGATCTCTTTTAGGCAGCTGAAGGTCCATCCCAGCCAGAAAAAGCATAAGAAACCCACTGAGACACAGACCCTCCTGCTCAGCTCCTGACACAGAGCCCTAGAAGAGAAGGGAAAGACATGCCCCAGCAGGTGCTGGTTTCTTGATGTCTTGCAAGAATAGCTGCCTCTCACCACCAGTGTCTGTCTGCCAGTGAGAAAAACACATCTGACTGAAAAAACACTAAAGCACTACATAGCCCAAATCAAAGCTTGACACAATCTGTTGTGATTTTTTTCTGAATTTTGAACATGCAAGCTTCTTCAGTGCAAGAGGTAGTGCATCCAGAAACAGAAAAAGACAGCCAGCTTGAGCCCGGGTCTTCTGCATGACTTGAGGAGCAATGCTCTACCAACCCCTACCAAATCAAAGAGCAAAATTCACTTGATCAGTTCCTACAGTCTCACAGTACCTCAGCTGTTTTAATGCATTGGTCAGACTTTTACTCAGCTTTGAGTGAAACTCTCCTTATAAATAAATCAATTATAAATGGAAAAGAAGGAAAGACTGTACTCCCTTTCCTTTCAACTATCAGAAAAATATTCCAATACTACAGTGATGTGGTACTCAGAAAAACACAACTCGGGATCTTTGAGACTGTGCCCCAAACTATGGTTTATAACACAAGGTTCTTCAAAGGGTCTCCAAGTAGGGAAAAATAACAGTTTATTTAACTTAATGTTTTAAAATCCGAAAGTTTCCTATTTTAAGTAACCAATAACTTAATATATACAAAATTAACCCAGACACTACTTAAATGCTCTATAGGACAGACAGATTTCTTATGGTTCAAATTAAACAAGTACAGACCACCTGTAACTCCTACTCTAATAAGCAGGCTTTAAGCACCTTTGAAAAAACAGAGCTACTAACCAGTTTGTGAAGAAAGCAGAGCACAACTTGTCTGGCCAGCTGTTTGGGAAACATCATGAGACTGCTCTGTTGCAGTGTCCTGGCAGCGTTCATCACCAGCTATCACCCAAGGGCAGGATGATGCCACAAGATTTGTAACTACCACCACCTGTTAGAAATTACTAAGGTGGAAAAAATACCCTTTGTACAGAAAAGACAAATATTTGGGAATTTTCTGTGGGGGGTTTGTTTGTTTTGAGTTTTAGAGGTTTTTTTTGTTTTTTTTTAAAGTCACATACGACTAGGACAATTCAAATAAATTACACTGAAGTTAACTTTGCTGAGAGCAACTTTTGCTCACATGACAGCCAACCGGCATGAAGAGTCATATCAACTGATCATAATACGCCTACTAAAGGAAAGAGTTGTGCTGGGGATTTGAGAAAAGCTCAGCTTACTTTGCTTTCACCAGGTGACACTGTAGTAATGATGTTACAGGAGAGAGGTGTGCAGAGCAGAAGTCACAGCAGCAGCATACGGCTTTCTTCCAAACAGTCCTGCTGTCTTCCCCCAAAGCCTCAGGTTGGATCATCAGTCACAGTACTTTACTCTGATTTTCAGTGCTTCTATAAATGTCATCTGCCAAATTTGAAGCCATCAAATGCAAGGCTTACAGCCCAGAACACAAACCTCCAATGAATCTGCCAAGATCCTTATCCTAGCAATCTTTCTGTGTCTCACTCTGACTTTAGTTCCTAAATTTAGGCTCTGTCACCATATCAAGTAGATGGCACTACAAGCTTTGGCTGAGTAACAGTGTGGCACACACTCGATAAGAGTGTATTCCAATAGCAGCACAGCTCAGAACGATGCATAAACTAATACAACACGACCTAATTTTTTTTTTTTTTTTTTTTTTTTAGTAAAAAGCAGCAACACCTTCTTACCCTTTACAAGGGAAGCTAGCCAGATGGGTAAATGCAGTTACTGGCAGCACACTGCTGCCAAAACTTTCAAAATCAGAAGCTGCAAGTTTAAGACTGTCATTTTTCATAAATACAGACCTATTCAATAAATACGACAACTTTTTCTATGAGGAGGAATTTATATTAAATACCTTGTACAACACCTTTCTCCTTAATTATTAGGATAGCATGTGGGAATGCGTCCATTCTAAGGAAGTTATAACTTTTCCCCTTTCCCATCAGTGAAAACATGGCTGGCTGAAGCCTGGCTTCACCTCAGGTGTCCACAAGGACTGTCCTACCTTAAGTTACACCTTGCCACAACAGCACTCCCCTTGCCTGCTGTTATCTAGCCTCTCTCAAGCACACTGGGACACACAAGAACTGAGCACGTTGGTAGGTGGAGGCTGCACACCTTGCTTTGCATTCATCAACACTACACTGAGAGGAATTCAAACTGACTTCAACAGGGTAGACTACCGTCTATGCATGCAAGGCAGCACAGACTCCCCCACAAAGCGATGCCAATAAACGCTTTGGGGCACTGACACTAAATTCCATGCAATTTCTGCTACTTTGCATACTGGGATACCTGAATTAGCTCTAACATCAGGCACTATCTGAGCTGATGTGACTGCAGTGATGCAGTTTTCCTGCTCCATCTTGTTTTGATTTCCATGTCCAATGAGACAGAAAAGCTATGGCTATTCATTCACATATGCCACTTAATATTTATGTCACTGACCACTGCAAGACAAAAGCTCAGCAAATTCAGCAGTGAAAAACAATTAATTTAACAACTTAGAGCTAAGGAAACAGAACAGGATTCGGACATTTGCTGTTTGGACTGAGTCTTTTACAGATGAGATCTCCAAGGCACTGCACACGTGATCAAGTTTCCTTAATGTGTGCCATGAATCTGTAAACTATCGCCTCTGCTGCAGCAGACTAAGCAAATGGACTGTCCTCCTTTAGAAAAGTACAGTCAGAAAACACTCAAGACCCATGAGCCCACTGTATCAGTGTCCAGCAAGAAAGTTCACACCTGTCTCTTATAGCCCTTTGAACCCTGTGATAAATGCAATCCCAGGCAAAGCTTTAGCATCACAGCAAGAAAAGCATCCATTGCAATTAAAACTAGTGTTAGTAATCTTAGGCTTTGCAAGTCTCAGTTTGAATACATTGGGTCAATACTAATTTTGTTCTTTCTTATGGATGAACTAGGTAAATCCTGTATTTCTTTAGATGGATAAAATGTGAAATCCTGTAAAATCCTGGCAAACACTAAGTGTCTAAAAGTCAGTGAAACATATGGCCTAACTCACACAACATACTAAAAAAAATTAATGTATTATTTCCTCTATTTTCTGTAATAGCCTCTTTTGCTCAGTACAATAAAGCAGCTCAGTAAATGTGCCTTAACACTGAATTCAGGTTGGTGTTCTATGAGAGATTTTAATACAAGTTTTGTTCTTTCTGTTAAAATATCATATTCTGAAACGGATTGAGTATTTATGTCTATTACAGACTTATTCTCATATATTATAACATGATTAACTGCATAATTCTAACATTCTCAAAAAATGTAGAAATATATCGTAGGACCAAAAAATGTGGGGTAAAAAAAGAATACATACACAGCACCAAGGACAATGTGCATAAAATAACTTGGTTTGTTACTGGCATCTTTATTATGAAAAGAAAAAATGAAAGCTCTGTTGTACTGAAAAAAGCAGCAGTAGCTGTTCAGATGCCAAGCCTAAGGGCTCCATATGTCTTATCACCTAAAAATCCTCAGTTTATTAAATTCAGGAGGGAAAAAAAGTTCATAGCAGAAATCAAAATCATGCCTTTGTTGTCTTTAAAAAACAAAACAAAAAACACAAACAGAAAAACCATACCCCCCCCCCCCCAACCAAAACAGAAAACCAAAAAACCCAAGAACAAAAACACCTGCACATGGGAAGACCACTCTGGCTGCATCTAGACATGCACCTTAAGAAGGGTCAGAGTCCAGACTAACCGAATGTCCAGATTAGGTCCATTAGAGCAGGAGGGTTAATTTCTCTAGGTTTCCTCAATACAAAAATCACTCCCAATTCACAAAAAGCACAATTCCTCTCTCCCCCAGTTCCTTACATATGCAATTGGGATACTTTAGAACTTGTTAAGGAAATTAAATTCACTTAGACCAATACAGAGGCACAATGGGGATTTGGGCCATTAGAGAATATTTTTCTTTTTTTATTTTTTATATAAAATAGCAGATACTTTAAATACCAGAATACTTTAAATACCAGTGGGCATGCACTGCTGAAAGCTTATATAAAGAGCCAGTTGACAACCACCATCATTAGTTCTTGGCCTGGACTAGATGGACTAACTGCCTGCGAAAGTCCAGTCCACAGATTACTAACAGTCTCTGTGCCTTATGATCACTGATATTATGAAGTTATAACATAGCATGACACAACCATGATTTACATCTTAGTGTGTTTCAGAATACAGTGAAATACCGCTTGTACTTCAGAAGTTAAAGAAAAGATCAGGGCATGGTTCTGTTTCTCACAGAGGTTAGTTGAGAAAACATTGCCATTCATTTGGTACTGGATACCTTAAAACATCATCTGGCTAATTTTCAATATCAAGACATTTTACTACCTGGAGCCTTGGCTGCAATTACCTGCAACCTTGGTTGTTGCAGATGCATCAAGAATAAAAAGATAATGTGAAACGAAAGAGACTAAATTAATTGTTTCCTTAAGTATTCACAGATCTTTGTATTTCATTGAACTAAACTCTAAGCTTTTGTGGCTGCCAGACAAAAGGATATTAATTATAAAAAGTATGTAGTTACAGTCAAAATTTGTTTTTTTTTCCCCAAGTAATATGGCCATACAGTATCTGGGCACCTTGTATATCTTTTTTTTTTTTAATTAAAAGATTGATTTTACTCAAAATTCAAAACATGGGATTTCAAACAACTTTTTAATACTAATTCTCTCAGTTATCTTCAGTGTCCTACCTCCTGTCCTTTTTTTGTCCTACTAAAGAACAGGTGACTAAAAAGTGTTTTCATCAACAGAAGCAAAGATCAAGGTAGCTGAGATGTTTGTCTTGGTGCTTCACATGACACACTGGGACAGAGAAATTTCTACTTTTTGAGGATGTGCATGTCAGGTGGCCAGTCACCCTACGTTACACATGAAGATTTATGGTAAATTGGGCAGGGAATAGTCTACGTGAGATCATTTAGTTCATACCTCCCCCCAAGGCAGAATCACTTACATCTATATAGCTCCTAGTGAGTATTTCGTTAAACACTTTTCGAAATGGAGATCCTGCAGTCTTTGTGGGTAAGCACTGCAAGGTGTCACTACCCTCAGTGTTCGAGGGTGCTCCCCAACATGTACCCTCGCTTCAATTTAAATCCATTAATTCATATCCTATCGCCAGTCATTTAGCCCCTCTCTTATTCCAAGAATCTTTTTACTTATTCAGTCTATGCACTACGTGTCAGCCTGAGTGTGTTAGCCTGCTGGACCTTTGAAGTATAATATCTACAAAGTATTTCAGACTCATTCGTGGTGCATACTATATTTATTTCACCTAAGTGAGGTTTCTCTGTGTTACAGAGCTGCTGTTCAATAAGCATTCAGGCTAACAGCCACAGGAGCTGCACACCTACTGAAGGACAGCTCCCACACCATTCACACTACATCAGAAATGTTCAAATTGGAAGAATGTAAGAGGACATGGGAAGACCACAGATGCTCATGTTTTCTAATTCAATACACTTTGACCTTCCTTCTTTTTGCATGATGGTTAGGGATCATTCATCCTTTCCTGAAAAGTTCATGCAACTGCCTTTCACACCTTACTAAGTGTTAGCCAAAACAAGCTTTATATTTAAGAATCTGTGTAAAGTAGCAGCTTGTATGATATGTCTTATGAGATATAGTGAATTAAGCTTGATTGGGGAGCTGTCTGCTTTCTGTAAGTGTTACAATCAGGTCCGTAACACACAAACCTTACCACATGCCACCCTCTTTCTGCCCCACCCCACTTAGTGAAGCCCACAATGGAAAGGGAAACACACAATACTTTTGAGTCCACTTACTGTCCATCCAAAGGCTAGCAGTACATGATAAACATTTTAATGAGGTTGGAATTAGGACAGTTTAACCTCTTTGACTCAAGCATACATTATACACACATCCACCAGCTTAACAACAAGGCTAACCTTTACAAAGGAAGACAGGCATGGACATGAGATGGTCTACTAAAAATTAATGTGATACTTTTTACAAAATAAAGAACTACATAAAGTATTTTGAAATCCAACAAATCTTTCTATAACTAGACTTCATTACTTCTGCTATTCTACTATGCCAACCATAAAAACAGGACAAAGTCTAGTTTCATGTACTCTAAGGATATTGCTTTCCATTTTGTACTATGTACCCCACTGACTCATTCATTTGATCATCTTTTGAACACAGAATGAAAACGTTCCCTGAGTAGAGCACACAGATAGGATTATTCTGAAGCAATTTCATCCAAGCTGAAACCACAAGACACAGATGTGTAAGACAAGAGGTCACAGAATGCTCTATTTAAAAGAGAAGGTACATACAAAAGCTTTCCCCTAAACAGAAAGCAGTGTAGGGTTAAACAAAATGGGTAAGACCACCCACAAGGCATTGAAATCTGCTGCAGAAATGAATGTCAGGGGAAAACAGGTAATGCTGAAACACTACAATTTAAGTCAGTGACATGGTATCCATCTTACAGTGATGGAGTCCTCACAGCTACCTTCAATCTTAAATAGTCACAAATAATAGCTCAAGATCTCTCTAAAGCCTTGAGTTCCTACTCATTCAAATCGATCAGATTTTTCAGGAAAGACTGTAGTATCTTAACCAATTAAAACCAGCAATGAAGATGCATCCACATTATGTTACTACATTAATCCAACATCTCAAAATAACTTTAGGAGAGGGATCATCTTTTGCTCTGTCCTGACTAGGGATTTATGAGTAAATGAATAAACAAAGGCATAATTTGCACCTAAGGTGTTTAGAACATAGATGGATCTGAAAGAAGTAGCACAATTACAGTACTGCACAAATTAATTTAATACAAAAATAAAGAGCCTTGCAATAAATTAGGATGTAATTAGGATGTGCATGGACTGAAGCGACATCTTTCCACTCGCACAGTTCTGGCAAAAAATGAATTGAAAATTCTTATGAAAAGTAATTAAAATACAGAATGGCATAGCATCAGAAATAGAGGAGATCTACAATAGGAAGTTGCAATGTATTTACACTTTATTTTAGAAAACGTTTCCTCAGCTAGCTGACTGAGTTCAGGTTACTCTTATTTACTTTGCACTGAAATTTCCCAAGAATGATTCTTATTTTCATCCTGATCAGACATTGCATCAAAGAGCACAACTCTGGCAAGATTTTTTTGTATCACACCAACATGGAATTAGGCTTTAACATTTGAAGAAAGCCTGTCTTTGATTCTTTGAAATTCATGCTTCCCGTATTCTCTCGTCTCCAGAGCTTGAATAAAACTTGCTTTAATAGTCTTAATGCTGCCTGAATTTTTATCATACAGCAAACTACACACCGTAAATCAAAAACAAGTATCTTTTGCTTTTGATAGAGGTAACACATCCAACAATAAAGTGGCAAAGATGAAATGCTTTTCCTTCGCTTCTTACGTATCTACATCTATAATTACTCATGACAGCTTCAGTTAACTGAATTTCAACAAAGAAGGTCAAATCATAAAGGCCTAATTAACTTTACAAATACTCAGCAGGATAAACTACAATTTCCCTAGGGAGTTAGAGAACCTGAAAGGACTAATTAAGAACAAGAATAAGACGTGGTAGCTTAAATTTACAGAATTTTTGCATGCATTTTCATTCTGATTCAAAGTGGCTGGAACCCAATGCAAATACTTCATTGAGTTCTAGTTACAAATTAAACCAAGAGTGTTGAAAGATTATAGACAAATTATCTTCCCCACTTCATTTATCTTCAATTCTGAGTCAAGGGAAACTCAGTATTTCATCTGTGTTGATATATAGGATGGAGTAGGACAGCTAGTGGGTTTTACCAACATTCGGTTTTCTAGTTTTACAATACAGGGGAGTTTACTTCTATTACAGCTTCCAGAAACAAATGGCTATATGAAGTTTAGACCCTTTTGAAGTGAAAAAAGAAGAAAGGGATATACTAGAAAGCCACAGATTCATTTAAATTTTATTCTGAAAATAATCTGGCTGATTTAAAGATACTCTTTTTCTGCTTTCATCCAAAACTGATGAAAGAAACAAAGTGTATCTGCAGCATGCGTTGGCATGGTATGTTCAAAACACACACCAGTCCATACAAAATTCTAGCCATCCTGAACACAGAGAAAAGCTTGGGGGGAAAAACAAATAATCAGAAACCTAAAGTGATAAAAACCTCAATGCAAGTTACAAAAATACTCAAATTTATATTTTACTTCAGAATTGCATGGTTCATGATGTTCAACATTTCAGGCCAGCTACATCAAGTGCATCTTTTGTTATCGTCTGCCAATGAATGAAGTGAGACAAAAACACAAGACCCAGTCAGCAGTCACTTGTTTCACAGTGAGAGTGAATAGGATTACACTACATATACATATATATTATACATATTATATATACATATTCACAGTGAGACCGAATAGGATTACACTACACACACACTACACACACACACACACACACTACACACACACACGTAGTGTAATTCTATTCGCTCTCACTGTGAATATATATGTATGTATAATATATAATATGTATAATATATATGTATATATATTCACTATATATATATAGTGAGATATATATACATGTAGTGTAGTGTAACTACAAATACATACACACACACATATATATATAGTTCTACTCTGTATGTAAAGGACATATGATACCCTGTGGACACTAACTGTTCTGCCAACAGAGCCAGACAGAACAGTAATTATCATTACCTGCATTTTTTTCCACTGGATGGATTTCCACACACATCACCCCCCAACAAAAGGAAAATTGATTTAAATATAGCAGAATAAATACCATGTCTCAGAACCAGGGTAAAATATTACTGCTTAAATAATAGCAGAGATTGGAACTTACTGTGGGGATTTTTGTTGGTTGTGGTTTTTTTTTTTTCTTTAGAACAACCCTGTATTATTTTTCATGTCCCAGAAATATATATATCAGCTCAAGGATATATATGTCTAGGCTCCACACTACCACTGAAAATACAGTATATATTAAATAATCACAGTAAGCATGTCAGTAAAAAAAAAAAACAAAAAACCAAAAAAACCACATCACAAACCAGCATGCCCTCATTTGATAAGTATGCAGACATTTTTCATCATCTTTAAAACAGTGTAAGCTGTAGCAAATCACTCACAAGTGCATAGATTACTCCTAATATCCAGATATAACAGTATACAAAATTACTTTTGAAATTACACGTTGCTTTTGCAGCTCCTAAACTTGCAGTCATTTGCTGAATGACCTCGCAACACTTAACAATTCAAATCTGGTGATGCCATTATGAGACAAACATACAGCTCCATGAACTCCGAATACATGGATGTTGTTGTCATACAGGAATAAACAGAATCTCTCAAATCGATTACATAAGCACTTCTGGTGAGCTTCAAACTTATTTCATTTCAAATTGGTTTGGCAAAAAAAAAAAAAGTCTCATTTTATTACCAGCAACCACTTTGTGGATAGGCTCCCCACCACCACCAAGACAAAATAATGCATTTTCAAGAAATGCTATGTTTTACTTTTAACATAGAGAAATAAGCCTAAGGGCTTGCATTAATCATCTCCCAGACAGAGTTTTGCAGTGGCCTTTTATTAACTCACAAGCATACTTTTTTTCCTGAAAAATTGTACTTTTATTAAAGGTATCCTCTTTTATTAAAAGTATGCTCTAACCCTTGTTCTTTGGCTATTTAGGGCTGACAAACACAAACAGAGCTTGTCACTTCCATGCAAACTAGTAGAAAATCAACAGCATCTGGGCAAGGAATATAATTCTCTTATAGAAATAAACCCTTAGCTATCACTTATTTGAAGGACCATTAAAATGATTCTATTTATATAATCAGTCAGTGAGTCCAAAAAATATCTTAAGCTACATTCATGAAGACATAGAAGTGTGGAAATTTATCTCACTTAATAACAAAGTGTAAGGCTTTCCTGACAATGCCCTTAAATTCCTATACTAGAATACTGCTTAGAAAGGCAGAAGTGCATTTAATCATCTTTATGATAGCATGCATTTTTCTGCAGCAATCAGTTTAGAGACCCAGAATGGACAAAAATTAGAAGAGGGGCCCAACTGGGGCAGTGTTCAAGGCGATACCTACCACAGTGTCAAGCCTGAGATGCCTCTGTGCAGGATATTTAGCCCTGCTCCCACAGGGTGTCTAGGCTAGCTTTTCTGATGCCTGTTCCTTCCAGATGTGCACAAGAGACCCTCTCTTGCACAACAGCTGTATTTTTTTTTAAGTGTTGAAGAGCTCACCCAGTCACCTTCCAAAAGTCCTTCCTGAATACATTTGGGCTTCAGTCACATCACCGTTCTTAACCTTTGTCTCCACCTATGAAATGGGGACAGGAGCACTTTCCTACCTCACCTTGGCCATTAAGGGAATAAACAGCAAAGGTTGCTCAGGTTCTCTAATGCTACAGTGACACAGACTGCGTCTTTCTTGTGTAAAGCAGGAGACACCCCACTCAGCCACATCTCGGTGATTAAAAACTACACCAGAGGCAAGACAGAACCTAAAATTACTTTAAAGGCAAACACATACACTGATGGAATCAATCATAAAATAGAAAACCTAATTAAACTATTCTGGATCAAAAGCAAGATGGCAAAATTCCCTAATATATAAATAGTAAAGACAGTAACATTTTAATTTTCCTGATCTTTTGTTGTGTTTAGTGGTAGTTTATATGGTAGTTTTGCTCCACCACATTCTATTAATATGGAAAGGCTGATTCTGCACTGACTTGCTTAGTAGTAGAGCTTTGTGCAACCAAAATAAAGTATTGTTGCTGTGTTTTGCTTTATCACTGAACACTTCAGGGTTTTCATCCTTTTGAACACATTATGTACATGCACATAAACTAGGAGGAATGTTAAACAGTTCAACACGTATTACCATCCACTGGCACCTACACATCAAGCAACTTTGATTTTTCATGGAAATCTTCCATCCCTTGCATCATGACTAACTGAACTTTTCAGCATGCAATATTAGACTGCTTACCTTTGCTAACCTATGTAGTAGAAAAAAGATCATGGAGTTAGCATACTGATCAGTACCTTAGATACTCAGTACCCTTATACTCCACAAAAACTATGAAGCATTCTCACTGTCGTTAGTCCATTTAAGTATTACTGAAAGTGTGTTGAACTTCCTGCAAATGTTATCTTAAGGTAAACATGATAATTTGAATTTGGGATGTTGCATGTTTTAAAAGTTTTACTTTGGGGGGGTTGGGAGGAAAATGGGAGTTTCTGTTATGTTCAGTAATATGTTCTCATATACTTTAGATTATGATTAGACCTCAGATTTTTTTGTTGTGTTTAGACAACAGTCTGCAATGAAAACTTAGCTCTATGTTGCCATTCTTTTGATAACTGTGGAAAGAGAGCTGGCTTGAAGGATATAACACTTGCATACAGTCAATGTAAGCATCAAAGAAGATACAGAAGTGGTGTCATATGGACTTTTCCATATGACTAGGTCCAAATTTCTGTGTGTGATTAATCTTAAGTTGTTTTCCTAAATTCACGTAACATCTGCCCAGCTTGGGAGATCTCCCTTTGATTATTCCCGAAATATCTACCAACAGTGCTGACCACCCCAGAAAGGGGAAACAAAGACAAGGTAATGTACAGGTCCTAGATAACACAAGAATGAATTCAATTGTAAAAAAGGAAGCCAAAGACTCTTCTAGGACTGCAGTTTGATTTCTCCATTTGTCATTAATAAATCTTTGCTTCCTTCAACAGAAAATATCCAAAATACTTAATTATTCAGGAGTTATTAACATCCTGAACTCAGGAAAAAAGCTGTGGAAATGTAATTATGTATATTCAACAGTGCTAGCCTATTAGGTACAGAATATGCATTTTTTAATATTGCTTAACTATGATTCCAATCTATTGGGTAATCAAAAAACCCATGAAAAACACACATCTGAAATATACATCTGAAATATTTACCTGAGAGAACAGAATTAGAATCTTTACTCACAGAAGGTGTTGCACATTCTTTACAACATTTGTCTAGTTATCCTGTTGCCCCTCTCCACTACAGTTAACCACCGCAAACCTTTGCCATTTAGGGAGCAACATTCAAAAGATCAAAGTTTTGAAATTGAAGTTTAATCACTTTTTTTTTACTTTAATTGCTGATTATCTGATTCACAAAGCTGTGTCACACTCCCATCTGTCCAGAATGGCCTGTTTGAAACTGCCTATCCCATACAACATTCATACCTGTTATTAAATAATGCACATTCTGTTGGCTTTAAAAACTTGCTCAACACAAGGAGTCTAGTATATAATTTTTTTTTGTTAGACTGTGGTACATCCTCAACTACTGTTTCTGCCTTGTTTTCTCAGCCTTAGGCATACAAGTGCAGGCTGTAGCTCAACCATCAAACCAAAGTTGAACTCCATTCTTTCCTTCAAGTACTTACAAGAAATACTCATGAGAAAAGAAAAGGAAGAGCAATTATCATAGAGATAAAAAACTCCCCAAACTGGCCCCAGGCAGGGAAAGCAAGGAAGCAGGCACAGAGCAGCTGGGCAGAGCTGCTCCCAACTCCTCCGATCCCCCGAGACTGAGCAGGTTCTGGGGCAGGCAGGAGGAGAAAACAGAGACTACTGGACAAGAGCTTCTGCTTGTGGCATGCAAAGACACTCTGTGCTCCCCAACAGATCAGCTGTTGTTCGGCAACTGTCCTGTAGCCTTGGCCTGCTTGAGTGATGGATCAGAAGGTTGTAAAAGCAGCTTAAGTAGCCTTTGTGGCTTGGCTGTTTTAGCTGACTAGATTTAAAGGGTGAGAGTGGCATATTAGACATGAACTGGTTTTCCTCAGCAAAAGCCATACAGACGGTAACAGTCTCTCCCCTATAAAGAGGTGAGTGTGCAACCTGGGTTGTGGGCTAACAGCTTAAATTGTGCCTAAATCCCAAGCAAAAGGCCCAATGAGCAATAAGCCAGCCTAACCGGGCACCCCAACCAAGTTACTGCTGTGGTGGCCCAAGCAAGAGCCCTGTGCTCACAGCCAAGCTCCTTGGCCAATGCTGCCACAGCTGCCAGGCTTGGCCCCCCCTTCTCATGCGGGGGGCAACATCCTCCTGGACTCTGGACCTAGCACACAGTGCTGGGTTCCCTCCCAAGGTCTGCCAGCAGACTTTGTCCCCATGGCACGCTGGGCATTACTGCTACTCAGACATCTGAGATGGTATTGAGAAGCAGAACTGAGATCTGAGCAAGAAACCAAAGCACACTGTCTCATACCCAGAAAAACAGAAAAGAGAGTAAGCCCTCATTCCCACCCCGATGCAAACTTATTAATCAGTATACCAAGTGCTACCTACTAGCTAGCCAACAGCAATAAGATATCTCACCGAATGAGACACCACATTAAAATGTAGATCACCCCACTCTGCTGATTGATGAAGAAATCTGGTGGGCTAACATAGTTAGCTTTTCCGCTTTTCATCATCCGCTTTCACAATCCGCTTTTCCTGAGGATTTTGAGCATCCAGTGTGTTTTGCACAGCATTACAACATGCATTATCTCTGGCACTGAGGCCTCTTAAGACTAGGGATATGCTGTACTAGGCACTATACAAATGTACAGTAAGAAACATTAACTGTGCCAGTAACTGATCCTGCCTGCTCTGCCTAGTTAGGTAAAGCACTGAGAAACAAAAGAGGAGAATTAAATTGCCAAGACTCACACAACTACTTGGTCACAGAGCTCACAATATTCTCCCAGCTCTCCCAGGACCAGAGCTGCCTTGTTTCTGGGTCACATTGTCCCCCTCTCACAGACATTATCTTCCCCAAGGAAGGCACATTACGAATGAAATAGGTGCACAGAACACAAGACCCGCAAGCACTTTAAAGCCTAGCAGTATTTGGCAAGCAGTCATGATCCTGTGGCCCCAGTAATTTTCCCCCCCCCTAATGAAAAAAGTTTATTTCAACTTCTGCCTGTGTCCTTATCTCTAAATTTAATGAGGAAGCAGACCCTTTCTGCCGTTTTCCAATTCTCTTTGATCTTATGATTACATATGTGCTGGTTGCTTGCTATTATATAGAGCCTGAATAATGTATATTGATGCTAGATAGCTCCAAGTACATTATGTACCAAGGAATAAAGAGCAGCTACTCCTTCTGTAACAGGAATCTCAGAAGTGGTTCAAAAATCTTGGGAAGGAGAAGAGGGGCACATAAAGCTGTCTTGCAGTGATTCCATGCTTGCTCCATGCCTGCACAGCCCTAAATCACATGGGGATGCACAGGGAAAACACAAGCAAACAAGAATTAAGACCAAAAATAGTGAACATTGCTGCCCTGGAGCCCACCTTCTTTTGCATCATTTCCAGTTTGGAGGTACCCTCCAAATGAGAGATATAATCTCCTAATTTTGATGTCTCTCCCTATATTACAATAGCTGAAAAATAAGCCAGAAAAGTAGAAAGGATAGTGGGTTTGGGGTGGGGTTTATTTGGGGTTGTTTAGGTTTTTTGGTGTTTTTTGTTTGTTTTTTTTTTTTATAAACTTTCCCCATTATTTAATTTGGACTCCATTCTGCAAACGGTCCAGGACACAGCCTACAGTACTTGCTGTAACTGTAAGAAAAGGCAGTCAGCAGCAAGAAATTAGAAAGGTCATGTCATTCTCACAGCAGTCTACACTTTTCTAAGCCTAAGAGTGAAATACCCACAGCTTCACAAACTGGACACACAACCTTACACAAATCACTTCAGGAGACACTGAAAATTAATCACATTTGTATTTAAAATACTTGGGTGCCTGGGTATCAGATCTGTCTTGACAAATAATGGTGCTTAATTCCTCAACACCAGTGACCACAGGTACCTTGTAGATGTCTACACTTGGGCTGCCACGTTGTCACTGCTACTGCAAAACAAGCCTTATTCGGCGACTGGCTGCAGCACCTTATTTAACATGATGCCTGCAACAACTCCAGTATGGAATAGTTCTTTACATAATATATATACATATGTATATACATAAGAATCCACGCACACAAGTGACCCAAAGATCATTGAATTAGAAGTATGCTGCTTTCAATTTTAAGCAGCTGCTGTGGACTGTGCAGATGGACCAACGGATCTTACCAAACCCATACCTCATTCACTTGCTCATCTCCTTTGTAGCTGACAGGGAAGGATGCCGAGGGAGGATGAAGGGCCCTGCCATTCACAGGCCTGAACTACCCTCCCACCCATGCAGCTTACCACTGCACTTCAGTGCAAGACATTTTCAACCTTAGTGAACAAAACCAGCTCCTGTCTTTTCCTCTGCACTCGTAGCAAAAGTGAAATTTCCTGATGCCTTTCTCTTTAAGGGAATTCTGCCCCTTTTGGCTTTGCCATATTCATTTGCTAGCTCACCTTTTCCCTTGTACTATATACTTCTGAAGAGATGTGGTACAAATACACTCTCTCTGAATATATCTACGTACCAGGACATACGGCAAAGTAATAAGAAATATGCACTACCTTTTATTCGAACCAGTGTATCCACCCTACATTCACTTCAGACTTGCATTTAATTGTAGGGTTTTTTTCTCTAAATTGAGCTAATGGTACCCCCCCACACTCGCTGATGTGGTCCTATGGTCTTTAAGGGAAAGGTACTATACAACAAACACAAAGTGACAAATTCCCCTTTATTAGCACTGCAACTATTGATCTCAGAATTAAGTTAAATCCCTAATAATACTTAACTTTCTAGTAACATCAAAATTAGATTCTTCTCCTCCTTCTCCACGTTAATATGAATACTTCGTACAGCTCACTTGCTGCTCCATTTACAACAAAACCTGAAGGACTCCATAACAGTGTTAAGCAGTTTTTGGGAAATATTTTAAACAAACCTTGTTGCTAGAGTTAGAAAGCATTAAAATAATATTGTTTTCTAAATTATTAATGTAAATGTTCAATATAACTTGGGTCTTTGCCCATTGTAATTGTGTATTAGAAAGCAAGGACACAAAAATGTTTAAGGGCACCGTTGGACCTATTTTGGCACAAAAATTTGCAAAAATAATCAAAGGGGGGGGTTTATTATTACTTAAAGATTGACAAAATGTTTTCTGACTTTTCTTTTTCTAATATCAATAAGACAGTTGGGGGGAGGAGGGGGCCGTGTACAACACATTTCCATGCGTCTTGACCCAGACAATGCTATATTACCCAGACTTGCAAAAATCTGAAAATGAAAATTACTACTCACCTTAGAAAGGGCGGGGGGGAGAGATCTGCAGCTAAAACAGGCACGAGCTCTAAAAGGAATTAATGTTGGAATTCTTTCAGCTTTAATAACCTTTACACCACTATGTTCCTTTTTATGTTTCATAGGTCACAAAAATTCAGAACACAGAACAAATTGAAATATTAAACATTAATTTTCAAAATACTAATTATTGCACTATCATGGGAGTTAGATTAAAATATTTTATATGATAATATAAAGGGAAAAATGCTATGAGCCAAAAATCTAAAGGAAGTTCTACCACCAACTTTTACATTCTAACCTTGGCTGTGTCTCATTTGATTTTACATCCATAATGTGCAAGGTCTCTAAAGGATGCTTATTTGTGATGCTTTCATTAGGAAGGGTACAAATTTAGATACACTAGAAACCTAAGATTCAGGATATGCACAATTCCACAAGCAAGTGGTGCTATTCAGGACCTTGAAAAGAAAGTGGTACATAAAAATAGACCTGAAACACAGACAGACAAAACAGGCTACTTCTGTGAACAATCTGTGCTGTAACTTCTCTGTACGCATATACACATGTTTAAAGTGGTGGAAAAAATACTTTTTGGCCTCCTTACTGAAAGAATTATTAATACTTCTGAAGACCAAAGATCAGCATCATTATTATAGTAACACATCTCTCAGCTGCATATTTTTGCACTCTGTTCCACACTGTGGAGAACACAATACCTTGTAAACAGATGTTGCATGATGACTATGCAGAGAAAGGACAACCCACCAGCTTGTGCTAAGACTCGGACACCAGAAGTAGTGACCTGCACTATAGAAAGCTCCTGTATGACATCTGACAAGTCACTTCTTGTCTTCTGGCCTCTAGACCCCACTTGTACCCCCAATTTTACCTGGCTATCATAGTCTCAGGGATGCATAAAAGATTACACAGACTAAAGACTCGAGTACCCAGATGCTACTGTAACTAAAGATTAAGTAAATGCTAGAGAGATACATAGAAAATCTTGCTGTTTATCAAAGACTATAAAGCCTTAATAGGAAACAAGAAAATGTAATGCAGACAGGGGCACAGGTGCTGTAACAGCAAAGAGCTAAGTCCCTGCACAAATAGCACGCAGCCAGCTCTTGACGCTCAAAAAAAGCATCCCCACATTTCCAGACTGGGACTATATACATTGAGTTCAAACTGTCTTCCTTGAACCCACAGCAGTCTCTGGCAAAACACCTATCATCTTCAGCAAGAGGGGAAAATAGGCTCCCGAGCTTAGCAAAAAGCAAGGCTGCTGAAAATACAGGAAAATCACTCTTATTTCCTGAGTCTTTCAGTGTTAAAGTATCAGTTGTAAGGAGTCATTTAAATACAAATAGGGTTGCATAATGTTATTATGTAGGGTTCCTGACATAATTAAGTATTAAATCATACAGACGAGCAGAATTGTGCTTGCAGGCAAGCTAGCTTTTCCTGAATTATACGTAACTAAAATATTATTGAATAAACACTGCAGAATCAAAATGATCTGTGTTTGCTGCTGCTGTGTCATCTTAGTCATAAAAGTGATACCTCAAAATTACATCATATTAATTAGGAGTATGGTGATATAGGAAGAAATCACCTGTTGCAAAGGCAACCTTATTGGCTTGCAGTAAAAGTTACAAACTATACTGGATCCATTCAAGACACAAAAATCTGAAAAAAAAAAAAAATCAGTAGACAGAGCTTTATTTCCTAAATCTGAGTTAAAGGGACTACAAAGAAATCATCCAGGTCTTCAACCTTTTTCATAGTGGAATACATAGAGCTCTAATTCACAGCAGGAGACAAATGCAGCTTCAGAAGAAAGCTACCTCTGTAGGACCTCTCAAAGGATTTGAAATAGTCTGCATCAAACGCAAATTTCATAAGTTATGCAAGGATGCAACCCAAGCACACTCATTCTTTGATCTACATGACGAAGGTAACTATCAACGCAACTCAGTGGGAAAAGGAGGGAAGGATTTTGTGCTTTTTGGCTACCAACATTGTAAAGGAAGGCAAAGTGGAGGAAGGCTGTCCAGGCTGGTATTACAAGTCATCTACTACACAAACTTGACTATCACCCCAAGAAAAAAAACATTTTGAAGCCTAGTTGTAGATTGAGGCAAGGTAACTCCTTCTCTATCCAAAAATCCCTAGAGAGTTTTTGAAAGAAAAAAAGAAACACAAAACTGTGGGAAGGATGGACTTCACCCTTTGTGAGCAAATCTGATCTTTAATAACATAAAGAGAATATACTGATATATTGTATATTGCTTGGGAGGTATTAAAAACAAGTACAAGTTAAAAAAATAAGTGGCTAGAATTTGATGAACAATTTAAGAAACAAAGTCTATAGTACATTTAAAAACAGCATCTTTATTAACTACCCATAACACAAGAGACCTTGGCACCTGCCTGTTGTTTAGTATCTTTCTTCTTACTAATTTTGGTGTTAGAGGACTATATAGCCCATTATGATCTGGGCTCCCATCTTTAACGTATTCAGAGGTGCTCTGAAGATGAGGAGACACTGAATGCTAATTCTGTTTTGGAGGGTCAGATTTTAGTTAGAGAAACATGGTGATGTGATCACCAATAAGCACTGCTTGCAATGGCAGGGACCCCCATAATCAGTGGAGCACTGCCTTACATCAACTTCAGCTAGCTAAACTGCACTGTCAGGCCTGGCCCTTCTAAGGCATTTAGTCATTTAACTCAAAGAAATCAATGGAAGTAAGGAATTCAAATACCTCCAAAGGTGTGGGACCAACTGATTTCTCCAAGCTCTCTCAGTGAAGTTAATATGGAAAACTCCAATTCAACTCCAGTTACAGGATTTTACATCTTTTCTGTGATACCATCAGTGCAAACCAGGCTGGATAAAGCTGCGGTGGGGACTGAGGAGTTTTCGTCAGAGTGAGGAAGATGGAGGAGAAAATTACTTTAGTTCATAGGGCCTCCCAAACTACTTCACTAAATAATTCAGCATCTCACCCATTTGAGTGAATGGGGTGATGTAGAATAGTCAGTTTTATAAAGAACACACTTTAATAGCAGGCAGCTCTGCTTCTAACAGAAAAAAGAAATAGTGGCAACAGTTTCATTATTTTACTACATCCTATTTAAGTTCAATCAACTTACTACAAAATCTAACCTAATCAGCTACCCTCATGTAACTTACATTAACTGTATCTGCCAGAAAAAGCAGTTTTTACAAGATTTTTTTACAGCAAGAACAAACTCTGAGCTTTTCAGTGATCTTCAAAAGCCTTCTTCAAAAAAGCCTCTTAATGAAAATCTTTCAAGCTAGGTATTTAGATGTCCTTTATAAAAACATTAAAAATAAAAACAAATTAATCTGTGCTGCATAGTCTTGACATAACAAATGTAGATGCAAACCTGACTAACTATAGACAAAGAGGAGCTGTCAATGGACCACTCAAAATGGAAAGACATATCGAGTGGCACTGCAAGCTGTTCCAGTCAGTCTTCGTCAATGAAGTTGAAGAATATGCTTATTTGCAGATGCCAAAGGCAGCCAGAGAAACTCAAAATTATAGAGTTTATTGGTAAATTGCCTGAAAAGAAACCTCTGTGAAATTCAGTAAGGGACAAATCCAAGGTTGAAGACTTACACCCAGGGAATCAACTGTGCAAACACAGGATGAAGACAGTGGTGGAGCAGTAGTGCTTTAAGGATGAATTCTCCCAGGAAAGTATCAAAAGCCAAGCATAAGGCAACAGTGTTTTCAAAACTATTGCAAAAACATAAAGCATTGACAGCATAAGTTTCACATTAACTCCTTTCATAACAGCTGTGGTAGCTGCAGCATATAGACACAGAGGAGGTCTTCTAGCCCCCAATTTTCAAAATGTATTGTGAAATAAGCATGATTATTCCTTAATAACAGGTCCATTGTTTTAGAATGCATTGCTCTTCAGAATTAAAATTGCACATCCAAACACATCTCATCACAATTTCTTTTTTCTCAGGTACATCTTGAAAGTTTATCATTTCTCAAGGTGAAGAAAATGGAATTGTGGAATAAATGTAGCTGCTCCCTCTCCCATCTTTTCATAGGCAAGGAAGGAATCAAGCAGCACTCACAGATTTAAGGTATCTGAAGGACTTTTCCCCTAACAGCACGTCAGCCATGTGTTGATGTCTACACCTGGGTAGTTTTCTATCTTTCAAACTTAGCCACCGGAGTAAAGCCTTCAATCTCACTTCAAAAATTAGCAGTTGAGCATCCAAGCATTAAGACTCTGTGTGTATAGTGAGGAAAAAGATTGAGCAGATATGAAAAATAAATTGTGTTACTACTACAGGCAATGTTTCATGCTGAGGTAAACTGAGAAATGATTGGTAAATTTTGTCCAATTTGCTGTCTCTGTGAATAAATGCCAACCCTTGGGAGCCCTTCACAAAAACTGAATACAGTAAAAATGAAATTTGTATTTACATTTGAAAAGTAACCACTGTTTTGAAATGGCAACATAAAAAGTTTATTACTTACATTTCACAATACTTTAAATGCAGAGACATTGCAAACTAATAGGAGCACAGTCTTCCTTACACTGGCCACAAGATTTTTCCCTGTTTTTCAAATGTCACACTGTATAACTTCAATGTGTTTTTCTTTCATTTCAGAGGTTTTGCATTCAATATTCTGAAGTGACACAATGTACAGTTGACCAGCTTCAGATAACACTCCTGGACAGTCTAATTCAGAATATTATAAAGGTTATATTCTGAACCCTTTAGAATACGTCCAGATTCCAAAATACGCATGACTTCTAGGATGGCTGGACTCATCACTAAAGATTTTCACAGTAGTTTGTGAATAGTTATAATAATATTTTCCTCAGTTACATAATAATCATGTGTTTGCAGATGGATGAAGAATCAAATTTGTTTAGATGTACTTTCTCCAACTTGTTCACTGTTCTCTTTGTAGTAATAAAAGCTATCCCCACTTTAATACAGAAAAATGAAGCATAATTTACTACTAGAGCATGTTACAGGTATGAGAAAATAAATAGAAAACATTTCATTACGTACTGAAAAGCCAAATAAAAGGTGAATTCAAGTTGTCAGACTAGTCTTTAATTTTCATTGGAATCGCTGTATTTGGAAATTTGTATTTTGGTGCATTTTGTCTTTGTAGTCTGCAAAGATCAAATACCCTCACATAAATAACCTAGTTAATGTAATGAAACAATCATATTTAATTAGAAGGATTCAACTGAGACACAGCAGCAGACTTACCTTGGAAGAGGCACATTTTTGAAACTGTCTAGGCTCAGCTCTGATGAATCAAATAATAAAAATTCAGCACACCACAATAATAAGTCTCTGCTACTTAATCTTTCTCTCTTGCACTATTCTCTAATGAGAAACACTGAAAGTCTTCCTTGAAAATTTCAGAGACTAAAGCATATCCATTTGGAAGTTATTGCTTTTGTGCACAATAAGGAATTTCTTTATGGAATGAACTATTTCACTTGAACTTTATTCCAACATGCCTTTTCCTTAATAAGCCAACTCCCTACACATACATGATTTCTAGTCATTGCTTTCAGTGTTTTGGAAGCCTGATAGCACAAGCAAAATCAACCTCCGTGCTCTTAATTTCTGCCTAATTTTGTGCCCTTAACTCTTTTCTCCAGTTCCAACACAACTGCCAAGCACTTAATCAGCAAAAAAGCACGTACATCCCTGCTTTCAGTGCCTTGTATATTACAAATTTGTCCACAGTGGTTTATTTTCTTCATGCTGGAATAGTGAAAATGTTGGATGAGAATCTCTTCTATCTCTCTGCATGGATAAAGCCCAAACCAAATGAGGACAGCAATCTGCTGGAGCCTCTGGAATCAGTAACAATAATAAAAATACTGATAACTTTATCAATTGCAAAGAGTTAGAAAGACACTATTCTTCCCTCTAGGATCAGTGCGTTCACATTTGCAATACAAGACTATACTGGCAACTGCTGCTTAAAGAAGAAGAAAAAGAAAAAGGAAGAAATGGGGGAGGAGGATTGTCCTCAAACCCAGCATTTTCACATTTGCTTCTGCGAGAGGAACATTCATTTTACAGTTTATAAGAAAGGATCTAATAGCTGAAAAAATTATGAATTTTTTAATAAATTGATAGTAAGATTTTAAAGGAGTATAAGTAATATTGTGTTGACAGTTATTGTAAGGGGATAATAGTGTTTTATAGGTGCATAACTGCCATAATCACCAAATTATAAGCAGCCATGAAACAGACATTTAGCTCAAGTAAAAAATATACCCACAGCATGGATGACAAGCTACATGTAACAACAGTACCAACCCCCTCTTTTTATCAGAAAGCACAGAAGACAGAATGGGTAGGCCACGCGAATACAGAAGCTATCAGCATCTTGGACCCATGCTTGTCACAGGAAACTCATCATAGAAAATTCCTATCCAATATTGGGAGTCAAATACCTGGTAGGCAGAGAACAAAGTGATGAATTCATAATAGTCCAGTGAAGCCAAAGGAAAACATTCACTCCTGACAAGTCTGGCTATCAGCACAATCCTGAACTGGACAAATCGTAGCTGTGCCTGTTGGCCCTGAGAGGAAGGGTGATCCTCCAGCTCCCCAGCCATCCAACCAGGCACTGGAAGGAGGAGAAAAAAAAAAAAAAGAAAAAAAAAAGACAAGGCAAGCCAGACTTGATCTGGAGATGACCAAAAGAAGGGGATTAATACAAATAATAGACATGAAATGCAGTAAACAAACAAAAATTTTGCAAATTTCAAGCCCTTTTAGACAGATGAGCAAATCAAAAGACCCAGCACCTCTGATTCAGTGCAGCAGGCCAGGCTGTGCATTGGAAGGAAAGGAGAAGTACATTTGCTACAGGATAGCGAAGGTTTAAGAAATGAAGACTGGCATAACTGGCAGAGTTACCACAGGAATCAATCTTAGTTAATCATAAGGGACACTATTGCTGGAGACTTTGAAAATGAAGGACAAGGAATCTGACCAGGGCAACTCTGAATAAAGCAAGCTCATGCAGGAAGTGACAAGCCAAGTGAGCAGCTGAAAGCTTGAAGCATGTGAGGCAACAAGCATGGAGACTGGACACATAAAATCATAATATACACAATCATCATGGCATGGCCTACAGTTCTGAAGGTAGACAGAAAAAAAAGATTAGGTGTGGCAACTCAACCAGCTGATATCACATGCTTGTATCTTTTGATACAGCCCAGAGACCAGGACCTACAAGTACCTGTCAAGGATCACACTCAGGTTACAGGTTCAAAGTGATGGGCTGGGTGATGAGTTAAATCATCTGCAATGAAAAAGGTAGCAGAAGAGGCAGGGCAAGCAAAGTTTAGGAGCACTATTTTAGCTACAAATAGGTAGAGTCCCACAAGGTTTTTGGTTGGTTTTTAGAGATTGGCTAGGGATTGAGTTTGATCCAAAAGGGAGATAAGTCCAGGGTACAGATGGATCAACTCATTATCAGTAAAAAGACAGCAGTCCAACAGTAAGATATATAGAATCAAAGATCAAGAAACAGATCTTGTAGGATGCGCAAGAAAAGATGGAACCAGCACTGGAAAAAGATAAATCCTCCAAAGCGAGTGCTAAAACAGCCACTAGGAAAAGAAAATGAAGGCAGTTGCTCTCAACCGTGCTAAGATTTCAAGAAAAGAAATTTCTCTGGTTCTGAAGACTGTGATGGCAAAGAGGTAGTTTAATAGTTGGGGGGGGGGAATCACTCAGGATGGTAGCCCTGTAGTTCTGCTATTTAAATTCTATTTTCCACATTTTACTGCATTCTTAATATATAGTAAACTTTTAGAGTCAACATATTCACCACTATAACTGAAAGCTATTGGGGTGGGAGAACAGGGTAAAAGGACACTTTTTTTGGTAATGAGACAGAGCTGAGGGATAGCTGGAGCTTTTTGCAGTAGTGAGATGTAGGAAGCATTATGAAGCCAAAGAATGAACACAATTAATACCCCCAAATCTATCAAATGATGAAACAGCTAAAAGATTCCACAATAATTCACTGACTTCTCAACTGAAGACTTGAGAACCCTTGTATAGGTAAGGACCATATGACAACAGCATTAATCTATAATAATAAAAAGAAAAGCACATAACCTACATGTACTAGAAGCTCCACATTTGCACCTTTCTACTTGCTTTTTTAAAAAAAAAAAACCCAAAACTACAAACCAAACAAAATAAAACCCAAAGAAGTTTGAAATACAAGCAAGAGGCACAAAAAGGATAACACTAAAAAGCTTTCTCTCTTTTTTGAAGATTTTAGTTTAGCACTAAAAGCCAATTCTAACCCTGAATTTTTCCTGTGGGTCTCAATCATGCCAATTAATATTTTTATCAGATTAAAAGGTGTGTAAGAGACATTTACAAGAATACATTTTGGTCACAAAGTAATAGTTATAAGAAAGGGTTGGGAAAAGCAAAAACGTCTTCATTAATACTTAAAAGGAAAAAAGCTCATCTCCCATCCAAACAACTGGTCTTTTTTAAAAGTTATGAATAATAATGAACAGGACATTTTATTTATGAATAATAAGAGGCAGGATAGCTTTACAGTTGACATTACTGGAGAAGCTCTGTTCAAGTAAACTGCATGAAAAATTAATCCTCCCTAAACATCTCGTTTAATACATCCATTTATACATCACATTAAACAAGCATGCACAGATCTCTGAGCTTGTGCTTATATTGTATCGCAGCTTCAGAAAGACTCAGAGCAAAGAAAATGCTCAGAGGCAACCCGATTGGGCTTGACTGCTGTCTGACCACATATTTGCAAAAATAAACATACTTTGTAGGAGTCAGAGAATAATTAAGTGTCCAGATGCCCATACAATTCTTACCCTCTGGCAAGCTTGATCACTCCCATGCCATGTGCTACATGGGCACACTTCCACAGAGCTTGAGGCTAGGACCAACAACTCACTGCAAGACAGGCTGCTGAGCAGAGGGCAACTACTTTGTCATTGCCAATTATATTTTTGAATTTGAACTTGTGATCTCAAGGTGAAAAGCCTTGTATCTTGTTATCGGTGTATTAAAATTATTTAGTTCTTTAAACATAGGAATGCTAATGTAAATGGCAAAGCCTGGTGAAAAAAATTGGGGAGAAAGGGGTCTGTAAAGTCATTGCCACAAGATTTGATGCTCTGTAATGTACCTTTCAGTTATTCTATTCCTCTGCTGCTGATATTCTTGTGATATCTGCTGCTCTCACCATAGGGTAATACAGATGATGTAATGCATCCTGTCTTTTTCAGCTCGAAAGATTAAAGAGCAAATATGCCTCATTTTACTAATAATCACAAAATACAATCCTGCTCAATTAAAATGACATTTTTTTTTAAACCACTGTACAGCTTTATTACTGGCAATTTAATTATTTGTCACTAGTTTCATTCTTAAAGAGTGACAAATCTATATGATATTCTACACTTCTATATTTTGCAATTAATTTTAATGAGGCAGTGTTCCTAATTATAAAATGTGTTACGTAATTAAACCCCCAGAATGAGCCAACATGACATACATACACATCCGTGTGTAACTGTCCTTTATATTACCACAGTACATGCAACAGGATTACAATAGGATGTTACCTTTTAATTTTGTGCTTTTCTATTATACTTATCTACAGTATAGCACCATGTAGCTACTTACCTCTGCTGCTTGGCTTTTATTACAGTGACTCTCAAATTCAAAACACAGGGTTTTTCAGACTGGATTGCAAATTCCTCTTATACTCTATCATTACTTACTACTCTATCAATACTGTGCTATAAACGCCACTGCCTTTAGACACTACCGCAAGCACAGAAATTACAGGAACATTTACATATCACAGAATCACAGCATGGTTGAGGTTCAAAAGGACCTCTGGGGCTCATCTGGTCAACCCCCCCTGCTCAAGCTGGGCCACCTACAGTCCATTACCCAGGTCTGTGTCCAGACAGCTTTTGAATTCCAAGGATGGAAACTCCACAACCTCTCTGGGCAACCTGTGCCAGTGCTCAGTCACCCTCACAGTGAAAATGTGTTTCCTGATTTTCAGGGGAAACTTCCTGTGTTTCAGTTTGTGCCCATCATCTCTCGTCCTGTCACTGGGCAGCACTTGAAAAGAGCCTGCCTCCACCCTCTTTGCACCCTCCCTTCAGGTATTTATATAAAATTGATAAGATTTTGTCATTGCCAATTATATTTGAATTTGAACTTGTGATCTCAAGGTGAAAAGCCTCATATCTTGAGCCTTCTCCAGGCTGAAGAGTCCCAGCTCTCTCAGCCTTTCCTCATAGGAGAGATGCTCTGGTCCCTTAATAGTCTTAGTGACCCTTTGCTGGACTCCCTCCAGTATGTCCATCTCTCTTGTACTGGGGAGCCTAGAACTGGACCCAGCATGCCAGGTGTGGCCTCACCAGTGCTGAATAGAGGGGAAGGATCACCTCCCTTGACCTGCTGGCAATACTTTGCCTTAAGGCAGCCCAGGATACCATTAGCTTTCTTTGTGGCAAGGGCACATTGCTGGCTCATGTTCAACTTGGTGTCCACCAGGTCCTTTTCTGCCAAGCTGCTTTCCAGCTGGGAAGCCCCCAAACATATATTGGTGTATGGGGTTGTTCTTCCCCAGGTGCACGGCTTTGCACTTCCCCTTGGTAAACTACATGACTACTACAAGAAAGTATGAATGAAGAACATGGAGTCTATTATTTTGTTTTGAGGTGCTACATAGCCATCTTCACCATGCACAGAAATTTTAAAAAAGTTACTTCCAACATGAAAATGTAACAGCAGCCTTTCAGCTAAATAGAACTGAAGAATAAACAGCATGATTCAATACCATGCTTAATTAACTTTCTTTTCTCTCATTAGAGCCTCAGAATGTTTTATGGAACAGTCATATGTGATCTATTACTTTGTAATACAAGATCATACACTTCTCTAGATAAATAAACAGAAAAAATTACATTGTTTGTCTGATGTGTCTAAGAAGCAACAAAGAAAACAAAATGTCACTGCTTCTAGTTCAAAAAACAACGTGATCTAGTAAAACTATAAATTATGCCTATACATATCAAATTTCTTCTGTATGGATGAAATAGTGAAGTTAGCCTCTTTGTTCCTAATTAATTTTAAAATTTAGAAAGTTTCTTTACCTTAGCAAAATCAGGAGTACACTCGAAGAGACCAGCAAATCTCTGCCAACAGAATCAATGATGAGCCACAGGATATGAAGGATAAACTTGTGCAAACAGAAATAAACTTAACAGCATCACTGTGTGCTGAAGAGGCTCTTATTAACAGAGGCAGTGTAATCCCAAGATTGACTGTGTCGAAGAACACCTGAATTCTCTTATCTATGGGAAACAATCTGGATCTGCCTGCATTTACTAGATTATTACAAGATGGTTCTCTCAGACTGCAGTATTTTTAATGTGGCTTGAGCCTGTTAGCAAGTTTCAAGCAAACGTAAGAAAGAAGTAAAGTCTCAAGACTGCAGAGAGTCCTGCAATTAGGTGACTAGAAGGGTTAGACTCCAACAGGGAGGGCTTTAGTTTTGTTTAGCCAAAAGGAAAAGCTCAGCTATTCTGCAGCTGGTTTGGTAATGGTTGGCAGGCCTGGCAGCAGGAACACCTCAGCATCCCAACAGCACCAGGCCAGCTCCCCCAGCACTGCACCTTGCCCAGGAGCCACAAGGAGGTGGGGGCCTAGAGCTGCTGGGGTGGAGAGGACACAAAGCAGGCTGTTACTGTTCACAGAGCAGTTTCTGTACAGTCTGGTGTGATTTTAGGGGAGATTGTTTTGATGCTATTTTTAACTGCATATCCAAAACACCACTGAATGAACTGGAGTAAATGGAAGCAAAAACCAGGGCAGTCAGCCTCAGAAGACATTCACCTTGGCCTTCCATTACAGTAGGCAGTACTATGCTTCTGCTCTCCCAACCACATGTTGGTCCCAATACAAGGCAGAGAAGGCTTACCGCTGTTCAAAGCAGCACAAAATTTGTTGTATTATAAATCACACTGCCTATATACGCATACATTCTCTTTCCTAGCACAATGGTCCTAAAGACTCAAGTAACCAGCTAGGCACTGAAGAGCTCAAATGAGCTCGTTTTCCCCACATGCGTCGCACATGCGTCGCACATGCAGAAAAATGCATGTTCCCTTTGAAGAAGTATTCATCCCAAGGAAAAAAGCAAGTTTGCAAATCTCCAAAAAGGACTAGTAAAAGACTAGTTACTGTTAGCAACCTTCCACAAACTTTGTAGATTGCAAAGTTGTGTCTCTCACACACACACACAGAGCCCTGGCTCCAGCACAGGAAGTACCATGGTGGGGTTTTTTTGGGAATGAGACATTGTTGAATGAATATTGCCCCCTTGCACAGCCTCATTTGACCCTAAATGCAGTAAAAACTGCAGCCTTGGGAAAAAAAAAAAAAAAGTGTTGTTCCAGTACACACTGCATAGTAAAAAAAACCCAACCAAACAGAAAAAACAAAAAACCACACACCCAAAAAACAAACCCGAACCAAATATTTTGAGTCAACAACAGTCCAAATTCACTGACTCAACTAAGGAAGTAATAAGAAACAAACTAGAAGCTTTGATTTTCATAAGGACCATGGAAAATATCAGGACATTGCAGAAAACAAATAATTTGCATTCATTAAGTATCAAAATATTAATGAATTAGCTACTGTAAACCTAGGAGAAATGTTTCCTGTTAACTTTTAAAACAAATGGAACCCAGTCGAGAATTTGCCAAGCAAATTCTAATACTCACTCTTCAAAACTGACACTAATGAATTTCCACAATTACTGTGGAAACAGCTTCCTTTTTTCTTTTTTTGTAAACAGCATTTTGCATGCTCCAGTACTAAATCAATTTACAAGAAAATACTCTTATTTAAAAGGGCTTTGCATTGTATGTTCTACTATTCATGCCTGCATTTTATCATCAAAATACTCCTAGATATTTCACAACCTGCAGGACACATGCTTAAAACACATTCCAAGAATCCATTCCTCTTTGTGCTTACCCCCTCTTTGTAATTTTTTTCATTCCCATAATTTAGGCTGATCTAATTTAAGCCATCTGCTAAGAGCCAAGGATGATTTGCTATCCCAGAGAGCACCACCTAATTTTCCGAATACTGTCACCATAGGAAGATTGCACATTAATTGCTGGGCCAACTAAACTGGGCCAGCAGGGCAATGGAAGGCCCGTATAGCACAGGCAGCTACATAACCCAACACATCAGAGCTAAACCAGCTGACTCATATGAGTTGTTTAACTGGGAATATATATAAATTTGTGAGAGTTGCAACAGAAGCCATGAGTATTTGCTTGAAGAATGCTGGTTACCAGAGGTAAATGCATTACCTGCACTTCAGTGATCTTGGGGAAAATCTTGACCTTATGAGAGAGCATCTCTTGGTGACACCTCAAAGGAAAGTCACAGGATTTTTTTTTTTTTCCCCTCTCCTTGATGGGTAAGGGAGGGGGCTCATAGCTACCAGCATGAGCTAAATCCCAAAAGACAAGATTACTCATTCCCCACTCAACCCTATCCTCTTTATGGCTTCTGTTTAAAGAAGCATAAGCTAGCTAAACAAGATGGTTTGCTCTGCACAACACTGCTGCAAGCCAGCAACTCAAGGCACTACTGAAATCAGTCTTAAGCAGCCCACTCATGACACAAACATGACAAGTCTTGGCAAGCAGAGGTTAAGGAGAGAACATGCTGCCCATGTGCCTTTACCACTATCCTGGTTTCAGCTGGGATAGCATTAATTTTCTTTATAGCAGCTGGTGTGGAACTATGTTTTGGATTTGTGCTGAAGACAGTGTTGATAATACAGAGATGTTTTAGTTGTTGCTGCACCAGTCAAGGACTTTTCAGCTTCCCATGCTCTGTCAAGTGCAGAAGAAGCTGGGAGGAGACACAGCCAAGATAGTTGATCCAAACTGACCAAAGGGCTATTCCATACCATATGACGTCATGCTCAGTATATAAAGCTGGGGAAGAAGAAGGAAGGGGAGGACATTCGGAGTGATGGCGTTTGTCTTCCCAAGTCACCATTACGCGTGATGGAGCCCTGCTTTCCTGGAGATGGCTGAACATCTGCCTGCCCATAGGAAGTAGTGAATGAATTCCTTGCTTTGCTTTGCTTGCGTGCGCACCTTTTGCTTTACCTATTAAACTGTTTTTATCTCAACCCTCAAGTTTTCTTACTTTTGCTCTTCTGATTCTCTCCCCCATCCCACCAGGGGGGAGTGAGCAAGCAGCTGCGTGGTGCTTTGTTGCCGGCTGGGGCTAAACCACGACAACCACTCAGCACTGGCTGCAGAAATGGATGCTGTTTCTGGTCTTTGTCCTTCCTTTCTATGTGTTCCGCTTGTGCGGTGTCTAAGAGCTGAACTGTGCTCCAACAGCAGCAGCCGCCACCCTACCCCCGACTGCTAATTTCTCCTCCTTTCCCCTAAAAGCATTAGTTAGTATGCCTGTAATATTTTAACCCAAAAATTGTAATTATGATACAGAAATAACTAGATGTCATTACCACAACAAAAAATTAGTTCTGTAATTAACTGTATTCTTTTGTTGGGCTTCTTCCTTCTTGGAAAAAAAAAAAAGTTACATACGTTTCTTTCTTCCCCAACCAGTGACCAGTTACTTTGTGATCAAGTAGACAAAGGCCTTAGTACTCAGACATTTAACAAGCAAATCTTGCAGCACGATAAAACAGTGTTAAATACCTTTCCTTTTTGTATCCCATTCGTTCCATTTAAATTCAGCACAACATAATACCACCTAGTCCCAAAGGTGAAGTCTTTGATGTCTTGAAGAATGGGCATTGAATGAACTTACTGGAAAATCATTATAATTCTTGGCCTTGCAGTGCACAAAAACAATGCCTTCTAATATCCAAAACTAGATAGCTACAACCAGTACAACAGTAAACCCAACTCAGGAGAACCTAAAATTCATATTGCAGCTCAGGCAAGCAAACACTTGAATGCAATTATTTTACTCATGTGCAAACGTGTATTAGAGCTGGGCATGGAAAGGCATTTCCACATTGGAGAAAATTTCCAAATCTGTTCTGGCCCCAGTGGGAAGTGAAAATCAGAAGTTTCAACTTATCCACTGAAGTGGAGGAAAGAGTCCATCTGGAGGACAGTTCTACCATTGTTGGCCCTGAAAAAAAAAAATTAAAAAATCACACTTGGCAGTACCCTGATGGTTAGATTGCTGAGGAGAGAAAAGACAGAAATGTATGCCAGAAAGGTTCTCATCTCTTGAGAGAGGGAGATAGGAGAGAATGCTGCCCCATACCATCAGACCCATACCAACACCCAGTGCTCCCTGAGGTATGTAACAATTTTGAAACTTTACGGAATTCCAGCTAAAGGCCATCAGAATTCCCAACCAGGTCTAGACAAATTATCTTGATCCTGACAAACTTAAAGGATGATAAAGAGGAAAATATATTGTCCTAGTACTGACAGTGTCTTTTCAAACTAAAATTTGAGTTAAGCATTAGTGCACTTTGTTTCTTCTCCTTTAGAAAAAGGAGATAGTTTCTTCATTATTTATATTTAATCAATCATTTAAAAGACACCCGTTGTGTCTATTTATAATTCCAATGTTTAAATATAGTGCACTGATTGCTTCTTGTCTTTTTCAAGTACCACACAGTAACATCTGGGAGTTTATTTTTGGGGGAAAAAAAAAAAAAATCAATAGAATCTATAAGCTCAGAACCCAAGTGGCTCCTAATTGAGGATGGTGACACTGACTGGTAGTTAACAGGACTTCCAGTCTCAGTTTGTGTCCACTGGGGTCTGACCCTTCCAGTGGTCTCCAAGTACAGTACAGCGCAGGAGACCAAAGAGGAAGTCTTCAGGGAGCACACAAAGATGGGGAGGAAAATAAAAGATAACCAGGGAGAAATTGTTGTATCATGTTTGTAGCCAGCTGATGCCAGCTGTGTCTTTCTCCTCTTACTCTCTCAGTTTTAACAATATTTCTACCTCCAGCTTTTTTTTTTTTTTTTTTGGGGGGGGTAGGGGGGCTGGGGGGGTGGGTACTTCCTCTCAGCTCTACTATCAGAAAAGGGATGTCTGTCATCCCACCTTTGTGAGAACAGCAGCAGACACGGTTCCCTATTTCCAGGAAGATTTTTGAAGAAAATGCTGCCTCTGGAGCTCTTACTTATATTTGGGATACTACTCCCACAAAATGGAACAGCTAATGACAAACAACACAGAAGCAAGTTTTCTGGTGGACAAGACTACTCCAAGGCTGTCTCCAGCTGCTGATGGGGATAGCATGCCTCTGCTCAGCCCACCAGACCTTTCTCTTCATGGTGTCTTCCCCAGAGCCCTCCATACAGCTCTAGAGAGAGGTCTGTGAAGGTACTGGGAACTCGCTTCTCTCGGGGCGGGAGAAAGCACGCTCACCTTTCCGATGACACCACGCACAGTTCTGGCATGGCTGCCATGCCCTCTCCAAATACACAGGCATCCAGTTTCTCCATCAGTACCCTTTCTAGCTGCTACCTGTTCCTTTCCATGCCTTCATAAGAGCAACTCCTGCACAAATGAAAAGGCACAGAGCAATTTCTTATTCTCGCACTTCACACGTTACAAACTAACCGACTTCCCCATGGGTTCATTGCAGTAAAAAGTGAATACAATCCAATCCATGCTGTTTGACATGTAACACACATACACACACATAACCCTGACATCCTGAATGCACTAACTACTGAAAGAAATAAGCATACCAATGGCGGGGGCAGGGGGAGAAAGTCCCAGTTAAGATCACTTTTGCAAACTACTCAAATCCTGGCCCCACTCTAAAAATTTATTGAAAGCCACAGCAATCATGGGGAACTTTTAAACAGCCTCACTGTTCACTCAGCCTGCTCTCCAAATAAGAATCAGATACAGTGAAATGAAAGCAAACAATAAAACTAAACAAGACACTAAAAGTAAATTGAAAGTATCAGCTGAAATAAGCCCACCTTTTCTAATCAAGTCATTACTTCAAGGGGACTGCTAGAATCCACTTGGCCTTAGTCAAAGGATCCTCATATCCAGATGATAATCTCCACAGAGCATCTCAAGCCATCTGCACCCTGAGATCATGAAACAGGAGCTCATCTGGATGTTGGGCATGTAAAAGCATAATTGATCTCCTGACACCTTAATTGGATATAAAGGCTTCTATTAGGATTAAAGCAGGTTTGTAACTAAATAGTGAGATGAGGTTGTACATGGTACACTAAGAAAATGAGGATGCTGGGTACACCGTATGTCTGCTTGGCAGTTCTGCACATCCAGCATGACAGTGCCTATCTCACAGAGGCATTCACCCTTCTTTCTGAGAGGTGATGGAAGACACTAAATTCCCTTTAGGGAGTTATGCCCATCCAATTTAATTGGAAAGATGGATTTCAAACCACAAGGTCACCAACCAGTTGCTCTCAACATGGTGGCTGTGTACCCATACACTGCTTCAACACCCCCTGTTCTAGTTCTTGCTTTTCAGCCCTCCTGAAGCAGTGCATGTTATTTGTTATATCCTCCCGAGTCACCCTCCTGAATGACTAGATCCGCAACACTATCTCCAGCAATAACTGCCACTCAAGCAGCCCCTACTGCAAGGCACAGTCCATGCAGTGTTCAAGGCGTGAGCAGACCAGAATAGAGAAAGTCAATGCTACAAGAAATGAACTTACACTAAAAAGGTGGGTCACACTTGAGGGAGGATGGGGGGGCAAGGAGAGAATGAGTTAAATCCATAAATTTCTTTTCTCAAACTATTAGATTGCTTATTTGACTTAATATTCTATGTATTTTTCCAAATAGAACAATACTGTTGTCAACTGCTTATAACTTCATAAGGATTTTGTAAACTAGGAATTACTGCTGGTGTAATTTTCCAACCTGAGAAATATGGATAACTATGGTGATCTGTGACTGAGTGAAAGGGTCAAGTTATTTCCTCGTTGAGATTTTCTTTTTCCCAGTGAGGTAAGCAACAATTGGAGGAAGGAAATGCTTAGGCACGACATTTCAGAAGTCAGAAGCAGTTCTTGTAAGGCAGAAGAACAGTACAATTCAAAACCAGGAAAACCACGTATAATTACAGGTCAAAAAGCTGAAAACATTAACAGGGGGACGGACACCAAAACATTAAGAATCTAAAAGACCAACAAAATACCAGAAACAACTGGAACAAACCTACGTATATAAGCAGAAAAAGTAGAAAAATTAACTTAATTGAAATCTGATAGGGCATCAAAACACTAGGATAAAGGAACATATTGAGTATTGAAATGGTCTGGTTTTTTTCTTTTAGGAAATAAGCATGTCAGATTTTAACTTAAAAAAGGAGAAAAAAATTTAGTCCTTTTTTTTGAACAGCATTCATGTTTAATGAATATACTTTGGCAAGCCAGTGGACTATCTGTTCAAATCAGCGGTTCATTAAACAAGACTACTTTAATTGTTCTTAAAATACCACTGCTGCATTTATATATTGAAAAGATTATCAGTGCAGAGTGTTATTATTTCCAGACTATTTGAAAGATTACAGGACATATATTGAAGGTTTCAGCAACAGCAGAATGAAAATAAATATATACTAGTTCAGTCTTATTTACAAGAAAAAAGGTTTAACTGCAAGACATTCACATATATTAAGGAGAGTGCAGATCCTTCCGCCATTTGAAACAGTAACAGTTTTTATGTCTGGTATAAAGGCTAGATGATTCACTTACACACCCCCCTGCTTACTACTAGGTCTCCTTTAATTCTCTTCCAAAATAGACTCTTCATATTCTCTAACAGGCAATGTCAACTAGGCAGTCTTTCAGTTTCCTTCTCTTCTTTAGCTCCCCAGCAACTAATAGCTAACTTCTTTAGCAACTAATTAATCTAACAATATTGCAGTAAATATCAACCAAGATACTTAAAACTGAAATGACCACTTAGAAATATACTGAAGTCATGCTATGCAAAAAGCAAAACAATATCAAATGGAGACACAGTCTAGACTTCAGACTAGACAGTGGCTTTTCTCAAGGAAAAGATGCAAACAAAGCAAAAGGCATCTGAGCTTTTACCAGACTACAGCTAGCCATACATATGGATGTGATAATTTGGTACACGCTGTACAAAGTTGTACAACATTTTACAATTATGCATATTAAGAACATGCAGACTTCATCAATAACTATGCCACATATTTGGATATAGGGCTAATCAGTTTAAGTCTTTGTAAAACTTAAAAGGTAAAATCTACAAAAAAAGATTATAATAAAATACATTACTAGCACAACGGCTGCCACAAAGGTTAAAAACCAGTGAAACAATTGGGCCTTTGACACAAACACATCAATCTGTAATGCCTAGGCTATCATGGAAAGCAAAGAGTCATTAGAAGAACCAGGTACAGATGCAAGAAAATCTGCATTCAAAAGTAATGCTTTTCCTTTGTTTAAACTACACAGCTATACACAATTTACATGATTATTTAATCCATGTTAATTTCCACAACTTGGTTATCTGAGCAGCCAATGCAGCAGGAGAGGTGAAGAGGGAAGACATTTTTTGGACACACAGGCTCACTTCAGCCTACTCTGCTTTTAATAACTGTGTCTCTTGGTGTAATAAAGAATATTCCCTCTTCCTACAAACCTTATCTTATTTTTTCTGTAGACAATCTTGACTACACTGCTAGTACAATCAGGTTAAGGACTTTGAAGGAAGAGAGTCTTTGGTTTGTTCATTCATTTGCTCTTTTTAAACAACCCATTTCCTCCCTATTCAATCATGTAACTCTAACTCGCACCATTAATGCAAAATGGTGAAAACAAAAGTCTATATTCACATTCTTTATGCCACTCAGGATTTTAAAAACCTATTTGATCTACCTCCATACAGCTGGGGTTTTTTTCTAACCTGAAAAGTTTTAGTCCTCAGACAGAAAATATTCCATACCTTTGTTCAAACCTTTGCTGTACATCTACTACTGCTATAATATTTTAAAGATAACTATAACTTTAGGGAAGTGCATATAGTATTGAGAAGTGGATGTGGTACAGATTTACACATTCGCACAAGCCATGTTTTCCGATTTGTTCTCTATTTCTTTACCAGTATATTGTCAACATCCTTTTAGATTCAGTAGTTCGGTACCATTGAGTACTGAACCAATTCCTAAGACATTATCCATAAGTCCTTCTTTAATGGCAACAGCTAATTTATTAACTTAAAGGTTAAGGTTTTTTTCCTCTTCACCATGTACATTGGTTGGTAGTTAAAGTTTAATCTCATCTGCATTTCATACTGAAACCACAAGGTCCCTCAGAAGTTTTCATAGTTGCTTTTGATTCACAGGAATCTACTTCCATAACGAAAAAGTGACAACATATTGCAACCTTCTGTCTAATATTTCAATGGGGGAAACACTCTTGATTTCTTCAGACATGAACTCCAATGAAAAAATATTTAACTTAGCTCTGCTGCAATCACATTATCCACAAGTAATGCCTCCTTTTCATCCTAATAATTATCAGCTTTGCTGACTCCCTAGCAAACTTGTTTCTTATTATGTATTTATTACTATTAGTAGTATTATGCACATACAAATTTGGCTTTGAAATTTTTGTTGTGGTTTTACCTTTAAAATGTCAGAGTTTATGTTCTTTTCTATTTTCTTCAGTGGATACTGCTTTCAATTTTTTAAGGATGTCTTTTTATTTCTAACAGATCTTTCATTCTGCTTTTTGATGCTTTTTTTGTCTTTTCCTTTACCTGGTGGGACACATTTACTTGAGCCTCTACCTTTCAATATTATTCATCCTGACTCCAAGCACCCTCCCTTTCAGCTGTTCCTTTTATTTTTTGTTAAATTAAAATCCTTTTTGCAACTCAAAACACTAGACAAGACAAAAGTAAACGAAGGGAAGTACAGCAGTGTGCCACCACCACCTCTGGTGAAACTGCTCTGCAAACAAGAAAAGGTCTTTCTATTCAGCAGCCATCATTACTCAGCCTCAGGCAAGAGACACATAAGATCTAGTCAAAAAAATAAGAAGTTTTAAAAACTCAGGGACACTGTTCAGTCAGTGACATAACTATGAAGACAAAACTTGCTTAGTCTTACCACTGAATGAAAGTTAAACATAATTGTGTGCTTATAACACAGTAATTCCAGGATTACATATAGACTTGACTTCACAATGTAAAGGGGTTTCTATGCTTAATTAAGAAAGATTACTGGAAATTTCAAGTATTTCCCCCCCCAAAAGAATTTTATGTTGTGTTCCTCTAAAGCTAACTTTGCTAAGTCATCCCCTCTAAAGACCAGCATTATTATAGCAGCAAGCCAAGCATATGTAGGCTTGGTACTGTTTTGCTAAATTAGGTAAAACATGTAAGACCATTCCCTACACCCTAATAGTTTACTTCTTTATTAAAGGTTTGTAACCATATACATACTGCTATTACTTGATTCTCCATTTTGATGCAAATATGGAATTTGAAAGCTTCTAGCTTATTTACCCTTCCTACTGCTACTTCTTCAGTGATCTCTAGGGCTCAGCCTTGCCACATAAACTCCATCCCAATACTTGTCTGGCATAAATAGTTCTGTTAAATCATAAAAGACTGAGCTCCTGAAAGACAGTTCCTCTGACACTCAGTGGAACACAACTGCTTTTCTGCCAAGATAAGATCAATCACATAAGTTAAAAAAACAGTGGCTTCAATATAGAAACACAGCTGGTTAGCAAGAAATAACCAAACCAACAATAAACAACTCTACCCAATCCAAACTCGAGGAATGCATTTTCATTTTCTTTCAATAGTAGCTTTTGCAGTAGGTCTTTCAGACACTATGCATTAGTATTTCAGGATGACTTGCTGCAAGTCAGCCTCGTGTAAGTGATCATTTACACTGAGAAAATTGATTATATGCAGTTGAAGCAAGCTGCTTGAGCTAAAAAGCTGCACTTCAATAAATGAAAAAAGCCAGCATAGACTGACTTGCCAATGTTAGAGTAACATATGCCTAAGGTACATTTACAACATCTTTTAAAATTCTGTTCCCTATAAATAAAAATGTAATAACTAACAACAATTAATTAGGCCTAAACCCAACTTATATTAATGTTCTGAATCATGTGAATATTATTCACAATTGGTTGCTGTGAAGAGGATTGTGTTGTCATATGCAGAGGATTAGGATGTCACGTTGGAAGCGATCAGGAGTGGACAGATTTATAAGAACCACTGATCCTGCTTTTATGGGAAGGATATGAGCATATTTTTTCATACACTTTCCAGAAAAAATTAATGCAGTAGCAGTAATTTTTTATAGTGAATATTATCATTGATTTTTTTAATAAAAGTTTCAAAAATTACAGAACAAAACACAAATAGAGGGTAACAAAGATATACTACTACTGAAAAGCTCAGAAAGCCAAACTTACTGAATGCTACTTCTGCAATCAGCTCACTGCAAGATCACATGAGGCTGTGCTGTGCCTACAACGATGCGCCTTGATTTAATCCTCATGTAACAGTATACCAGAGCAAACTGAACCAGTGCAAGACCTCTTCCACACATATCCTTAGACATGCAATTCAAAAGAAACAAGTACTCACCTGAATCAAAAGCACACTCATACCTCTCTGCCTACAACAGAGCTAGTCCCCAAGAAACCGGGCAAATAGTTTCTAGTTTAGGGCCAAGGTTCTAGTTTAAAAGGGCCAGGTAGTTTAGGTTGATTAGCGTTTTGTTCTGTCTTTGTCTTCTCAAAGCTATTAGCAAGTTTGTTACTAGGGGCACTTTCAGAAATGGACTGACTTTTTTTTGTCTTTACAATATGAAAACTTAAATATAAAAACCTTTGGAGACTAGAGATATGCTGGAAACTACTGAGGCCTGCTTGCCCTGTCCCACACTCTCCTCCTCCCCACCCCCCTAACTTAGTACATTTTTCTTTCAAATTAAGTCCTCAGTAAAAGGAAAAAGGGGCAAATTGAGGTCTGGAAGCTTTCCTTTTTCCTCACTCATTTTCATATATAATGCAATTACTTATTAAGTAAAGTAGCATCTTTCTTCGAGGACCACGTCCCCATATCATCACTCCTGAAAAGTCAGTCTGCCTGCACACCCACACAGGAGCTGCATCATGTCAGTGGGACTGACTTTCCAGAGATGCACAACACAGGTTGTTCCTCTGACACTTAATGGGACTGGCTGGTATTCTCCTCTTCTGAAGGGAAGAAAACAAAGTCCTACAGGAGACTGAGGCATTGCTATAAGTAAATTATGTCATCCATTAGCTATCATGTACAAAAAGTGAGCATTAGACCTTGAAACAAATGGGGTGTTCACAATACCTACAAGAAACTGTCCAGTTCTGGGCTCCCAGTACAAGAAAGAGATGGACATACTGAAGAGAGTCCAGCAAAGGGCCACTAAGACTATTAAGGGACCAGAGCATCTCTCCTATGAGGAAAGGCTGAGAAAGCTGGGACTGTTCAGCCTGGAGAAGAGATGGCTCAGGGAGGTCTTATCAATTTTATATAAATACCTGATGGGAGGGTGCAAAGAGTACAGAGGCAGGCTCTTTCCAGTGGTTCCCAGTGACGGGACCAGAGGCGATGGGCACAAACTGAAACACTGGAAGTTCCCCCTGAACATCAGGAAACACCTCTTTACCACGGGGGTGACCAAGCACTGGCACAGGTTGCCCAGGGAGGTTGCAGAGTTTCCTTCCCTGGAGATATTCAAAAGCCCTCTGGACATGGTCCTGGGCAACTGGCTCCAGGTGGACCTGCTTGAGCAGGGGTGTTGGACAAGATGACCTCTGGAGGCCCCTTCCAACCCTTCAATCATGGTATGATTCTGTGAACATCAGCTGAGTAAGGAAGTGCCATTGCAATTTATCTTTTTCAGAATAAACTTCACTCTAAATTGCACATGCTGTTCAAACTTCAGCGATCTTATTAAATGGTGAGCTGTAGTTCCCATCAATACAGCACTCTTCAGACCCTGGCTCAATTTTCCTGTTTCGGAAAATTCTGAAGAAGTATCACTATTGGATCAATACTTTAATTAAAATGGATGAACTTACATTTCAGAATTACTTTTAGCAGTAATAAGACAACAAATCTTAACTTTCTTACTGTGCTTTGATATTAAATATAAATCACAGTGGTTAATAAGCTTCTAGCAAGGTTAATTAATAAGGTAATATCAATGGAATGTGAAATTCTCATGGGACAATTGTTACCCATGGCAAAAATAGAGGAGAACAAGAAGAGACATACATCAAAAACTAAAGGGCAAAGACCAGGTTGTTTTCAAAATGAGACCCTGAACTGGACAAGCATAGTGCAAATACAAAGCTTTAATACAGTATGCTAATGCATCATCTAATACAGTAACTCTAATGCATCAGTTTTCATGTTAAACTGCATCTGAATGGAACTATCCATCTGAAGTGTGCAGTTTTAAATATCACAGAATCACAGAATCGTATAGGTTGGAAAAGACCTTTAAGATCATCAAGTCCAACCATAAACCTAAAACTACCAAGACCACCACTATACCACGTCCCTAAGCACCTCATCCAAATGTCTTTTAAATACCTCCAGGGATGGCAACTCAACCACTTCCCTGGGCAGCCTGTTCCAATGCTTGATAACCCTTTCACTGAAGAAAAATTTCCTAATATCCAGTCTAAACCTCCCCTGGTGCAACTTGAGGCCATTTCCTCTTGTCCTATCACTTGTTACCTGGGAGAAGAGACCGACCCCCACCTCTCTACAGCCTCCTTTCAGGTAGTTGTAGAGAGCAATAAGGTCTCCCCTCAGCCTCCTTTTCTCCAGGCTAAACAGTCCCAGCTCCCTCAGCCGCTCCTCATAAGACTTCTGCTCCAGACCCTTCACCAGCTTCGTTGCCCTTCTCTGGACTCGCTCCAGCACCTCAATATCCCTCTTGTAGTGGGGGGCCCAAAACTGAACACAGTATTCGAGGTGCGGCCTCACCAGTGCCGAGTACAGGGGCACGATCACTTCCCTAGTCCTGCTGGCCACGCTATTTTTGATACAAGCCAGGATGCCATTGGCTTTCTTGGCCGCCTGGGCACACTGCTGGCTCATATTCAGGCGGCTGTCAACCAACACCCCCAGGTCCTTCTCTGCCAGGCAGCTTTCCAGCCACTCTTCCCCAAAGCCTGTAGCGTTGCATGGGGTTGCTGTGGCCCAAGTGCAGGACCTTGCACTTGGCCTTGTTAAACCTCATACAATTGACCTCGGCCCATCAATCCAGCCTGTCCAGGTCCCTCTACAGAGCCTTCCTCCCCTCAAACAGATCAACACTCCTACACAACTTGGTGTCATCTGCAAACTTACGGAGGGTGCACTCGATCCCTTCATCCAGATCATTGATAAAGATATTAAACAGAACTGGCCCCAACACTGAGCCCTGGGGAACACCGCTTGTGACCGGCCACCAACCGGAGTAAACTCCATTCACCACCACTCTTTGGGCCCGGCCATCCAGCCAGTTCTTTACCCAGCGAAGAGTACACCCGTCCAAGCCATGAGCAGCCAGTTTCTCCAGGAGAATGCTGTGGGAAACCGTGTCAAAGGCTTTACTGAAGTCTAGATAGACAACATCCACAGCCTTTCCCTCATCCACTAGGCGGGTCACCTTGTCATAGAAGGAGATCAGGTTGGTCAAGCAGGACCTGCCTTTCCTGAACCCATGCTGGCTGGGCTTGATCCCTTGGTTATTCTCTACATGCCGTGTGATAGCACTCAGGATGATCTGCTTCATCAGCTTCCCTGGCACCAAGGTCAGGCTGACAGGCCTGTAGTTCCCCGGGTCCTCTTTCTGGCCCTTCTTGAAGATGGGCGTCACATTAGCTAATCTCCAGTCAGCAGGGACCTCCCCAGTTAGCCAGGACTGCTGGTAAATGATGGAAAGGGGCTTGGTGAGCACATCTGCCAGTTCCTTCAGTACTCTCGGGTGGATCTCATCAGGCCCCATAGACTTGTGAGTGTCTAAGTGGTGCAGCAGGTCACTAACCATTTCCCCCTGGATTATGGGGGCTCCATTCTGGTCCCCATCCCTATCTTCCAACGCCAGGGGCTGGGCACCCAGAGAACAATTGGCCCTGCTATTAAAGGCTGAGGCAAAGAAGGCATTAAGTACCTCAGCCTTTTCCTCATCCTTGGTCACTGTGTTCCCTCCCCCATCTACTACGGGCTGGAGATTCTCCTTAGCTCTCCTTTTGCTGCTAATGTATTTGAAGAAGTGTTTTTTTGTTGTCTTTTATAGCAGCAGTCAGATTGAGCTCTAACTCAGCTTTGGCCCTTCTAATTTTCTCTCTGCACAGCCTTGCTACACCTTTGTAGTCCTCCTGAGTTGCCTGCCCCTTCTTCCAAAGGTCGTAGACTCTCCTCTTTTTCCTGAGTTCGAGCCAGAGCTCTCTAGTCAGCCAGGCCGGTCTTCTTCCCCGCCGGCTCGTCTTTCGGCACCTGGGGACAGCCTACTCTTGTGCCTTTAGGCCTTCCTCCTTAAAGAATGTCCAGCCTTCCTGGACCCCTTTGCCCATTAGGGCTGCCTCCCAGGGGACTCTCTCGACCAGTCTCCTAAACAGGCCAAAGTCCGCCCTCCAGAAGTCTAAGGTGGCAGTTTTGCTGACCCCCCTCGCCACTTCTCCACGTATCAAAAACTCTATCATTTCATGATCACTCTGCCCAAGACAGCCTCCAACCATCACATGGCTCACAAGTCCTTCTCTGTTGGTGAACAAGAGGTCCAGCGGGGCACCTTCCCTCGTTGGCTCACTCACCAGCTGCGTCAGAAAGTCATCTGCGACACGCTCTAGGAACCTCCTAGACTGTTTCCTCTCTGCTGTATTGTATTTCCAGCAGCCATCCGGCAGGTTGAAGTCCCCCACAAGAACAAGGGCTAGTGATCATGAGGCTTCTCCCAGCTGCTTATAGAATAGTTCATCTGTCTCCTCATCCTGGTTGGGGGGTCTGTAACAGACTCCCACCACAATATCTGCCTTGTTGGCCTTCCCCCTGATTCTTACCCCTAGACACTCCACCCTATCATCATCATCATCGAGCTCTAAACTATCCAGACACTCCCTGATGTACAGGGCTACCCCACCACCTCTCCTGCCTCGCCTATCCCTCCTGAAGAGTTTATAGCCATCCATCGCTGCACTCCAGTTGTGCGAGTCATCCCACCACGTTTCCGTGGTGGCAACCACATCATAGTTTTCCTGATGTACAATGGCTTCCAACTCCTCCTGCTTGTTGCCCATGCTGCGTGCATTGGTGTAGAGGCACTTCAGCTGGGCTGTCGTCCGTGTCTCCTTCACAGAACACCCCTTGCATGCTTTAAGGCATTTCACTGGCATTTCCCTCTTGGCTCCTATTGCCTCAGTATCCCCTAGCTCAACTCCGTTCGACTTCAGCTGTGCCCCAGCATACCCCACACATCTCGGAGACACAGGCCGAGTGCCCTCGCTGGCACCCGCTCCCTCCAACCGTGGCATGTCGTCCGTCAGCTTCCCTCGGGCAAGCCTGATATTATCCCCCTCCCCCTTTGAGTCTAGTTTAAAGCTCTGTCAATGAGCCCTGCAAGCTCCTGAGCAAAGATTCTCTTTCCCCTTTGAGAAAGATGAATCCCATCAGACGCCAGCAAACCCGGTGCTGTGTAGGCCATCCCGTTGTCAAAAAAACCCAAATCTGTGGCGATGACACCAGCCACGAAGCCATGCGTTAATAGATTGGGGGTGTCTGCTCCTTCTTGTGTCGCTGCCCACAGCTGGAAGGAGAGAGGAGAAAATAACCTGTGCTCCAGAGTCCCTTACTAGCCGTCCCAAGGCCCTGAAGTCTCTTTTGATTGCCCTAGGACTTCGTGTTGCAGCTTCATCGCCCCCCACATGGAAGAGCAGTAGGGGGTAATAGTCCGAGGGCTGTACCAGGCTAGGGAGTATCCTGGTGATATCCTTCACCTGGGGCCCAGGGAAAACCCAGTATCATTGGGTTTTCCCCATTGTAAAGTCATCAATTATTAACCTTTTATGGAATAAAAATCTGGAAACAGATATATGAAAGCATATTCCCGACACCCCTAGCCATTCAATCAAAACTTTTGGAACAGCCCCACAGCAGTTCTAGTGGATGGCTTCACATGAAATGAATCACTAATACGGTTTGACTACCCAAAACATGTTGCTTAGGCTCAAACCCACCAGCTCTATTATCCATCTCAATCTGTACAGGATACACTATTCTAGAAGTGCTCTCTGATTATAATGCCCAAGATTTTTGGAAAAAAATATAAACATTTCTGAAACTACAAATATATATGCAACTCTTACAGTTTTGCACCCCTCCTGAACAAGATAGCACTACAAGATCCATCTCTTCACTGAGTTGGTGTCATACACCTGATCTGCTGTGCAGGCACTGTGTGCTTTCAACTCTCAGCAAGAGAATTAGAGCTAGGGACACTTAGTACTTCTCTGAATCAGTCTCTTAATGAGACAGGACTAGGTAGCATCCCTGGCTTCATTTACTGAGCATAATGCATGGAAAAGATAATGATGAGAAAATTCTTCCCGACAATGAAATTTATTTTTACTTCCAATTAAAAACAAATGAGAACTTAATTGAAAAAAGTAGCATCACAGGATGTCACACTTGCACAGTTAAACAAGTGTCAGGAAATACATGAGTTCATACAGAATGTGTCATAAATTATTTCTACATTAGGAGTCAGCTTTTAATTACATTATCTCATGCTACAGCTTCAAGATGCTTTTGAGATCTCTCACTGATATACAGAGTCTTGATGACCTTCAGGGTATTTTTGACTCCTGAATCAGATACTTCCAGTACGAAGCTTTCCTTATTTTCCATGCTGTTGTCAAAAGCCATTGCTATCAGAAGCCTGACGGAACTCTACTATAGGGCAGAGCACTATATGTACACAACTACCAAGATATCAGCTTTGCTTACAAGAGAAGCACTCCCAACACTCATTAGTTTAAAAAGGTAGCTCGAGTCTGAACTAAAGGTCTCCCAAAAGGACCCGAGAAAGAAACTTGGACCTTTCAAGCTGGCTAGCCACCTCATGCTGCCTTCATTTAACTTTCTGGATGTTTGCCCACATACAGAAGGAGGAAGGACAAAAGCCATTTTTTACTATGGAAGAGCTCTAGTTAAAAAAATAAAATAAAAAAAATCCAAACCATTTAACCTAACACAAAAAGAAAACCTACAATGCCAGAGTTATTGTTCATGACGAGTGCCCCAGGACATGAAGAACCTGAACCTAATAAATGAGGTTTTTTTCCTATGTTATCTGAAGAGAATTATCTTTATTAAAACCAATCTAGCCTATATGAATAATACATGCCAGCTTCAGACAGACCAAAAGAGCAGTTATTCACTGCAAAATTACTTCTAGGAGGGAAAAAAGGTACATCCTTACTCAAGAGATCTGCTTCATGATATTTTCAGTCAGAAAGATATCCATTCACCCTCACACATTAAAAAAGGCCAAAAAAGATAACTTATTCTTCTCTTGCCAGTCTTGCTAAGAAGGAGCACAAGCCACCGTGATGTGCTTCTGCTGCCAGAGCTACTCTTCACACACTGGCAGTGCTACAGCCATTATTGCCCCAGCTAGTCCAACGCACAAGGGAAGAGGGTTTCTGCAGGACACTGTAGTCAAATGGACCTTCACCCGGGTATTCCTACCACATAAGCAAGAGACCAAGGATGCCGTGAAATGAGACAGATCAGAGGGAACACACAATTAGGCTTGACTTGAGATCTAGAAACAGATTTATCCACAACCAAGAAGGTAAGAGGTTCAATATTTGAAAACAATGGGAAATGAAACCCACTCAGTGCACAGGTGGCTGGCAGCTACACCCAAAGCAACTAACTGCCTTGGCAACTATATCAAACTGGGCTGTTGTTACATCTTCACAAGGGGCTTCACAACCTGACAAAAAAGGGTTGAGGAAACCCAGATAAGAAAACGTTCATTATTCCTGTAGCCTTCATGTAACAAGGCTGAAGTTTTAAAAAAGGTCAGATAATAGTGCTCCTGAATGTGTATGAAGGTTAAATGCCCATCAGATAAATTGCTGCACCTCTGCCTGCTGTGAATTACTGCAGCACTCACTTCTGTTTACTAGAAAGATTACAAATTATTTTGACAGTCTTTGCTACACTTTAAAGCGTTTCCCAAACATTAAAAAATTAAAGGTTCAAAGTTTAGTGGAAGACTATGAAGAAAATCCAACACTCATGTCCTCCATCTATTGTTCAGCAACAGCTGCTATTCCAAGTCTGGATTCTAATCATGTTTTATAGCAGTACTCATACCAAGGCCAGCAGCTTTGCAGAGAACCTGTCCCATGCAGATTTTAAAGGAACAACATATATACTTATGGACAACCTGTCACTTGTAATATATCTGTTCTGAAAGCAGGATCTGAGTGCTTCAGGTTCACAGGCATCAGTTAAGCACTACATGTCAAGCCCAGAGAACATTGCACTTGAAAGCTATTAGCTAAGGGTGGAGACTGTCAAACACAGAAGATAAGGCACCCCTGGAAGTGTTAAGATTTTAATCAGTATTTTGGAGCAAACAATGCTAGAAACCAGTGAACCTGTGGGTACGTGCCAGCAACTAACTTCAATTCTTAGTGACAACATGAAAAATATAATAAGCAACAACATATTAAACAGAAGCACAAATAAAATTAAGCTTGAATGTATTTTCTTTACATGTGCATACTGCTTCCTTTTTGAAATGAACACCACAATTAATAGATGGTAAAGGACAAGTTCAATGCAATGACCAACTCCAGCTGTGAAAAGTCTGATAAAAATCTCATTCAGATCAGAAGTATCTATGCATAAAAATGCTCCCCAAAAGATACAGCATCTTAGAATTTTAGACTTCTTTATAACACACTGTAAAGGATATGATTTTAAGACTGGCTTCTTTTAGCATTTTCATCATTTAGAAAACAAGATAACATGTTGATGAAGGAAAGGTTAACAGTGAAAAAAACATTATTCCATCTCATTCAAGAATTTGTGTATTATGTAAGAAGTCATCATGATGGCAAAATACAATGGAACTAAAGAGGGTAGCAAAACAGACAGCATTAAAACGATACTCAGTTCGAAGTTGGTCTTACCACCCCACCCACCCCCCACCTAAACCCCACAAAAAACCTTTACACCTTTGTATGATTATTACCCCAACTTTTTTGTCTCAACTCTTCTAGCTGTTAACACCAATATTAAATGTGTCAAAGTTAAACACACAGGATGTTCCAGAGGGATAAATCTGTATGCAAAAACAATCTGACTTGCCTTGTTTTCTCTAGTGCAGCCTAACACAGGAGAACTTATTTGGCCTTCTTTGCCCATTATCTCAAAGAAACTGTTCCAGCTTGACAAGCTCTCTCTTTCTGCCAGGAGCCTCCATTCCAACATTTATTTATTTTCTTCACTGAATATCCCTAATTTGGAAGGTGGCAATGCAAACAGAAAATACTTCTTTATATATTATTTCATTAAAATAGAGCTGATAGCTTATTGACAATTCTTTAATACATAAAAAAATAAAAACATCAAGTTTAAATCACTGGACCCATTGTTATAATGTGTAAACAGCACCAGCCAAGGCAGCAACAATAGTCCTCTTATACTCTGCTGAGAAGGTTGCATACAGGATTAAAGCTGACAAATCCCCATGGGTGCATGGTTCCAGAGAGCTTGCGTCTTCAAGATCAAACCTTTGGCTTTTATTAATACTACAAAGAGCAAGAACAAACCTCTATTAAACCAGATACACAAGCTTATTTCAAGAAATGCCGAAGTTCTAACTCAAATTCATGAAGCTAAAAAAAAACCAAAATAAAACAAACCCCAAAACCACAACCAACACACTCTCAGGAAGGCTGAGTCTGGAGCCTGTGTCACCATACCCAGCTAATCCCTTGCTAAGTAAAGGTCTCTGCCCAGCTACAGTCTTTGTATCCAATAGAACCATGTTGGTTTCCTCAGGTTGAGTATGTGCTCAGCTAAGCTTGCAAGTCTATTGGAAAAGGATCAGTTTTATTTCCCAGGGTGCTTCAACCGGCTCTCAGCTTCTCTGCAATCCTGTCCAGTTTCAAATTCCTGTATGAAGGGTCAGTAACCAGATGGGAGACCTCCAAGAAGCAGCACAGTTCAGAACCAGACAGGGCTGCCAGTTTCAGAGCAGGATCAAAGACCCACAAAAGCAGACTGGTTCCTCTGCCCCACACTCCCCTGAGGGAGAACAAAGTTAAAACCAGTTCTGGATTTGTGCAAAAAACATGGAAGCTAATAGCACAGCCAACTTCAAATGAAACGCAACATCATTTACACTGTACTAGAGCTGCCCTTCAGCTACAGTGAGAAAAGCACACCTAGCTCCTGGACAGGCTCAACCCTCTTCTGCTTCTTGACTCATGCCAAAAGGCACAGGAAAGAAAACCTGCAAGCCTGCAAGTTAAGTGGTGGGGAGACAGACTGACAGTACACACAGATTAATCAGGAACAGGTAATAATTAGACATACAGCATGAACATGACTTTTCAGAAGAACTTTGCAGTGAGATCAGCTGAGAGAGATGAAGACAAAGCAGCGCTGCTGCAATAGCAATCAGAAATGTTCCACAGAAATAAGCACAATTATACTAACATTTCAGAAGCGTGAAAGTTGCATTTGTCCTGCAAAATACCGTATTCCAGTAACTGCAAAACACTCCCAGAACACATTTCACAGGAAAAGGCACTATCAGAAATCTGGTTTAAAAATCAGTTGCAGGGGATGAGGAAGACAAACTGCACACTCGACTCAGATTAAGCTTATTTCCCCAAAACAAAGCAACCTTTCTGAACTCTCTCTGACCAATGCCTCTGTCACCTGTGGTCCCTCAAGTACTATTAAATCCATTACAGGGGATTTTATAGAACTTAAATAACCTTCAAAAATCCTGCATTTATCCCTGCCAGGTATGCGTGACTCACATTTCAAAAAAAAAAAAAAAAAAAAAAAGGCCACTGTTCCATACTTGGCAGCTTAATATATTGAAACCAATTTATCACTGCACTACTTCAGTTGTGGTAAGTTCACCAAATTAAAAGACTTTCCTGATACTTTCCTGACACACTGTAAAGGTCTGTCCTTCCAGCTGAATGAGTAGCTTACAGCTGTCATAAAATTAATTATATTAAAGCAATGAACGTAAGTCTGCATATACTGCTTACAATAATAAACATTCTTAAAAACCATCTGCCATGTTTTAGTGTTTACATTCAGAAGAGCCAAATTCACTTTTATTAGATAAGGAATAGATTATTTAACTATGACATTTCCAGTTCTACAAGAACAAGATGAGACAAATATAAAATGGGAAACTTACATTATATTTTTTATTTTCCCCAAGTGTTTCTGAAAGACTCTTAAAAAGCAAAGTCCTACTTGCCTAAAGACAAGTCCAATAATGTACAGCTCCAAATACTCCAAGCGACAGATAAAAGGTTTTTTGGTTGGTTGGGGCTTTTTTTTTTTAATCACACACAGGAGGGAATGCCATCCTAGGACTTAAAAATTAAGATTAATAACTCTTGCCTTCCAGAAAGCAAATAAAAGGAATTTTGCATCTATCATTTTAACCAGAGGTCTTTGAGAAATTATTTACTAGAGGGTGGGTTGTATTTTTAATACCTGGGTTGACAATACTGAGGTTAACTTCTCCCTTACATACAATTACAGGGAAACACCATTTACACAAAAGCAAGCGGTTGTTTCTCTGTTTCAAGGCTCTTTCTTGTAGGCGCTTTGCACATGTTTTTGTTAGGATTACATCTATGCTGGTGCACAGTGAGGCACACAACAGATCTGCCTGACCCCAGGAACAATCCAGTCCTGTTTGTACTGCCTGGGAGCTAATAAGCCCTGCAGGGACAGATTATGCCCCTTTCAGCCTTCAGACCATAGATTGGCTTGGTAGGACCCGGTACTACTGTGTGGCCTTACTGACTGCAATCTCTGCAAGCTTTACTGCCCAGACCAGATATTCCCTAAGCAAGAGGTACAAAAAAAAGCATGCTGATGGGCTTAAAGATTATGACCCACATCTTCCAGCCAATGCAACCATTAATTGGTCTGTAAGGAAAAAGAAAAACCTTGGAAGGAGGTCAGAACATCTGGCACTCAATGCAAGAAAGGCCTCTCTTCTACAAGTGTTCTCAACCTCCCAACCACTAGGCAGAGACAGGTGGGAGACAAGCAGACTCTCTCATCTCTTCATTATTGGGAATCATTTGCCCAAATCATCTATGATCTTCCACTCTCTTCAGTTCAGAAGTAATGAAACGATACCAGACCAGCGGGCAAGAAGTACAGGAAGATGCAATTGAGTGAATGGAGCTTTGATTTGTCCCTGGAACAGTGTCTTGGCCCAGGAGGTCAGTCCCTCTCCTCTTTCTGTCAAGCTGGAAAACCGGCCATGGCAATGCTTCAAGAACATTCAAGTGGATGCCTATCCCCTGCCAGAACAGCAAGGAGATTTTAGCTACCGAGTTTTAAACCATTTCTTTTATATAAGCAGATAAACTTATTCAGACATTAACTTGCTGGTGAGGATAAGGACTTCAGCCATCTAAAGTTCCCTTCAGATGAGCAATAAAGCTTTTACAGTATTATCCCCTAGATGGGTAAGTACCCTCATAGATGTATTTAACAGGGGACAACAGCTACACAGAATGTTGAACTACCACCTCAATGTCAGATGCCAATACAATCACTATACTTTATTCTTATGTTCAGTAAGTAAATAACAAACAAATTTGTTATCAAATTTGTTAGCAAAGAGGTATCGTGGACTGGAGATACAAACATTACATTTGCCCAAAGCATGAAACAGAGGAGAATGCAGTAGTATCATCCTTATATACCAGGGAAAGAGAGGGGAGAAAAAGGAAGGAGGAACACATTCTCCTTTGGTCTACAAAAATGGGAAAAAATTGCACTTCCTCCTCCTCTTAGTACTTCACAAACCCAAATATAGGATAATTAATTTTTTATAGCCTACATTTAATCAAACAGTAAAAATGTATTATATGATCAAATGAGAAATTCCTACAGAATATAAATTCTGAGATACTTTCAACTGTAAGTCACCACTTGCGACTTTCTCTACGGCAATTTACTGCACAGTGTACAGACAAATATTTTATTATTGATTGCAAGTAATAGCAATCACAGTATAAATCAGTGTTCAGAAAAAAACCCATGAAAAATAAAAGCTAAATTTTACATATTTGCTTGTGATGAGTCCAGAAATAAAATAAGCCTCATCCAAAGTATTTACAGTACAGTCCGAGATGTCAGACAGGTCTTGGCTTTGTTTGTTTCTAGCACAAGACAAACATTAGCAGGCAAAGTTCTTCGAAGCCTACTTCACTGTTACCATTTTAATAACAAATTCACCTTTTGCAACAAAAGCTAATGACAGGTTATCCATCAATGCTAGTGGAAATCAGCTAGAGAAGGGGAAATCTGAGTATTGTCCACTATACGCATGTTTGCAATCAACTAAAATCTGCCTTTCAAGGGACAATTTATTTCTTTATCATTAACATTCAAGTGACAATTGTAAATGGATGGGCAAAAAGACAAATAGCCATAATTCCAACTCTCTATTAAAGATCTAGGTCTGTAATGAAAGCTAAAGCCTTTCATATGAAAGGTTCATTTTAGCTAACAAACACAGAAATGGTTTTTGATTTGCATCTAACCCATGGAAACTAAAAACATTAAGACAATTTTAAGTAACAGGGTTTAAATAAAAGGCTCAATATGCCTAAAATTTTAACTTTTGAAGTGTTAGTACCTCAGGGGTGGGTTTGCGGGATGATGGTTCCAGAAACATTAACTTGAACTGAAACACAACTCTCCTCTATTTTTTTAAGTTGCAGACTCTCTCCCAGTGAGTATTCAGTCATACTTGTTTGATGAAAATCAGTATATAACTTCTTATTCCTCAGAAGCCCTGAAGACACAACACTGTTAAATTGAAACACAGATGGTTTTATTACTTCTTGTACAATATTTTACAAAAAATCTAATTACAATCATGCAACCCTACTAGTGATGCTGCACAAGCAATACTTCCATCTCACCAATGCTGCCGGGACTTTAATAAGGCAGTAAGGCATGAAATTGAAAGAACTCAGCTCAACTTTTGCAGCAGCAGTCAAGTTTGCAGAGTTAGTGTTAAGGGGTTAGAAAACGCATTTGATAAGAGAACACCAAGAAACAGTAAATATGGGACTTCAAATAAGCATTTTTACATTTAAGCTTTTTGAACTAGATGTACATTAAAGGGTCTATCAGCCAACTATGATAATACCTGCTGCACCTTGCTAAATGGCAGTCAAAGGCCATGAAGCTAGATCCCTCTCTTCCCCAAGGTAGGACAGACAGAGATTTGGGAGTCTATTCTGGCATCACACAGAAGAGCTTCAAGACCCCATCTTATATCATCTGTGCAGACACAGACACTCATTTCAGCAAGATGAGTGCGATTTTTCTCCCCCTACCACACGCTTCATGAGCCAAAGAAGAGGCAGGATACTAAGAGTACCACGACACAAGCCTAGTGCCAGCTGAGACCTTCCCAGTGCAAGGAGAAAGTTCCTGCATCCATGGTGCTCTACACCAACAGTCAGGATCACTGCAATGCCAATGGCAGCTGAGTTCTGGTCCTCAGGAAACATCAGGCTTTTCTGCTTTTAATGGCGGCTTCTCATCGTACAAATTCCCTCTCAGAAGGCCACTATGCTAGGCTCCCCTTCCAGTCAGTTTTGGGGGTAATTCCACCAGATTTTGCAAAATGTGGAGGGCAAATGGACACCCTGCCAAATGGTTCCTGCCAGGAAACAACATCAGCTTTTTAATAATCTATCATCAGGGCTAAACATGAGCTTTGTTTAAAAATAATCTTTTCATTGCCTTTTCTGACATCAGTAACAGAGAGAGTAATTATATAACCCAAAGGTTCTGTAATAAACACCACTATGTAGTTTATTATGGCCATAGAAATAGAGATTTAGTGTCTCAAGCTCCAAAACTGTGACAATATGTGCAATCTTCTAAACATTTGCTTATCCATTAAAGCAAACCTTAAGTATTTTTCTAGGAAGCACATCATGTCTGATCAAAACAAATGAGTCAGTAAATAATAGCTCACAAGCCAGGTAGGAAAATGAACACTTAGCATAATTTAAAGCTTTGCAAAGCAGTGAAATACTTGGAAACAAACAAGGAGTTCAAAAAGAGAGAAGACCCTTACAACATGTATTGTATGTATCAGTAGCTAGACCTATTCAGCACTCACACATAAACAGCTTCCTCTGAAATTTTCTCTAGAGAAATAAGTTCCCTAAAATCAAAATCTTCTAAAACATTTATGAAATGTACCACAATACCTTGATTTGAGAAGAATCTACAAGACTCTACATGATGAAACATGACTGGCAAATCATCACAGTATGATCCTGTGTCTCAGGCTTATTTGCTTTTAACCCAGATTTCTAACTTATCTTTTTCTCTCTGCTACAGAGAATATTTTAAATGGAAGTAATGGTGGAAATGAATCTGTAATGTCTATTATGCAGCCAAAGGTTTACTGTTAGAAGAAAAAGGCTGTGGTCCATTGCTACTGGACAGTTACCTCAGATAAGTTAGTACAACTCATTAGAAACACAGTGTAAATAACATGGACCCTTCATAAACAGCTTTCCAGATTGCTATATAGCTTTTGATCTATGCTTAAGGAGCTCTATTGGCCAACTATTAAGAGATGTAAATAAATGAAAGGTATTATTCACTCAGCCCCTTCATCAAATTCCATGTGTTTTCATGGAAGACCAGACTCTTCACCAGCAATAAAGGACCTGAATTCATCTGTCCCCTAAGTAAATTGCTCAAATTGAAAGAGAGAGGTCTGGGAAGCTCTTTATATCCTTGAACTTTTCTTCTGCATTCCCAAATACAAAAGTTGTAAGTTGGTTTAACATATTCAAACGTAAGGTATCTGGTGTTTTACTCAGAAAATGGCAACATTCAAATATAACTGCTCCTAACCCATGACATTTTCTAATCACAAATATCTGTGAAGGATGTTTGTTTTTCCAAGATTGGCAGCATATAAAAAGATACAGTGTTTGTGATTTCTGTCACCCAAGTTCTGACGGCTTCATGAAAGCTAATATCCATTAGCATCTCTACAGCAAGCTGTTTCAGTCTCAAGTTTTGCTACATTAGGCACCTACAATGTAAGGTGGGAGATACGACCAGATTCCAAAAATGCAAGGTACTTAAATACATATGTATCTTGGAGTTGTAGTGCCTCACTGTTTGGTTTTTACTATTTAGAAAGACAGAGACTAAGTCTTGACCTTAAATCCTCCGTGCTAACTGCTGTTACCTAAAATGAAAGCATTTGTTTGTGAGTGAAGAAAGATATCCGTAATACTGGAGAGGAGATTTATCCATGCAAAGCCAACTGAGCTAGATTCATAAACCATACTAGAGGCAGCCAAATCATGAGAACATAAGAAGGATAAAGGGAACATCAGGCTTTGATTTCACTGGATAACTGACTTCTGGGATATTCTTTCCTCTTCCCCCTCTTTTCCCAATCTCCTTTGTCTCAGATAACCCCAATCACCATTACAAAATGTCGTAAAATGCTGAAGCAAACTAATCAAAGGTAAATACCACCACACTAAGCAAGTTAAATATGGAGACATCAAAGATATACCTGAAATGCTCTGCCACATTTCTGAGATTAATCCTGCAGCAAACAGCAAACATCGGTATTAGAAGATTTTTGAACACTGAATGAAAAAAAGCATCATAGCTGTTTCCAAAACGCCTGCCTGTTCGCATACACTACAATTATGTACTGCTGATTTACTCATCACGTTAATGGTGATTAATGCTAACGTTAATAATTGATGCTAAAGCAGCAATGCCTGCAATACCAAGATAACATACATATTTAAGATCATAATTTCTGCTCAAAGGGATGACATCAGACAGTCACGTTCTCCTTTTGCAACATTATCGTCTTTGAATAAATTAGCAAAGGAGGTGGTGTTTGGCCAGGACTGTTTGCATAGAAGAACATTTTAATGTAGAGACCTGTTGTTGGGAATTTCCTGCTCAATAGTCTGCAAGACTGCTTAACTGCTGAATCTCAACAGCTCCAACTGCCATTTCTAGCAGGAGTCACTACTGCATCCAAGGCATACCTTACTTGATAACAGCTATTGTAAACACGGGAGGGAGGGAATTTTAAAAACAACCTATGTTATCATAAAAAGTGCCAATGCTATCAACTTAACCAGGGAAGTGTAGGTTGAAACAGAGTACTCCTGAAAAGTGCACAAAGTGAACTTCTGTTTTCAGGTGATGATGGAGTTGCTGTCCTTTCTTTTATGAAACTGAGGACTCAGTTGATTAAATGGGATGCTGCATCTTTTTACATTACCCAAGGGCAGAAAGGCTTTGCTCTAAAGTGCCCAGAACCACTTCCTCAATTGATTAAAGACAAATGAAGTTTGAGAGAACTGCTGGCCAGGAGAACAATTTTTGGTTGTCAGACTGTGCTAAGGACTAGAATAATATTTTGTTTGATTAGAAAGAAAAAAATTATTCCCTCTTGTGCTGCTAATACTTATTTTCTGTCCTCATTTTTATTCAGGATGCAACAAGATAAAAATACCAGCCTGGAACTAAATTAAGAGTTTGGCAAGCATAAAGAATTTAAAGGCTATTCCTCCTTAGAACCACTACAAAACATTAGAAACACCTTCCAGCAGTTACTTACAGACAACTGATGCAATCTAAGCCAGGAAAACCTCTGTCACAGCTGGCTGACAGAACTGCCATCCAGAAGACTTGGTGTTTTACACTATTCCAAACACATGAATTTAATTCGATCCAAGTGTCCAGCCTCTCTGAAACTGGGCCACTTAGAAGTTCTAAGCTAGTTTTTTAAATCTCAAGTTTGCATCTTTGGAGAGCTACAAGTCTAGCCTGTATTAATAGCAAACATGAAGGTACATGTTTGACTTATTATAAACCTCTTACTCCCGAGGCTGTCTTCCTCTAATTTCTCACCTGCTCTGGCACTCTGAAAGCACACTTTGCCAGTGTGGTTGTGCTCATTAGTATTCTATTATATAATATACTAATAGTATATTATAATATACTAATATACTATTAGTATTATATATAACTTCATATAATAATAAGAAGAAATCAAAGTTTACAAGGAAAAAAATAAATGAAAGTCCAGGTGGCAGAAGGGAAAACAATGATCAGGCTACTGTACTTTGCCTGCTGTGAGACAGACAATTCACCAGTCCTGGACTGATACACAAACTGCTTAAGAGCTACTTTTTGAACTTAAAGCCACTCAATTTTACACAGATTCACCACCTACCATAGAACAAAACTGTCAGTTCACAGATCGCACTGGCTAACTAGGTTTTATGTCATCATTAAAGACCTGTTCTCAAGAACCAAAATGTGTAAGATATGACAGGGAAAAATTATAAATTCACAGTAATTTTATTTAATTTACAGTAAAATTAGATTTTTCTTTATCTAGATAACCAATTAGCTATACGTGAAATAAATTCACATTCCATTCTTATGCACTAAGTGCAGCTACCTGTAATAATATAACTGATAAATCAACAGGCAATATTTATGAGGCATATAGAAACTTCAAACGGTATCTTATGGCATGGAACAGATTTCTTTACTAGTGACAACGTTATTTAGATTACAGTCTCCTATCTAACAAGAGATACTCCATACCTGTCGTACAAGTATTTGACTATTTTCATATTAGTCCACAATCCATTAAAATAAAAGTTTTCAAAATACAGAATCACAGGTGACATCTTGCCATCAACTGAAGTGACATCAACTGAAAAGACAGGTTCATTCTTTTGTACGACCAAGGTAATGGAAGATGGCCACAGGATTACCTCCAGGATGACTGACAACCTAGATGCAGTTACAACAAAGCTTTTAAAATTAATCATATTTTCAATGTTCCTACTAGAAGCACACAAGTTTATTTTATTTTCTTAAACAGGAAAGTAAAAGGAAAAAAACCCACCCAAAGTCAAAACAGAAGCAAGAAACTCATCACCTCCTGCAGGTTCAAGAACTGTATAAAAACCATAAGACCACAGTGGCAATACTAAGGAACTACTCTCCTGTTAATGACAGGTCTTCTATCACAATACAATGGTCCCCTCCCTCCTGGTGTTATGCTCAGAGCAAAACTGGGAAGACCATCATGCATTCATGAAAACTGAGCGGGAAAAAGGAGATGCCACCAGCACATAATCAGTCACCCTCACTGACAAATGCTGCAGTAGCCAAGAGAAACATTAGAGACACTTTTGTTCAAAAACACTTTTGGTGAGACTAAACAGCAGAAAAATTTTATTAAATCCCTGCCACCTCCAACAAGCTTCTCTTTTAGTTGCTTCTTGATTTAAAGTTCTTTTGATTGAGATGCAAACATTGAGTTCTGTGCTGGCTCCAAATTAATTCATTTCCAATGCGCTTGACAAAAACTAGATAATTTCAGAATATCCTTTCAAGCTGGAAGTGCTGCAGAAACACTACACCATTTGCAGCCTATATCCTCTGATATTTACTAGCCAAATTATAATCCAAACTGTATCAAGAACCACACCTAATTTGCCATAAGGCTGTATTAGGTTTGCAGCTTTGTAATACACTGAGGAACTGCATTAATGAAGACTTACTATGATTCTCTAAGATACTAATCCTGTTGTAAACCAGCTTTATAGAGAGATTTATGTATTTTCCTTCATGGAGTTTGGATAGCAGTCAACAGTAATAGTAAAATTATTTTACCCATTCTAAATTTTAGTAAAGTACCATAGAGCAAAAAGAAAAAAAGAAAGTATGTTTAAGTTCAGCTGCTTTCAGGAGAACTTTAAGTCATAACTAGAAGGAGAATCAAAGGATTAAAGCAATAAAGGAAGAGAGGCATAAGCAAATATATTGACTAATTATAATTCATTCCAATCAAAAATAAAGGAACAGGCTGGTACAGTGTCTTCTCTGATGTGCAGTTCAAAGGCTTGCTCTAACCTCAGGCACAGAGCCAAATATACACCAACTGCCAATAAAGGCAACAGTAGATTAACAACTTACCCCAGGTTCAATTACAGTGAAAAGTATGACCCTGTAGTAACTGCCTATATGTTAGTTCCTTCCCTTAAGCAAACATGAAGCTCCTTACTGTACCCCTCAAGGGTAAGTTATAATTAGCTCGCATTTATCATAGGGTCGGATCATATACTTTGGTAGCACCCATTACAGCAATACTTTATGGTATATTAACTTGCGTACCACCCTCAGCTGAGATACAGATGATAATTTTTGCGTGCCTAAAACATTACAAATGAAAAACTTAACATGTTAATTTATACTATTACTCTTTCTTTTTAAAATTATTTCCACAAAAGTAACAAAAGCAAATCTGTTTTACTTCACACATGCAACCAACAAATGTTAGAAAGTATCTCCAAAGGCATTTCTGAAACACCACTTTGGAAGCATTGACAAAGTGTTTTGACATCTTTGGAATTCTCCCACACATGCATACCCCTTTTTCCTTTAGCTGAAAACATTCACCAATTTAATTTAGAAAGAAAAATGCTGAGAATTTTGCCATTTGTGAAACAAAGATCAGGTCTCTCTAACATACCCCTCAACTCAGCCAGCTCCGTTCCCTTGCGCAAGTTGTCTGGCAGTCCTTAGATCTCACCATAAACACAGAACATGCTTATAAATACTAAAAATTGAGCTCTCCTCTAGCTACACATTGTGACATTTCTGGAAAGTAAGCAGATCATAGTTTGCAATGGTTCATTTTGGAATGAGGTAGAATGGTGAAGAATCCGGCACACATTTTATTAAACCTTAACTTACAAAGTAGCTTTCCATGAACTTCTCATGACACAGCTTCCTAGACTCAGGACAGATTGCTAAGAACTGGTATCCCATTCAGCACAGCTCATTCCTCTGGCACAGCTTTAAGTAGGAAGCTACACATGACAATTAAGAGTTCTAGAGAACCTGAAGGATGAGGTGTTGGGTGAATACAAACTCACCACAGCAATTTGCTAAGATTCACTTTCACCTGTGCTGATTCAATAGTTCGAGGCAGATCCTGTGACACACTCCAAGCTTCAGCATAGTGAACACCACACTCATTTTGCTCCTTCTAATACAGTGGCCTTACCTTCTCTGAGTGCTGCTTCCACATGCTTAACATTTATTTGCCACGTGGATTCTGACACACTTTCAGTTCTTCATAGGCTTCAGAAAGGAAATATTAGCAAGTATTCAAAACGCACCTTTTTATAATAAAAAACACGGACAGTAGGAGACAGCTCTACACTCATTTCAGTGCACAAGGGCAACTCAACTTCATGACAGCCCTCTTCCACTCTGCCACCTTCCTGTGCTGCTACTTACAGCTGTTCTTGGTTCTCCTCTCAACTGAAGGCACAGGAACTGGCCGCAAAAAAGACCAGAGAGACCTCATTGTCTATGAAGAACATAGAGAATGGAAATTCTTTAAGTAAGCAAAGGCAAAGACTATCCCTTGATTCACCAACAATACTTCCTCTTGAAATAAAAACATCGGCAAATCCAATTTCCAGTCAATATTCTTTTTCTTAAATCTAGTATCTCTGAAATATTATAATACTTTTTAAGAATGGTTACTGCTTTCTAGGTAGAAGCAGAAGTCTCTTCCTTTCACAGACATTAGTGTTTCTTAAATGTGTACTTTTAAACTTCCATAATGCGTATGTTTCTGAAAAAAAAAAAAGTATTAACAAGTCAAATTTCAAATCTGAATGACAAGTCATATTTCAGATTGACAAACTTCACAATGATGAGCAGTATCTCTTATTTTCTTGAAAACCAAAAGGTGAGTATATTTAAGATAGGAAGCCATACAGCTTCAGACAGATCCATCCAGATTGATGCAGCCAAGGACAGGTCTACAGCATGTTGCTATAGAAACTCACAGTAAAACCATTCCCTTTTGGCATAAAACCCCCCCACATATTTTAAATACAACACTTCCACCAAAACTGTAAGACTCGGCACGTATTGTTTACAACTTAGTGAACATTGTATGGAAATACATTTAGAGCATCTCTGTACTGTGAACTCTAATATGAAGAATAAACCCTGAATAAGTTACATTATGCAGCCGTTCTTTTCACATTTATTTACACGTTTTACTACAACTTGGGAAAGTACTATTAATTGTACTACTATAGTAACACCTGAATAGAGAACCCAAAACTGAAGGTAGACTTAGGCTTGCATAGATAACAACTTTAAGCTGATACAAGATCCTGACCTGTAAAATTACACAAACTGGATAAAAAAAAACACACTCCTCCAATAAAGCCATAGGTTTCATCCAGCATATCCACAGACCTTTTAATCACTTCTTTAATTGCAGCAATCCCTAACTGACTTCAAGCACTACAGTAACAGCCCATAGATGTCATAAAAACAAGCCCATGAAGTTAAGAGTATCCAGGAGGTGGGTGTCCCAGTGCACAGTATTCATTTGGCTTTTCCAGCTTTGGATTTAAACCATACTCCCAAGGTGCAGATAACTTGTTCAGACCTTTCTCCTCTGGAGCAAGACCCTGAAATTCAACTGTCCATGACCTGACACTTGTGCTCTTTCACATTCTTCCCAGCAGCTTAAATTGGTTCCTGGAAAGTCACCTCTGCAGGCACTATTGCTTTCAGTTTTCATCTTCAGAAGCATCAGATTCTGAATCAGACATTTATCGCCCTTTCAAAAAACCTTAATCTTTACTTTAGACAACACAATACATACACTGACCCATCCCTTTCACACATCTCCAACTTGCTGGTTGCTCAAAAAAAAAAAAAGGCTAAGCACCTCATAAGATAATTTCTTCTCCTGCTCTCCAGCACCCCGTTTCATTTAATGTCCATGAGGGTGTCCACACTTTCCATCTTCCTACTAATAAAACAAGTTTTCTTTACCAAAGGCTGAATGTTTCAGTCATTACCTGCTAGATTATGGGTTTGTGTCTCTTAGGCTAATTAACAACCCAGCAGGGCTTACACGAGACTAGAAAAGAATCATTTTTTGTTCATACATTTGCACTTTGGTCCAATACGGTAAAAAGATGACAGACACACAGTAGATGAGCCCAACTTTCAATGTGGTGTTTGCCCAGATCTAGCTAACCTCTACAGACTCAACAACTCTGAATTCACAGGGCAATGGGGAACAAAACTCAAGAGGTCCATATGGTTCACCCTCATGCCCAAGGCAAGTTCCAGAAACTCATGGCATTCAGACAGAGCCTCAAATACAGGTTTTAAGGACAGTGTAACAAAATTTCCCCAGTAACCTCCTCTCTCAGCAGACTCCCTCTATCAACCCATGAACATCTGTACATTTTTCCCATGAACTAACACTGAGCTTTAATAAAGAGGTTTCTGATAAATTAATAGTGTGTAACGTATTTAACAAGATCAGTATCTTGTTTCTTCAGAAAAAAGTTGAAGCACTTTCTCTGAAAAAGGCACTTAAGATTTAACATTTTCAGCAACTATTTTCAGTGTGACTGAATTGTACAGACAGGAGTCCATACTCAAGAGAACATCCCTTCTGCAGGGCTAGTCAGGTGAGAGAAGATTACTCCTACAAATCACGTTTAACAGCTTAGACTCTTCATACACAAGATATCAGAGATTAAATATTGATTTTACATTATAGCTATTCATTATCACTAGGCACACTTTTAGCTAAACTATGGTCATTAATTTCATTAGTCATAACCCACGACGAAGACCAAATTACCACAAAAAAGCCTGCAATAAGTTTTATAATGTCTCTGCAACATCACACTGCTTCCTTTAAATACTTACCCACAGGTCATGCAAGTCTGGCACAGTGTACGTGGGCTGTATTTCAGCTACATCTCCCATGGCCTGTCCAATATTGAAAAGTCTTAGCTGGAGACATTTCTTTCTATAAAAGTTTCTCTAATATCCCCCAAAATTAGGCTTTTTCTTTTTGCACCTTTTCATAAGCATTGTCTCTTATGTTTCTTCATGCTTGGTTTACCAGCATTTCCTCTCAGTTGAAACTGCATTTGTATATAAAATTTTTAAAAGCCAAAACTCACACCTGGAATTGCCTGTATTAAAACACTTGGCACAAAATTCAAGAATGACAGTTTTGGGAATGAGGTCCTGCATTTGCCGAATAACTTGTTGAGAAGTTCCATCCATGCTTTCCCTATAGTATCTATATGGCAATGAAATAACAAGGACAGTCATACGGGGTTCCCATTATAGTCACAAGCACGCACAAGCAAGATGCACAGAACTGGTTTTATAGGCACCTAAACATAAGCTGCTCTTTGGAAGTACCCTGGCATTTTTCCCTCAATTAGGCAGAAAAAAATTTGGACCTAAACCTAGTAACTTCAACAGCAGAAAGTTCCTTGCTTCTAATGCCAGATTCTTTCCAGTGCCCTGATTTCTCTCTTGTAAAGCATAAGCTACATCCTACCCTCTTGTCAATTGCAATCACTTTCTCTGCTTATAGGTGGAGCAGGGACCAATACTGAGTCAGCAGAACCTACGCACTAACTTTGCACCAGGACCCTGTGGTATTAGAGGAGGGAGTTTTGGGCAAATCACAGTAAAGAAAGACTAAACTAAACAGTGCTGCACCGCACATGAAGTGGGAGGTTGTATCATTGCTGAGATACCTACTTCCTTGTCTAACCCCAAGCACAGCATTGACAGCAAGCAGCACACTTGGATCATTGTTTCTTGAAATTAGTGACAAGTAACAGTTTCTAAATGCGTTTTAAAGTGCATCCTTACTGACTCTGCAGCAAAAACAACCATTAGCTATCTGGCTTTCATGTAAAATTCATCCAGGTCACTAACTATTTTTTGATAAGCAACTCACCCTGACCTGAGACTACAGCTAAGGGATATCTGTTAAAACATTAAACACTGCTGTTGAGAGAGGGCTACACAGTAACATTGTAAGGCATCTAGTACACAGATGAAGTTACTGATAACTCTTAACCCTAAGAGCCTGCATGAGCTAGGAAACAGGTTTTCTTGCATCTTAGAACATTATGTAACAAAACTGGTGATAATCCATAAAGAAAGATGTCTTGCTCTTAACCTTGTTAATGAACCCTTACTTCCAGGAAACAGCTGTACTGCCCTAGATATGTTTTAATCTTGTTTTATAAGCCAAAGCAGTAGCAAAATAACATACTAAGTTACAGCTAGGACTCTGATGAATCATTCATTGCACTCAAAAATAATTTTAGACAGATGAGTGGTAAACTTATGACAGCTCAGCAGAGCCTTGCACTGGAGAAGTGTGCAGCCGTGTTAACGTGGGAATCAAAAAGCACCTTTCTCAGTAAACTGCTCTAAGACCTTTTATCACAGGGAGAGAATACACGTGTCAGTACAGCCCATAAAGAAGTGCTAGCCATTCTCCTTAGCACAGTGTGGCCTTACTCTCAAGCCTCATGGGCAGAAGCATGGATATGAAGTGGTGTGTTACAGCCTCCTTCTCTGGATCCCTTGAGGAGTTAATGAGCAGGCACAGGAACCAGAACAGTACCTACCTGCTACAAAAAAAAAAAAAAATCAGAGTAACGGACGGGAATGTTCCTTGTGTTCTCCCCACACTGTTCATTAGAGTGAAGGGCAGGCAGGCTGACCTTATGAAATCACTTCAAGCAACAAGGTATTGACCAGAATTTCATCTGCTTGAACTCTGAAGCTTGTGGAGATGAGACCAATCCCATTCCTTCCTCACCAGGAAGACAGCTTTAAAATGGCTTTGTCTGGAGGCAAGGAGAGGAGGGAAGACAGATGGAGTTTTGGGTTGGTTTGTGTTTGTCTTAAGGTATTTGATACAAGACTGCCACAGGAAGGAGGAACACGAACTGATATGTAGAATCAACAGATCCCTACCCAAATGTCTGACTTGGCATTTTGCCAGTTTGATATGACTCACACAGACAATATTTCAATTAACAGAGGTTGGAAGGAGTTTAATATTTTATCCACTACAAGACCCATGACCCATACTGTAAATACACTGAAGTCTACTGTAGTCTGACAAGAAAAAGCGTCAAACTGGTTTCTGGGTTTTGTCAGGTATGAGAATTTGTTTCTTAAAACGTCTCTTCACAAATCTACTCATGCTGCAATGGGCTACAATGTAAAAAGACCAGAAAGAAGAAAGCAGACAAAAGCAACTCTCAATTTAAAACGTTTCATCATCTTCTACACAAGGCTCTATACTAATCCCTTACCAATTCTTTGGCTAAGAGAAAATTAGAACCACCAGAGTGAAGACCCTCCAGTGAGCACACATGTGTCTCTTTTCTGCAAATAAAGCACTGCTGGAGATTTGATCATGAATCACTGCAGTTTCTCTTTACTACAACTGAAGATGCAACTGCATAATGACAGCAAAGCTGATATTCACCAACCCAGCTACGAAAGACACAATGTCAGGCAAGACGTGGTAACATTTCTGCCTGTGGGTGACAGTCAACTCTCAACACTTCCTTTGTGCTGTTCCAGTGACCCCACATAACTATATTAAGTCATTAACATGTTATGATCACATGTCCATATGGTACCAGAATGTCAGTAATTTTTCCTTGTAAATACGTTTTCTCAGGTGATTAAGAGCAGTGATTTAAAAAGAGAACCATGTCCCCTGCAAAGAAACATTTTTCATCCCTGCCCAATGCAAGTTTCTAAGGTTTATCACTAGAATACCACCACATAAACAGCTGATTCAGCATTCACTATGGTGATGGAAACTTTTGTTAGCCAATGGTTATAGGAAGACAGCTTAAGTCGCTTAGGCCATGGTCTCCTAAAGTAAAGTAGCTGCTGACAGGTAAATCATCTGCTCTGTTGGCAGCTGATCAGCACTGAGCCCTTTCTATGCCTGCCCCCTTTCCCACCCTTCTAACTCTTCTCCCTTTGCAGTCGTTCTGAACGTTAAATTCAGTATCAGAACAGCCATCTTTTGACCTGTCCATATGGCTAAAACTTAACTGGTTGGGAACATCTACCACAATAAGATGATCCATTGTTTTTTTTCCTGTAAAATGGTAATTTCACTTATTTAAAACACCCCAACTTCTCAGCATTCCTAATGCAAAACAAATGGACAAGCATGTTTATAAATACAGTGGTAACTGTAAAAACGAAACCAAAGGGTGAATTGATTTTGCCCACAGCAGAGCAGAACAAACAGTGGAACATTTAGACAGCCTGGAAAACTGAATACACAGACAGTAAATGGAAACAACTAAAAGACAGCAATCTCTTTTAGACATCTGTTTACATAAAGAGGCCTATCTCACAAACACACATTTGGCCTTGTAAGTTCTCCTCTGTCATTTCTTTAAAAAAAAAAATTAAAAGGCAAAAAAGCAAAAACCACAAACTGCAGATATGACGAAGATGTTATACACAGCAAAACGTTAAAAGTTCAACCCTCAAAACAGTCCAATCTTCCCCATTGCTGACATTCTGCAGATGCGTGGTCTGAAATTCAAGATTAAGAAAATAAATTTGTCCACAAGAAAACAAACCATTAGTGTGTCCAGTCAACTTGCTCTAAAAGCCAGCTATGATTGTTAATGTCCCAGTATCCCAGAGACAGCCTGCAGAGCTTCTATGGCAGATGTGACATACACAAGGCTGCACTACCGTAGCCTAGTCCTGAGCACACATGCCAAGCAACTCAAATTGATCACCTTCCTAATTATGCCAGATCTGCCTGGTTTGTCTACTTCAACTGATTCACAGAAAATCCAGCCCATCTATTTACAAGTTTGTGTTACAATTTTAGCCTCAGTGACTCTGGATGATTACACTAACATTGGAGTAAATAAAAACATAACACTACTGCCAAAGAACAGAACCAACACATAATCAAAACAGAAAGATTATGGGTGAACGAGCAACAAAGAACAGTAAATAATATTAATCTGGTATCAGGCTGAGAGCCATTGCAAAAAAAGAAACTGAACTGATATGAAGCAGTAAGGCATAACAAAACAACCACACTGATCACTAGCTATTTACATGTGGTTATCTTATTGTTATCTTACTATTTTTAGCCAACTGATTTTTTCACAAAATGTACAAGAGCAGCCTGTCTGATAACACTAGCATGAAGTTGGGAGAAAGATTTAAATTAGAGAACCACTGCTAAAAATTCTCACTGCAGAGAGATTCAAAACAGCTTTGCAGGAGAAAATGCAGATGATCAGTACAGCTTTTCTCCACACATTATGTCATTTTGTTTACAGAATATGGAATAAAAAATTAATGTGTAACAACTGCAATATTGTAAGAGACATTGGTATGTTAGCTCTAAAACAGTTGCCATTTTACTTTACTACCTTAAAAACATTTATTAGGAGTGAAGATAAACTTCATTTCTTGTAGTATGATACTTAACTCTTCAGCTTCCGCTAGCAAAGCAAAATTGAAGCCATCAACCACTCGGTTTTCTTAGCTTTCATTGTTGTCCTGATATAGTGGAAATATGTCATGTATTCCCTTAAGTAGTTCTTGATCTTTAGAAATAATTGTTCCCAATGGGAATAATCCCAGAGAGAGATCTGTGAAATAGCTACTTAAATCCTTGTGGGGAAAAAACACCCAAAAATAAAACTAACTACGGTATGAAGAATTATACAGAAACCCTATTTTAAGAAAGTATCACATGCGAAAGCTTCAACAGTTCCATCCAAAGACTAATGTTGCTACCTGGAATTAATTACACGAAGAAAAAACCTACCTTCAGATATAACTTGGTTTTGAATTTATTAACAGCAGTCTAACATATAAAATATATATATCAGCTTTTTTCTCTTAAAAAAAGATTACAAAGCTTGACAATGCTTCTAAAGTGAAACTATACCGTAGACTTTGCCAGTTGATAACTTTCTAAAAACAAATGCAATACAGCCAAGAACATCAAAAGCAGACACAAGAACTAATCTGCTTTCTTACAGCCTGGAAAAATCTAATCTATAGCAAGGTATAAGTTTCTTATATGATTACATTTTCTATTACATAGTAAGAGAAAAAGATGTGTTGCTACATCTTTCCTTTTAACTCTGCATTTTGTAAAATAAAATAATGAAGTAGCGTCATTAAAAAAAAAAGTCATAGCTTTTAAGTCAGAAGTAAGCTCTGAACTTCACTGGCAATCTTTAAGGTCATTAAAATTACTTAAATTCATATCTTAAATATCAGCCTATATTTCAGAACTTTGACTTTGTCAGTATAGCTCATTATTTGCAGCACTTTAACATACTTTAATACTTGCACAAGGCATGAACTACACTCAAGAGAAAAAAATTTGCATACTCATATATAAGCTGAGTTGAGTCTGTGTGTTTCTCCTACCTTTCCAGTGTTTTATCTCCCTTCTCACACCAGTTTTCTGCTTGTGATCATTCAATTATCAAGCTTCATGGACAGCTTCAGCAGCAAAATAATAGAATACAAACACCAGCAAAAACTTTATCTATCCAGGCTTTCAATCAATTTTCTGTGGGCGTGCCTTACATCCTTCCCCTCCTCCTCTCACTACAGGGTCTAGTTGTATAGAATAAGCAAGATGCCCCAGCACTTGCTAACTGTGGTATGCTTGGTCCAGTAAGATACAACTAGTCACATAATTAAAAAAGCCAGAGAGCACCCCCGCACTCATCCTCCTTAAACTGTTTCTAGAATATCTTGGCTTTGTTGTGAAAGACTACCAAAAATAATCAGTACAATCCATGGCAAAACAAAGAAAAAAAAAAAATCTGCGTGCCATCCTCATGCAGTCTTTCCTCCCTGCAGCAAGCTTGCACTACCAATCCAAGCAAGAACTTGCACAGCATACCAAAATTGAATTAGGCCTATGCCTCAAGCCTTCTTCCTTGTTCCTAATGTTCCAAGTAGTTTCAGAAAATAGTAACAGAAAACTGACAGAGATAGAATTCCTCTCAGTTCCAATTGCACATAATATATATGCCTAGTTTTGTGTTTATTTCAGTCACCTTCCTGCTCTGTTGACTTCAGCTTGATGCTAAATGATAAAGAAACAGATGATATCTGTGATACTAGCACTACGGTAAAAGAATGTGCATTTGCCAACTATAGATAGAGGCTTCAGACCATTCTAGAGAATAAATAATGATGTGTTCAAAGAAGGTAATAAAAAAAATCAAGTAATTCAAGGAAATGTTCTTGAAACTACAAGAAAAATACTGCATCTACCAATTCAGGTCTCTGTCAGTAGTCCCCTTGGCACATATTGAAGTTCCTGGGCTGAGAAAGTTACTTTGCAAGAAGTTCTATTTGTTTTCTTCTGGGTTGTTTCTGCTTGCAATCATTTTGTACACAGACTACGGAAAGCAAATTTAACTTCTCAATACAATGGGTAACACATCCCACTGATTATTTTGGGGAAAAGAGATAGGTTGAACTTCTTCACCTTCAGATGTTTGCATATAGACAAAGTTTCTGAATAAAAGAAAAGGAACTGACTACAGCAAGCAAAAAATTCTCTTAACGTAAACTTCTGTTTATGTTGAAGTCAACAACTACTTAGCCTCTACCCAGGTGACATAAACAGATGATTTAGAGACCATTGTTGTGGTTTAGGCCAGAATAGACTAAACAAAAATGAATTACTACTCAGTAATTGAATTCATGTGGAGAAGTTTGGATGTTTGTCTGTGATAGGAATGATTATTAATGCATAGACCATCACAAAAAAAGCTGTGTTCTCCCATTTCCCCCAAAACCAGTAATAATCCAGAGAGACCAATATTTTTAATCATGTTTTTATTCTTACCTCAGCCTTTCTTCTTCTTTCTTACGAAGGCTGAAATCTCGCTGAACCACCTGGAGCACATGCTCTGCTTCTTCATCAGTCAAGCCAGAAAGATCCAGTTTTCTCCCCATTATATACTCTGTTCTGGATATGAATAACTATGAGGAATATCTGAAATCAGAAACAGAAAAAAAAGCAAAATAAATTGAAAGCACTGGTATTTTTCCCCAAGTGTGCTGAAATCACAGGCACATCTGCCCAACAAAAAGAAAGTTGCTGCCATAAGCATCAGAGAAGAAAATCACAGAATCACAGAATCGTTGAGCTTGGAAAAGACCTTTAAGATCATCGAGTCCAACCATTAACCTAACACTGCCAAGTCCACCACTAAGCCATGTCCCTAAGCACCACATCTACAGGTCTTTGAAAGACCTCCAGGGATGATGACTCAACCACTTCCCTGGGCAGCCTGTTCCAGTGTTTGACAACCCTTTTGGTGAAGAAATTTTTCCTAATATCCAATCTAAACCTCCCCTAGTGCAATTTGAATGATTCATTTCAGAATTATTTTTTCAAGTTCCATGCACCAAAAGAAATCACCCCCAATTTAAAAAGAAATGCAAAAGATAAATTATTTGGGATATTAAATAATATTGAGGGAAAACCTCAGTGTTGCCCTCAACAAGAAACAGGTTAAACTAAGGTGAAATCAGGTTTAGACATTTAAGGTTTTATGCCATGAGTTTGCAAAACTGTTTGCAAAACACAATGTGTATGAGCAGAGTGCAACCGTGCAATGAGCAGAGAACATGCTCTCCTGTAACACTCAAAACCATTTTGTACTACCAAACTATTTTAATAATTATTTTAAAACACCATAAAAAAAAAGTAAGCATATACATTTCAAATGCATTTCCCAGAGTGACTGGAAAGATTTAGATGTCACTACCACCACGGTATCATTATTTTCCCTTTCTTTGAATTACAATGGAGGAGAAAAAGTAGTACTCAATGTTATGTGTGAATTGAAGGTACTATAAAGTTTGAACTAGAGCTTGGTCCATTTATTTCACTAATTAATTATCATCAATTTGTTCTAATTTATTTTCTCATGACTTTTATTAATTTTGTTGAATTCTAATAAATTCAGTTCTCACTATGAATTTCTGTAATTTGATTTATGTAATTATTTGGGCAATCATAAAGGTGTCCATCCCTGCTTTAAGTTACAATTTCAGAAACATCACACAGTTTTTGCAGCTCTGTTATGAGCTCCTAACAATGTATATAATAATTACAAACACACAAAAGTTCTTACATTATACTGAAGAGGCAACTATTACTGCCTCTTTATCCATCATGAGTGTCAAGTGAATGAGGTTATGTAAAACACATAAGCTAGTTCTGTCTCAAAAAACCACCTCTAAGCAACAGTGCTATGGCATACAATTAAGTGCTCCAAATAGTATAGCAAGTAGAAGGGGGGGGGAATTCACCTTTATTTGCTAAACATAATTCATTTGTTACTTAGATGATTATGGGGGATGTGGTTGGTTGGTTTTTGTTTGGTGGTGGTTGTTTTTTTTTTTTTTTTAATAAAATGTTTACCTTCCTCCAATCATCTGGTTACAGTTCTTCAAACAGGAAAAAAACCAACCTCATGGAAGGAGGATATTACTTATTTTTTCTATTTTGGTTAGGCTATCAACGAAGTTTAGAATACACTCTTCATTCAAGGAAACAACACTTCAACAAAAACAAGCAGATAGGCTAGAAGCTTAGGTGAAATCAAGATTTCAAGATCCTTCCAGTGAGACACATGCTCACCATACAGCTAACAAAGGTTGCAATGGAACAGTATGTTCTGGCTTGACTCTTCAGGTCTACTAAGGAAGCGGAACAAGAACATCAACAATGAGTTAATAAAGGCTATAAAAATGTACTTCTAAATAAAATTACCCTGATTTTTGTAGAAAAAAGTGCCACAGAAACAAAGGACTATATGTAGTCCTCAATAACCCCTCAACAACCTCAATAAGGCCAAGAATGTATGTTAAAATTAAAGGTTGGCTAAAATATAGTGAGGAACAACTGGTAAGATTTTCCTCCATCCCCCAAACATGCATAAATCGTCCCGAAATTTTCACCAGAATGTTAAGATTTTCCGCTGTCCCTTCATCCGCAGTCCTTGTACCAAAGCCTCACTGGGCACTAGCAAGCATAAGAAATGGTGAGGTAGGGCTTACTGAGGTTACGCTTACACACTGCAGCTCAAAGACAGAACAAGCAGTGCCCTGGGACACGTTCTTCTCTTCAGGCTTTGGGATACCTGTTCAGCTCTTCCCATGCAAAGCACTTCAGTGCAAAGGCCTCTGACTTTCTAAAATCATGAAAGGGCTTCACTACAGGAAAGCCACATCCGCAGGGAAGTAAGCAGGACTTTTCCAATTAACTTTTTTCACACCCATACACTTTATGGGAGAAACACAGGATATAAACTAAAAGGAAATAAAACTATTTTAAGCAATTGCTGGAGCCAGTAGACACACCTCCATGGTAGGGCTACAGTTGTCCAAGAGACAAGACAACGAAGATACTAGGAGATCAAAGATGCCATTCCAGTTATTCTTGAGCATCAAGTTAACAACTGTAATTAACACTGTCATCATAAGTTCTCCCTTCAGGTCTTCATCAAAATGTTTTTGGAAACTTTGTCAAAATTAATACTGGCTTTTTTTCCACACATACAAACTGCGGTCCATCGGTAAAGAAAATTATCCCTTCGTTTCAGCCACCACTGCCCATTGTGAGCACATATTAGAAGGGAGAAATTTACCCCTAAATCTGGGGGTAAGTGGGCAGCCCCACTACCTCTGATTTTTTGGGGTCGGCAAAGACTTAATTTCAAGTATATATATACTTTAGAATCACCAGCAACTTTAACTTTTGATTTTCATGTGGTTTATTTACCTATAAGACTCTCAGTCTGCATTCCAATATTACATTAACCTCTAGGGAACTCGTGTGTTTTTTTCCCAGTAAATAATTTTTCATCACATTACTGAATCATCTCTGATCTGGGAGTATCACAGCAGTTTATAAATATTTATAAACAATGCTCAAATGTCTTTTTTTTCAGTAGATCCAGATTACGCATTTTGGAAACACACAATGGCAAATCCGCTAGAGGAAGTGTAACAAGTTAAATTAAAAAAAAAAAAACAAAAAAAAAACAAAACCAAAACAGTTTCTCAGCCTAAAATAACTTCTGGCCTCAACTGAAATAACTTACATGAGGCTGTTCGGATGTTTGCTAAGTATTACGAGTAATACTACTTTGCTAAATCTCAAACTGAATACAGAGTTTAAGCTTTCAGAGACATTACAAGGAATAATACCATTCCCTAGAAAACTTCTGCTCAACAAATTAACACACTGTAACAGGAAAGCCTAGACTCACAATACATAATTGGGTATTGTTTGAGTAATACTCTAATCTTAATACTTCTTACAGTCTGTTTTAAAATCTAATTAAAACTTCCATATCAAAAACGTTTCTTGAATTTAACCTTTAAAAAAAACACCAAAACAACCACAAAACCCCCACAGAACAACAAGCAAATGAAATGTTTTTCAAGAACTGCAAGCAATGCTTCTGAATTTTAAAATGGACAAGAGCATCAACACAAGAAACGAGGGCAAGTAGTGTATTTCCTAGTCACTCGTATAATAGGTAAGCTGTTTGGACTTGCAGTCTCAGCAGAAGATTAGCATTACAGGAGGGTGGGGAGAAAGCCAACAAACTTTTTTTTTTAAAGTACCAACTAAGATTTAAAACAGATTCTCTGCTTGACAAAGAGCCACATTGTAAAGTTAATTATCCAAATGGTCACACTGAGTATTGTACAACACAGACTTCTTAGTTTAATACTGTAGCGAAGAAATCAGCAGTAGCAAGGCTGCACCTGGAGTGCTGTGTCCAGTTTGGGCTCCCCAGTACAAGAAAGATATGGACTTACTGGAGCAAGTGCAGCTCAAGGCCACAGAGATGATTAAGGGACTGGAGCATCTTTCACAGGAGGAGATGCTGGGAGCACTAGGACTGCTCAGCCTGGAGAAGAGACAGCCCAGGGGGGGCTATACAGCGTGTATCTGGAAGAGATCCCTCCAACACCCTGGCACTGCAAACAAGAATATCCTACAATTCTTCTCATTTCTGAGCAAATTTTTAATTGCGATTTCACCTGTTTCCACAACACAGTATCATTTTTGCTTTAAAATGCTGCTCCTGTGCATTAATGAAATGTGATACTTGAGGAGCCAGTATCACAAACTCCTTCGACCCAGCTATTTGCAACTGAAATATTTCATATAGAATACCTTTAGTTCACATGCTTGCAGCTTTAAATTCACCAAACTAAACACCAGAGCTTTTCTACTCTGTTCTGCTACTCTACCACTTCTGGTATTTTCCAGCTAGAAAAATCAAGAAGAAAAAACCTGCTAGTAATTATATCTTTGATTCTGTCACCACCAACTAATCTTTAATTCCTTCAGCAGTCTGTCAGGACCTAAATAATACTGCTCGATCTGTCTTGTCATTATAGTTTGGCATTTGACCAACTTTTGCAGAAGTCTTTTAGTACCTTAAGAAATTATTTGTATAATCTTATAGGTGAACATTTTGCCCTTTTAAATCGTACAAGATAGTCACCTTTCTAAGCCAAAAAGGAAGACAAGCACTTTGTCCACAACAGAGCTCCTCCACCACACCTCATATTTTTAAAAAAGTTTTGTTTATTGAACATCCAAAAGAAGCGATTACATTGCCAGCACAAGGTCATTACACTAAATTTTTGAATGTAAATGTCACTATATATCACAGATAAATTATATAATGTCACACACTTTGGTGACAAAAATAAGGTCTGAGTGTTGAAACTGTAAAGGGGATTCCTGTGTTTTGAATTACGTCAACACACTTGAACAAAACAGACTTTAGCCAAAAGACAGCATTTAAAGAACATTACTGTCCAAAGTCATTTCTACTACAGCTAGCACATCATTAAGTCTAAAATGAGGCATAATTAACATCGCTCACAAATTTCTTAATCTTTTTTTAAACTCCAAGAAAGTCTAGAAGCTGCAGTAAACAGCACTGTAGATATTATTCCCTTTTCACTGGAAATAAACTAATGCCCCAAAATAACAAGATGGAAAATATACTCATCAGAAATACAAAGCCACCTCTTTGGATGAAAAATTAAGCACAGCCCAACCGACTTCAAGATGAGGACTTGTATCTGGTGTGCCACATTTTAAATGACATGCAAGACAAAGATCTCAAAGAGGATGTTACTCTTTGTACCCTCACCGATTTTAACTGAGACCTACTGCACATATTTCCTGGTCTATAACCAAAGCAGAAAATTATCTTCCTTTCAGCCTTGTACTAATTTTATGTGAGATTTGTTTAGAAAACCGAACAGCTTGCAAGTTCCTGAGAAAAGTTAGGTTTGTTTCACTAGGGGGTGTCGGGGGTGAAGCAGCAGGTTTTTAAAAGAACCATGAAGTTCATTCGGTTCCTTCTGGGAGAAGTGTTCCTTATTAATGCAAGTTATTACAAGAACTGTGTGTACTTCTTGTCTAAAAGAGTGCCAGGACATACTATAATGGGGGAAATTGTAAATCTTAAAGGTCAAAGGTTAGTACTGTGTGGTTCTAAATTTTAATCTATTTAGAAATAAAATGTAAACTATAGAAACAAGAAGACTGTGAAACTCCTATTTAAGTACTGAATATGAAATAGCAGAAGTAGAAAAGCTTCACTAAAGTCACGTTTTATTTAAAAAAGAATGGCATCTCTCACCTAAGGATGGCACTCTCCCAGAGGCACAGCACAGCAGATTAAACTGTTTCTAAAAAATAGAAGCTATTTTATTTAAATAGCAAAAAAAGTTATTTTTACAGAAAAGATTAAAGATTACACTGGAGGACTTAATTTCTGTCATCTACCTTTGACAAGTTAAAAAAAAGGGATATTAAAAAGAGCATCCTAATAATAAATCATGATCATTTTATACCTATGTATCAGGCCTATAACTGACACCCAAGTATAAATCCCAGTGGGAATTCAAAATGTGCTATAAAAGCCAAATTCATTGACCAGAATAATCTTCTCACTGGTACAACGAACTCCTAGAGGAAAGGCTCATCCAGAATTTGGCCTTACAGCTGCTAAAGATCATAGGTCATCTGGCATATACTGTTAGCACGAATTTCACTGCCACTGGCTTTCTAGTTACTGTATACTCTCATTTTACTTCAGTCTCATCTTCCATTGTTTATGCTGAGTTTAGGCAAATCATGTTCAGCTCTATTTTCTCTATTTAGTAGCAACTGTCTTACGGAAGAATGTGTAGTCAAGATGATGGGTCTGACAGTATTCTGACTGTGTGAGACTGCCACTTACTCTTCCCGAAACAAGGAAGACAGCTTGGAGAAAAAGACAAAATTGGAGCGGTAATGTGCTGACATGCAACTGTATCTTGGATGATTGGCCTCTTTTCCATGTGCCTTCAATCTAAAGCATGAAATGCAGCTCATTACTGTAACGGACTGTAAACAACCCCAAGGCAAATCACCACAGGTCAGGGAGAAAGCCAGCATATGCACTTAGGGCATGCAACTGATCCCGAAGAGCCCAACACAATCAGAAATTTGCACTTCTGTAAGCACAAGACTGCAAGGGCTTCCCTTTGGATGCTCAGCTTACAAAGTGGGGCTCAGAGCTTACTGCTATGTACCTAGGCTCCCTGCACAGAGAGAACAGCAACCGCTAAACCGAGTTATGTCCCTTCTTCCACCTCCCCATCACAACCCAAACCAGAACATGCCTGGCAAATCAGTCTTCACACTGTACTTTCTAAGCTTAAGCCAGCATGAAGAAAATACTAAACAAAAAACTCACTTGTCTTCCTATCTCTCTCCTCAGCATTAGCTCAAGAGTGAGGACTGCAAAAATACATTCACCCCACCTGTGTTGCATTACACATGCCACATCCTTCTCCTCAGACACCTGTCAGTCTTAGCATTTCACAATCAATGGCCCTGAAATGAGCTACACAGACTGGAGGGATGAAAGAAACAGCAAATCCTTCTCTGTTCCTTCAAAGAATTGATGGAAGTTTCCATCTCATTTTAAGAGGCAGACAGAGAAGGGAGCACTCGCTTTATCTGTGTAACAGTCTAATATGTGCACCCAGAAAAAGGCTCAGGTTCAATGCCATGTTAAGCCTGGGAAGGCTCAAATATTTATCTCCCTCCTTGTGGAAGAGGATATAAGAGAATACAACTCAGGATATTCCTGTGCAGATCCCTATTTCAGATGCCAACATCCTGTTTTCTTGTATGGCCTGAAGAAACTGAATAATACAGAAGGTCCACTACCACATGAGCTGTGGAACAGCATGTGACAAGTATGTGTTTTGAAGTTAAATGCCTTCCCCAGTACCACAGCAGTCACCATTTGTAAGAACAGCTATAGAGGAGCATCCTACAGATAAAATTCAACAAACTAACCGACAAAATATAGGTCCACCGAGATAACTCTTGCAAGTTCAAGATGCCAAAGCATCACTACTGTAATAAAGGGGTGGTAAGGCTTCTCATCCGAGTTATTCATACCTTTAATCTGGGGAAGAAAGCACTGAGAGAAAAGGTGAAGCTTTTGTAAAACCTCAAACAGCCCTGGAAGCACTACACATTTTACATCTGCATATAAATTTTGTATTTTAATAATACAGGCAAAAGGGTTATGATAAATTAAGAATCTCATCATAACTTGAAAGCCATATTGTGATCAACCCATGCAAACTACAAAAGTGGATTGCCTGACTGCTACCAAAACAACCATAATATAAAATCCAACCAATATGCAAACACACCACATACTTAAAATATCCTACACAATAAAATGGATTTTTCCCCCCCCACAACATACGTTACACTAATTGATATCCTGCATCCCTCTTACTAAATATCACTCATCAGCATATCCTTAAGTTTGATCCAAGAACTAACCTTTGACTGAGAGAATCTTTCTGCAGGTCTAAGACAGAGACAGAAATTCTATTTTTAGAGGTAAGAAAATGCTTCCAACAGCAGTTGCCACAATGAGGCAGTATTTTCTAGTGCTACCAGATGTGAAAACAAATGTAATACAGCAAATCACTGCTAATTCAAACCACTGACAGGAAACCCCACTGCAAATTACTGAATTTTACAGATTAGCAAGTAAATGAACAAAATAAAAAACAAAAATAATTTCATAAGACTGTGCCTTCTGCATTCACTAACACCTGCAAAGTGCTTCTAATCCTGATTTATGCTTGAACAAGCAAGAATCATGAGATACAATAGTAGAGTGACATCTGTAAAGCCACATGTCCTATTTCACTGAGACTTAGTGATGAGCTGTAGCTGGTTGACACACAACTTATGCCCCATGCATGGAAAAAAGGGTTTCAGAAGCAGGTTGTCTTTGAACTGTTTAGATAAGCATTTGTTAAGTGACATAAAAGAGTAAAATAGAGCCAGAACTGTAGAAATCAAGCCAGAGCTGTAGAAAGCCTCTGAAAACCAAACTAGGAGCTGGGTTAATCCGTCAGGTGAGGGAGTTAATGGATTAGTTTGTTGACACTGGGACCTACTCTACACTGTGCTTAGAAGAGGCTCTGCTTTGGACCCAAGCTTGGCTACTTTTTTTTTATATCAACACTATACAACATGGAGATAACCTGAGCACTGGCCAACAAACACAAACCTGAAGTTCTGGATCACAAGTTTATACAAACAAGGAACATTTACATTCAAGCACAAGACAGTCAGGCACTTTTCTGGAGTTCAAAGGCCAACTTCACTGTCAGGTTTTGACTGCTGGTTCACTCATATTTGGATCCAAACTGGAGCAGCCTCACAGCTCCTTTAGTTTAAACCAGGAAATGAAAGCAAGTCATCCTCTTAAAGGTTTAGAGAATCATCCAGCCTGCACAGACACCTTCTTGAGTCCCCCAGAAACTATTATTTGATCAACTTGATTAAGTTAAGCCACCATCTTTAGGAACTAGCTAGGACTCTGCTGTACCTTATTAACCTTTTTTTAAAGCAGTTCTCTTTATCAGGGCCCACTCTTGAAGATCGAAGTAGCATTACCACTACACTGAAATAGCATGCTCCTTTGATCTACCTACATGAAGAACATCAGCTTTACCAAGAAAATTCCTGTTTCTAGTCCTCTACATTAGCTTCTCCCAATTTTTAGATTTCCAGTATCCATTATAATAGGCCTCTGGACCTTGATACAACATTGAACCCAACTTCCCCTCCCAGCTGAAAGCACAATCTTGGGTATTCTTCACCTACCACAACTACATAGATAACATATTTCCATAGAGGTGGTGTAGGTCACAATCACGTGTGGAACCTGAGTCCACAGTATTTCATCCATTGATTCCCCTCTTTTTGACCTGTGATACTACCTTGGAGCAGAATCTGCAGACTTGTCTTTAGAAGAGAAGTGGGGGGGGGTGGGGGTGGTGGTGTGTGGAATAATCAGGATGATCTTCCTCTAGGAGTGAACTGTTTTCTTCTCATTTAGGACTCAATCCATGAATTCCGTGTTCACAGTGATTAACATATGGACAATATTTGGCACTGCCTTTTAGATCAAGCCCAACTGAGATTGTAAAAACCAACATCACCAGATTACACCTTTTAGAATTCTCCCCAAAGCTCTTCCAATTGTTTTTAAAACCTGGTGTTGCTCAAATTCACACACTATGGTTTAACTTAAATCCAACTCATGTCTGTCAAACAAATGTCAAAGCACTTATGACAGCTAGATGCAAGCGTTGAGATAACTTCCAGAAAAGTACGCCAAGCACTCCTTGGGATGACCACTAAGGGGCAGAGGGATCAGTTCTCTTAAGGGGGAAAAAAGGAATCAACCTCTTGCAAGATTAACAATGGTTAGAAAAATAGGTACACTCTGCAACTCGAGCTATTTCAGGACAGTGTTAGCTGCATCTCTGTCAACAGCACTTAAATCATATGCTGAACGTCCATGCCGTAGCAATTAATGATAATGGCACAAACCAGCACTTTTCTATTTGGATTGCCCTGTGACACAACATCCTCTTCATACAGCCCAAACGGGACAGAAGAAAATCACATTAAAATGACCTTCTGTATCAGAAGTAATGCCTAATAAGCAAAGAAGCTCTTCTCATATTAGTTTCAGAAGAGATAAAACTCCTCATCACAAGAGCAGAACAGAAAATTTACTCCTCAAGTTGTAAACATGTTTTGCTTTCTTGCCTTTCCAGACAGAAAACAACAGATTATGTACTGTCTTCCTCCAAGAACAGAAAGTTGGTTTACAACAGCAAAGCCGCATATTATTCTGCATGGAGGCGGGTAGAGGGTGTTGGGGAAGGGATTGTTTTGTTATTAAAAAAAGCCAAAGATTTCAGGCTGTTGCCTGGCTTCAAGACTCATTAAAGCCAGTGGGAATGCCATGGACTTTACTAGCCTTTGAATGAAGCTCTACACTTCAGATTGCTATCACAAGAAGAGACTGCATCTCATTTTCTACAGTAAATTACCTCAGCACCCTTGAAACAGACTTGATCCACAAACTATGGCTGCACTTATCCATTTATTCTTCTCCATCAATAAGCAGCATATGTTGGCAAGGAAGGGTCCAGAAAGAAGATTTTTGGAACTGCTGTACAGCAGAACTTGAGCTTGGGCCTTCAGCAGTAGGACAGGCTAGTCCTTTCCCACCTGCCTGCCAGCGCCAGCAAAACTCAGGAAGACTACTTAATTGATTACCATGAGTCAACTTGAGACAAGGCCATCGAAAGTGTCTCATCTTCAAGATTAATGTCCACAGTAGTTAGCTCCTCCACTTCAATAGGTGATATTTATTTGGATGTGTACTTTGCCTTGAAGAATGCAAAATTAATTTCCTATGGTAATGCTTTATATCTTAAAACAACCAGTAGATAGTCATAACTGCAATAATCTGAATACCAAACACCAATATTAGTTTTTCTTTTATGATCATCAGTTGATCAATAGGTAAGTGAAGCATATAAGTAATAGGAAGTAACAAGATGTCTTGTTTCCTTTACCCAACTCAGGGACTAATGGGTTAGTAAAAAATTGCAAGATAAAGGTTTTTGTTAGTATAACTTCTTAAAAAAAAAAATTGCTCTGCTGTTGAAATTTAATGCATATTGGCCTGGAAATTTAATGTGTTCCTATTCCAAGAATAGCATCATAAGATCTAAACATTTGTCATTATTGCAACAATGCTGATATTAGCTTTTGACGAGTCAAGCCACTGTCGTCCTTATACTCTGTTCATCTATGCTAAAGCTGCTAGTGATTCATTATACTGCTTTCCGCTATAGTGTGCTTTATTTATTTATTTTCAGGACACAGAATGTCAAACATGATGGTTATTTTCTGAAAATGCAGTTTTAAAAAATGCAGCATAGCATTTTTCTATGGGATTGTTAAAAAAAAAAAGAGGTTAATAAATTTCAACTGAAAGTTAAATAGCAAGCAGGTCATAATCACTAGTCTTTACCATACTAAAGACAGATCTTACTAGTGTCAGACACAGATCCTACCAGCCACATATAAGGGGTCTTCCTCTTGGGTTTCTGTAAACTCACATGAAGTTTGGAGATAGGCATCTTTGCCTAATCTCACAAAGAGATACATAAAACTAGACCATGGCTTGAAATCTTATCAAATTACACTCTATTTAGCCCTTCTACAAAATTCCCTATTTATGCCATAGATAAAGGCCAAGTTTCTTTGGTAATTTGAGCAACAGTATGGTGTGCATCACTCCACATTGAAATATAGCAGTTATCTTCCTCTTCCCTTAAGTCCAATCAGCTTCTTTTGAAAGTAAGCTGCTATAAATCTCTGAATATAAGAAACTCGGGGTTGATTTATTTTCCATCTGTCAGTGGTTCACAGGTAAGCCAGAAGCCTTTATTATCTCTAAGAATCTATCTAGTACATAACCTACCTGGATCCAAAAGGAAGGCGAATAAAGCATTCCACCGGAAGGCTGGATTAGTCTGTTCAAACAAATGAATGGGTTTTCTCAAAGAGAAAAATTGTCCCTATGGTTTTCATGGAACGATATTCAACTAGTTTCTTTCAACTTGTCCAGCTTTCCAAGGGCAAGTTAAGGTGGTTTACACTGCCAAACAGCAGTTTCCAGTCTGATAACAATAGGGCGTGTTAATGTTGGCAGCAATACAAAGGAGTCACATTTTCATACAGATGTACTGTTTATGAACAATAGTGCATTTGGTATATACAGCTTTTCTTCAGCATCACCCATGCATAGTTTAGGGATTTTATTTTCTTTGTTTAAGTACAAGTTCTTCAAGTGTTCTGTTTACTGCAACTATTAAGTGAGAAAGGTGAATTCCTACTGTGTTCATACACTAGGGTACACCCTATATAATCCAAAAGCCTGGTTTAGCAATCAATTGTAGCGCACTCAGCTGTATTCGTCAGGTTAGGGTGGAAGCAGGAAACCAGCTCAGAAAAATAAATGAAAGTTTTAGCTTAGTTTTCTTGATCTTTTATCACTCCTAGACAGCACTGGTTCAGATGAAGGCAACTTGTTAAAAAGCATTAACCTCTCTGAAAGGACAATATTGTGTCACTTCAATCAGCAGCAGGTCCAAGATGCAAGTCCTGTCACAGGGGGCAGCGCTCTTTAAGTATCTCTCATCCCGGTGGGGCTACTAGGGTAGAATTGACTTCTAGGAGTTCTCCCTAGCAATTAATGTATCTCAGCTGCTGAAAAATGGTACTCTCCTGTTTGTAATTGCTATATGCATTGTTCTAAGTTATCTGACAAATTTCACAGGAAGGCTACAGAATCACCAAGTACATTTTTGGACACTTGGGCATAATGCATAAGTAAATATGCTCTGATACAATCCAGTACCTGAGTAATGATGGATAAAGCAGTAGTCTGAGGGATTATGTACAAGATATAGCACCTTCTGCTTCTTACACAGCTCTGTTCACTTTCTCAAGCTAGAAGTGAGCAGCAAACACTACTGTTTGACACTTAACTGCAGGGACAGAGTCAGTGGTCTCAATGCAGTTCACAGGAAACCGCTATCAGCATTAATAAGCAACTATAAAAACCTGTCCAGGTTGATGACAGGTCCCTCAAAGTCAGAGAACTAAACTAACTTTCCCTCCTTTCTCTCTCTAGCCTTCCAGAAAACCGTTATCAGAGGAACGAGTAAAAGCCTTTATTGCCAAAATCCTTGCTGTGCCTATTCTAACAAACTCCAGGCCGCATAGCAAGAGAGCTACCCACATTTGCAGAAACGCAGGAAATAGTAAAATGGTAGGTATAATGCAAAAACCACCATTTGTCAAAAGAGGTTGCTAGATACAGTTAACATCCCTGCAAACACGCTTGAGGAGGGACACACACGAACTCCAAGGCATTTTGCAATCTAATTTGGTTACATTCACCTAAAACATAACACAAACCCCAGAACAACACACGCTCCTACTTAATTAGATTCCCTAAGAAAAGTCAACCCGAGCCATATGGTATTTTCCTCAGCAGTTACGATAAACTGACCTTGATACTAGGAAAACGCACGCTGCTTGTGTCTGAAGCATAAATTACAAGCACGGAGCGGCGGGATGCTCCCGCGGAAAGGGGGCAGAGGCAGCGGCACGCCGAAACCCTCCCCATGCTCGCGGGGAAGTTGATCAACAGTAAAAACCACTATAATAATAATAATAATAATGCACTGCAGTGACGGCGCTCGAATAACCACGCCGTCAGCAGAACGCTACGGAGCTACTCAGACATCTGACCGGTAATTAAAAGCAGCCTAATATCGTGTCGTCGTCGCCCCCCCCCCCGCCCCCAGCACACGGAGCCACCGTGGAGGAGCGGCCCGCCTCGCCCCTGAACGCCGCGCAGGGCCACGGCCCCTCAGCCGCCAACGGCCGCGGGACCCGCCCGCCGCACGCGCCCCCTCAGGAGCCGGGCGCGGGGAAGACTCGCCGCGGGCCGAGCACCGACCGCCTCCCGACGGGGCGCTGCGGCGGGCGGCTCCGCAGCCGCGGCCCTGCCGCAGGCCCCCTCACGGCGCCGGTCGGCCCCGCGGCGGCGCTGCGGGTGACCCCCCGCCCCAGGCTCTGCCCCGGCCCGCGGGGAGCGGCGGCCGCTCCCCCGGCCGTACTCACCCTCGGCCGATGGCGAGGGCTGCACCAAAACAGCAGGCGGGCAGTAACTTCCCCACGCTCGGGGTACAGGCAGAGCCACTGGCGGCGGCTGCACCCCGTCGCTCATGCAGGGAGGGGGCTGCGGCCGCCCCGCGCCAGCCCTCGGCCGGACACCTGCGCGGAGCCGCCGGGCACAGGTGCCCCACTCCCGCTCTGCACCGGCCGGCGCACGGCGAGAGCCCACCGTCGCAGTCACTGTCTCCTCCCGCCGCCGCCGCCACCACCTCGCCTCGCCTCCCCTCCGCGCCGGACGCGCCACCGGGTGCTGCTGCGGTGCTGGCGGCGGCAGCTCCCGCCGCGCACCGGCACCTGCCCGGGCGCCGCCGGCCAATCGGCGAGGAGGGGCCGGGCGAAGGGCGGGGGGGGGGAGGGGGGGCGGTGCGCGGGCGGGGGCCGGCACGCGCGCCGGGAAGGAAGCGGGGGCGCGCCTGTGGGGGGGCGCGCGCTCTCCCTTGCCCCCCCGGGCCGCGCACCCGCGGCTTGGTGCTCGCCCCTAAAACGGCGTGTGGTGCTGCGGGCTGGGCTGTGCCCCCCGACAGCGACAACGGGGCTCCCTCAGCTCCGGCGTGTGCCCGGGGCTGCCCGCTCGCTGTCACACACGGCGGGGGCTCGCGGGGAATACCGGCGGCCCGGCGGCCGCCAAAGCGCCAGCCGGCCAAGGGAAGCAGCGGAGCGACTAGGTGCTGCCAGGCGGTGCGTGTCTGTGCCTGGCTGTGAGTGCAGGCCGGGTGGGGGGAGTCTTCAAAGGGAAAAAAAGAGGCCGGTTGGTGCAAAGGGACAAGAATTACATCCGTACGGATGCAGCACACCGGGGAATCATAAGGAAGGTGTGGCCTGGTCAGTCATTCAAACCGTCAGTGAGTCACCGCTGTAATTTGACCACGCTTTTTGTATGTCCTGTATCACTGCAGATTGTACTGTATCAGGCTAATTACTTTTCCCTTGGTGTTATTTTTCATCCCTGTTTCTTCATGCTTGTTTAACTTCATTTCAAAATAGCTGCAGCTGTTCACTGCAAGGTACGGTTTTATTTGATCTCAGTTGAAGTGCTTTGTCAAGACAGATGTATTCAATAAACCTTGGCAGGTTTTCAAGGAAAATATTTTCTAGGAGAATATTTTTGTTTACATTAATTTCATCCTATTACAAATACACTGGTTTACCAAATGTTTACTTCTATGCTAACCTACACTTGTCTGTGTCAGTAAAATGGGTGCCACTCTGTGAGGCAGACACCACATTTATTTCAAAAGTGTATGTAAAAAAAGAAAAAAACAAAAACTTTAGGAAGCATTCTGCATCAAATATTATTTTGTATACCCCAAACACACCTATAGGTAAATACATGTCATGGTATTTCCCAAACAGAAGAAACTTGTGACTTATTTAAATAAAAGCAAGAAAAGAACTAGTCATTTTCAACAGTAACATTTTTCAAGAGCGACAGGACATGGCAACAAATCTGGAACTGACTAAAAGGAAAGGTCACTCATTGCCTGTATTCAAAGAGTAATCAATAACACGCACCGAGCATTTTCAATAATTGAAAAAATACCTGGGTAGAAATCCCTCTCCAATCTTACACTTCTAACTGAATCCCTGAAAGAAGAATATGTTTTAAGATCAATCATTAATATCAATTAGCTATAATGCTTATGATTACACAACCGTGAGATCAAACAGGTAAAACTGTGCCCCTGCTTCTCACACTCAAGCTAATAAGCTAATATTGAGTTTGCGAGTAGTGTTTTGCCCTTGCCTCAATATTGTGCAATTAGGTACACAGAGAATTTATTCTGTTCTCTATAATATTTCACATTCTTCTCCACTGGAGACAAAGCGTTGGACTCGAGGCTCTTTTGTTCCACACCAGTACAGTAATCAGTATGTTTTTACTGTGCAACAGTACTCCACGGGGAAGGTATTAACTTATGGCACACTTAAACCAGCCATTAACAACTGAAAGAGTGCAACTAAGAGAGGGGAAAGAGAAGAACAATGCACAAGTGAAGAAATATTGTAATGGCCTTATGTATAGTATGCTGGACTTCTCTATTTGTCTGCACCCCCTACCTGTTAGATGTCCTATTTGTCTTCATCTATCGGTTTTGGTGTCTCACTTCAAAAGAAATCAACTTCTCTTTGCATCCATAGCAAGTATTTTCTGATCAATGCCATTCACAGTAAAAAAACCCTGACTAAAATCTTTTTTTCACCCCTATAGGCAAAATCATAAGGCACAGATGGGTGAAACTGAGATATGCCAGGCTTTTCCGGGAATCACACGACACAGCTATTGAATAATTAAAATAAGTATCTAAATAAAGACGCAGAATAAAAAGAAGTCTCAGGAAAAGAAACTCTGCAGCCAGACATGAGACTCAAGTAAACAAAACATGCCCGACCCCCTTCCCACCCAGCACCTGGCGACTGCGGAGAGAAGGAGGGCACCAAGGGGTGCAAGGGATACTGGTAACAGTGGGATGGTCATCAGGGAAAGGGGAATGCCCTGCATGTCTATCTCACTTCCTACGGCTCTGAAATTCCCAGGCCTCCTTACATTCACAAGAGAGTTAGATTAAACTACAGGCCATGCAATCTTTCACTGACAATAACCTCAGTATGGGGAGAACCAAAAAAGAAGTCAGACCCCCAGTATGCATCTGTAGTACAGCAACCATTCTGCCACATGGTGCTAAATAAGCTGTAGCATGGAAAAAAATCTTGTAAAAAATAGATAGCAGATCTCATAATAATGGGGCACAGGACAAGAAAATAGGTATTTTATTGGTGGTGAGTTTCTCTTGTCACAACACAGCCTTTTTCATAAAGAAAAAAGTAATCCAAATGTAGACTGAAATAAGCAGGTGGGCCTTGCTTGGAAAGCTCAGCACTAAATCCAGTGGTGGCATAAGCTACACATGGCTACAGGGCTGTGGTGGCCAACAGGCGACTCCTGAGCCTGTCCCCATGCTGCGCTGGGTGACCGGCCGGCCACACTTGCACAAGGAGGGCAGGGCAGGCTGAGTGCCAGGGCCCGTGGGAGCCTGCCTTAGCCCAGCAGCAGGCAACCCAAGAAGGGTGTCCCACCCTGCAATGGACTTCCCTCTGCCCTCACAATCCATGGAATGGGGCTTGTGGCCATAAGGAAGATCTTTGCAGCACAGTTCCTATGGTCAGGAGTTTGGAGTTTGGGCCATCTTTTGTATGGCATACGATTGTCGCAAAACCTGCAAATAAATTGGGTTTCGGGGGAAATAAAATTTGCACTGGTTTGGTGTCCCTCAGAGGATATACAGTGGGATGCAGAGAGAGGGTGTTAGCCAATTTACTCAGTCACGCTGGATTATATAAAGAGCTTTATTGACAATCCCAGATCACTCCAGGAGGATTTTGTGAAGTTTGCTTTCCGAGTGTTCCAACCTTCTCGACCAAGGTAGGGCTTTTTAGTAAGGAAATTGGATATGCAAATGTGGACAGTACCTGCTGGAAAGACACAAGTCACTCTGTTAGCCACAGGGACCGGTTAGGAATTTATTCCAGCCTACTGCTATCTCAAGGCAGAAAATAAAGACAGTAATAAGTAATTAAGTCTCTCTTGCTTTCAACAGATCTGTTAAGACCTCAGAGTATTTCCACAAAATGTAGCGAACAATAATTTGATGGTAATAACTTGGAAGTCATTGTAACCTTTTACCTTAGGGTCCCAAAGAACTTCATAAATATGAATTATTTTATAAAGTGTGTATGCAAAACATGGAGTATTATGATAATTCAGTTAAACCAGTTAAGTAATTCATAGCCCATAAACAAATAGGAAAGAAGTGAAAGAGCTGAGAAGAATGGACAAATTTTTAATAGTATTTAATATGTACAGCACACAATGTGATACGGCATTTTGACATGACTTTTCTTCAGAGATTTCAAGTCAGGTTTCCTGCCCTGCAAGCCTCACAGTGTAAGGAGGAGCTCTGACAAACGTTAAGTGTGAGAAGAGAAAAAGGAAAGCTGAGAGAAGACAGAATTAGGATTATATATGTATGCTAGTATAGGAGACAGCTCGAAGTTTTGCTGTTTATCTAGCAGCAGAACTTAAGCGAGCTAACACTTTGAAAAGAAACAAACATACTGAAGTCTCACAACTGGGACAGAAACACCAGCAGACAAACTGTAACTCATGCAGTACAAAATGATTTGTTGCAACCAGTGGTGAGATGGTGGGGGTGGGGTGGGGTGTCGGTTTTGGGGGGTGGTGGGGGGTGGTGGTGGTTGTGGTCATTTAAAAGGTAACACCAGGAATATGAGCTAGTAAAAAGAGATGTCAGAGAAAAAAAAAGAAATGTTGGTAAGAGCTACCCATAATTACTGGGAGGGAAGAATAATCAGAATGGGAATAAAAGTTTCAGAAGCGAATGTGATGCTGACCGTACCGCTGTTGCTGCAGATGTCCTCATTCATACAGCGTGCACAAATGCAAGCTTGAAGGGGTCTGCGAAGATGCTGCATGCAGAAAAATTAAGGCTCTTTTACTGCTCTTCTCTTATGCCTGCCACCAAATGCATATGGGTGAAGACAAGATTCAATTCCTACATTTTGTAGTAAGTAAAAGTAAGTAAGTAAAAAGAAAATTCTTAAAAAGGTATGGTGAGTTCTTCAATTTCCCTGAAGAATGAACTTCATCTTGTGACAGTGGCTGAAACACACAAGGCAAGCGTCCTTCATCCCCAGGGTTTTTTTTTTTTTTTAATATCAAATCTTTTTCTCCACTTAGCCCCACCTTTCATGCAGTGACTCCCTCTTGCTCATCAATCTGAGGACAAGCAGCAGGAGGGGTGTGGTCCACTGAAGGTTTTCTTTAGAGCTCCATTTATGTCCTGTGCAAAGCGGCACGGAGGGTGTGGTAGCATCTCTTATACGGTTCATCACTGCTCTGTTCTTTACAAATTAAAAAAATGAGAAAAAGCTGCGTGGTGCCCACAGGAGGAGTAAGAAAAACCATGCAAGTCTCCAGCTGAACATGAAAATGCTCATGTTAAGTCAGCTTCAACTTCACAAGACCGAAGTGCTGAACAAACAGGAGCGAGTGTTGGTTTAGCTCTTGTTCTCTTGTGTTCAGTGGTATTTTCTTTCAGCCTCATTTGGTTTCTTTGTAGCAGAATCAACAGGCGGCTGTGAAATTTTGGGCTTAAAACAAACCCATCTAAACCCACTTCGCCTGCAGTTGCTTCTAGAGTTACTCTCTTCTGGTTTTACTGGTTCAGTTCTCTGGCGCTTGTTCATTTGCTTCTAAACATACCTTTTACTTAACGCCTCTGATGCCTAGAGCCAGACTACAGTCAAGTAGGTTGTTTTTCATAGAAAGACCTATTCAATGCTTTTCTTATTCAAACAAATTGAGCTTTTTCATTACTTGAAATTATTAAAAATTAAATTTTAGAAGCTGTCATCAACCCAACTGCCTTGGGCTAAAGCTGACAAATGAAGGTGACGGTGTTAAGAGCTTTTTCCCCCCTCATTATAACTCTATACAGACAAACTATCCTCAGATGCAAAGAGTACACATTATATAATTCTCTGCTTATATTTTACAAGCATAATCACAGCAATAATGTAACAAATCCTCATGAACAGTCTTAAAAATCCTAGGCAGTACAAAACCAGTGAATTCCTTTAAGCAAGATTAGTCAAAATTAACATACTTAATATTAACTTCTTATATTTTAGTATACCCTGAATAAAGTAGTTTTCAGAAATTCTTTTTTTTTGAAAGAAACCCTAATCTTGACAGTAATTTCTGCATGGAAGTGGGGTCAACAAAACCAGCCGAGCAGAGTTTTCCAACCTTTCACTTGGGGGATATAGGATTTAACCACTTTTGAGATGCAGGAAAAGGTGAGCTTGCTCACTTTTGCATGGAAAAAGATACATTTCCATCCAGTCAAGTGTTTACACATTTATGAAACTTTTATGCAGCCATCTTGTGTCTAAGTCCCAACTTTTGTGCTATTCATCAGTTCAGAATCAGTACCACATTGCTGAGACAAAAATGGATGTTGTGAACAGCAAAAATGCCCCATGATGGTGGGGCAAGCTCTTCGCAAATGACAAGTTTGCAAAGTCTAGTTTGTGAGCATGTCTGAGCCAGGGAAGCAGACCATATTCATTAGATACACTGATACACGGTAAGATTTACCCAGGCTTAGCAGTAACAGATATTCTGAGAAACTTGTCTCCACAATGCGTCTAGCAGAGATGGACATTAAAATAAAAATTATCACGCAAAAATTATTTCCATTATGACTCTTTCATCAAGGTAGTTTCTCTGTTGCCAAACACAAAGCTTAGAGACAAATGCATAGCAGCAATAGTTATGGCAGTTAAAAGAAGGTTGCCTACCAGCACCCCTTTCCAGAAAAGAACTGAGTCAAAGTATTATGAAAGTAGATGTGTCAGATGCTGGCACATCTAATCACGTTGTTGTTTGACATATTCTTGCACAACCTCTCACATGCCTTGATTATGCTCAATACCCTTTGAGCTGTGCTTTGTACAAACCCACAGAAAATACACTGTGCTTGTTTCAAAGAGCTTACCCCATGAATGCTCTAATTCCACTCTCTGGATTTTCTATAATCAGTTTGTTCCTTGGTGTTTTCTCACACACAAAGTAAAATTCTTATTTAACTTACCCCCAAAAGAGCATGGGACGTACCAGAGCAGGATTATATCTGTCACAAGCTGCCGAAATGACTGTGTGGTTTTATGCAAATCAAATCCTCCAGGGATTGCCCCAAAGCCACGCTAGTTTCTTTTTTGTATATATGCCTTGGGACCTCGCATCAGCCATTTTACTTTTCCATCTTGTTTTAAAGGTATTGTGTCTGACAGGACTGCGTCACTTATTTTTCACCTTGGCTCGCCGAGGGCTGCAGGCACTGCACAGATGCACTCTTTCACAAGACCAGCATCAGCCCTGCAAGGCCTATTCCTCACCTCCTTCTGCTCTACCCAGATTAACAATACCTTATTGCAAGCTGGACTTCAGGAGTTTCTCATTTTTATAACTCTTATGAGAACTACCTTTCCAGTTTGGAAACTGGAGTGTATCAGCCCTCCAGTAAAACCAGGACCAGATGACATACTCCCTCTTTCTCTGCTCAGCTCTGAAACTCTCAGCTCTCAGACTAACAGGGTGTGTCACTCCAGACAAATATTTATATACCGAACTTCATTTCCTTATGCAAGTTCCTGGTGAATGTATAAAAATACAGTAACTGCAATTTAAAAACCTAAAATACCCGCATCTATTAATTAAGAATTTCAGGGGAGAGACTGGTCTCTAATTGCACAGCTCAAACTGTTCATTTTCCTATGGGTGCCAATTATTATTGTTCTCCTCAGTGGCATCTCCGCTGTAGGCCGTGGGGTAATGAAGAAAGCTGAGTAAATAGTGCATAAGATATCTGTGAATCATTAACAAAGTCATTAAAACAATTATAGATGATTTGTACTGAAATAGGGTCTAGCACAGAGAATGTTAGTCTTTCTTGTGCACAGGCAGTCTGTGGTACCAGGAATAGAAAGCTCTGCAGCCAAGTCTTAATCCAACAGTCTTTCTGATAAAATGACCCTTTCTTTCCTGACATCCACTTTGGAGGCCCTCAGTTGTTTTCTTGTGGCCATTCTTATGAGGGATTATTCTGATGCCTTGGCTGTTTGCCGATGAGACAGCTCCGTGACGGGAAAGATGCCTGTGACCCACGCGGCAGGGCTCAGCAGGGCTGACAGGCTGGTTGCCCTCAAGGGCAAGTGTTGGACTCTAACTGTAAAACAAATACAAAGCTGCAGACTGACATTTATTTACTTTAAATACACTTAGGCATGAGCATGACCATCAATGGCCTTCCTGGGCAGGTGCATTTTCCATGTGTCCGTACCGGCGTGCTGCACACATGCTATCAGGTTCCCTGTAACAAGGTGCCGTTGTCTGGATCCTCCCTGTATACAAACCCACTTAGATCAGGCATCCATCAACATGTGCAATTAAGCTGTTAACTGCTCGATGGCTTGCTTTCTGGAACGGCAGATGGCCCGCAGCTCTTACTGGAAACTTCAACCCTTTTTATTTCAGAGCTCCTGGTTCTGTAACTTCATGTCCTCATGCCTGAAGAGTGAAGCTGGAGTGGTCCAGCAGTGGCATCTGAAATGCAGCCCCATTCCTATTCCCACACCTGGTACAGAAAAGTGAGGAATGCTCTCTCCTGTAATTAAACTGCCTTAGGTGAAGGTCATTCATTTTTCTTTTTCTTTGAAAGTGCTATGGAATGTAATCCTTGAAAAAACAAACCCACTACGATTATGTACTGCTGTGGTAGAAGAGAAGAGACAATAAGGTTTCCACAGCAACTATTAGTGGTGACCCAGCGTACATCGTAAGTATTATGTGACTTCATTACTTCTAAACCATTCGCTGGTCTATATTAAACAACATTAACGGGAATAGATTCAGTTACAGTTTTAATACCAAATTCCAGTTGATGTATTTGATGTAAATAGCTTTACTGCAAGCTATAATTCTTTCAAAAAAAAAAAAACAAACCCCAAACAGAACAGCAAATAAATTGTTAGGCCAATGTTGTTGTAAGACTGTAGCTTTTATATCTGAGGTTCATTTGTTTCACTTGCAGCTATATTGCCCTTTCTTGCAATTTAATCTTGCCTCTACTAGATGCATAAATATATAAAAAAGTACCAAGTACCAATCGAGTACCAAACAATTGAAAAGTGCTCTATCCTTGAAGGCGTTATCAAGGCTCTTCACTTAGCGGAAGGGGGTATTTTGCCAATGGAGAAATGAAAGGGGAGTGCAAAGGGATAAGCTGAGAAGATTCAGGATCCCTGTAGCCCCCAGACACAGCTTTATCCGTGAAGTGAGGTTCTCTGAATGCAAGATGGTAAGGATAAGGATGAATTCTTGATAAGGAGCAAGACAGAAATACATAGGATTTTACCAGCTGCATGAATAATAAAAGTAAAATTCCTTCAGTCTGTTGAGAAAGTCTAGTTTGGGAGCAGGACATTTGGACCAGGTACACACACTCGTAGAAGCTGGTATCTCAAATCTAGGACAAATCTGGGGCTCAGGGAAGGGCAAAAGAGAAATGACATATTAAGTATATTGCTGGGCTGTGTTTGACTGTTAATGGAGGGATCCATTCTCCTAATCTTCCCTGAAGCATTCAGTACTCTAGACCATAGAAAAATATAAAAGCATGCTGCTCTCCAACTTTTTTGTAATGTTTGATATGATTTGCATTTTAAAATAAATGCAATCAGACCCAGACACTTTGCTGTGCATTCTACAGACACCACAGGAAGGAGAGAAAGGACTCCACATCGGAGATGTCAGTCACATCCTTTTCTACAGAAAATGAGAAGAGACTGCGCGATGAGAATGATATCTGAATCTGTATCAGGGAGACTACATTTGAAACAGTGGCACCGACAAGGTGAGTCTCAGACAACCTCATTACTCTCTGGGTGTGATTACTTTGGTAGCTCTTCTCCTAACTGCCCATTCTTTGTCTTGCAGGGTCTGAATGTGCAAATTATTCTACCTCTCCCTGCCTGTACTGTATTATATATTATGGATGAGACTGATAATTTCAAGGCAGAAATATTTTTTTCAGGAAATATGGGCCAATCACTTTCCAAAATTTTTATGTGACTACATTTATTATTTTGCTTATTATTAAGTTTTATTATTTTGAAGATTTTTGAATGGTGTCCTATGAGATTACACCTTACATACCCATCCAGAAGATTAGCTTGCTTGAGTTGCAGCAAGTATTTCATATGTGCAAATAGTTTCTTTTTACCTAGCCGAATATTCAAGTGTAGTTTTCAGCTACTGACTACTAAAACTCTGCTTCTCAAATTAAATCGTCCTTTTTTCCCTGTCAGGATAGGAAAATATAACATATACCTACTATTCATTAGCTTTTTAATAAATGGAATAATAAAGGACATCAGCAAAGAACCCAGCAGCAAATGAAACAACTGTTCTTGCACTCTACCTATGGAGATAAATTAGATTTTTTTCCCACAATAAATCTTCATGAAAATCACTAATTTATGTCTTTGGCCTGCTTTCTCCCTCTACTGGTCTGAAATAGAAATTTTCCTATAGGAAATTTCAAGATCTTCCATATTAAAATCTGACCTGTGTACTTGTAATACAGCAAAGAAAACACAACGCCTCTGGTGCTCATTCTCTGCGGTACTAATGAATCACGTGCCACTGTATGTAGTTCATGGACAAGAACAATAGACATCTTCAATGATCTGGCCATATTTATGCTATTTCTTCTTAAAATACCTCCTCTCTGTAGGGATTTTAGCTTGAATAGTCATGTGATAGCATCAGAGTTAATCACAAATCCACGATTAATATGTCATCCTGAACCTCATTCAAGTGATGAGCGCTAGTTACTGTTTGAAGTTTGCTCTCTGCTATGGAACACATGAATGAAAAAAGGTGGGGGACAATTGCCATTTTAAACACATTGTAATGGCAAGAACAGCGCAAGGTCTCTGAGGCTGGGAGTTTCTCGCTCATGAGCAGCCAGTCTGGATGAAGGCTGCATTCAAATGGTGTTTCTCCTCAGTCATGTTTCTCTCTCCTTGGGCAGCCACATAGTGACCTAGCTCAAGGAACTGGTCCAGCCAAAATCTGCCTTCCTGTATACCTCTCAAAGTTATTTTTTTAGCCAGCAGATTGCATTTCAGTCAGCTTAACATGAGAGTGAATCACAGCCTGATCACAGTTCTGACATCTCCAGGTTCTCCATTTTTCCTTAATATAGCCTTAATTTGACTTACCTCATTTCCTGTGCTCTCCTTCCAGAAGGAGCTGATCACTCTGTCCCTGGTTTACCTTTACTTTGGGCCTAAAAGCTGTCCTTAACCTACAGTGCCAACACACAGGTGAGCGTGCCGACACTGAAGCCCACCTGCGTGCTCTGCTGGATCAGGCAAACGCGTATTCCCCTGGGATGCAAGGGAACAGGCCGGTACGGATCATGCTCAGATCAGCATACCCTGGACATCCATCTTCCTTGTGATCCCTTCCTCTAACCTACAGAAGAAATATTGATTTTCAGCATGACTCATTGACAAGTTTTTACCTCACTGTTTGTCACTGATGAAGGTTTGAGTTACTGTCTTCCTCTGTCCACAGCAAGAAAACCGGATGATCTCCTTCAACTGAGCTATCCAGAGGCTGGCACAGGTGGCTGCTGCACCCCAATGAGCAGCCACTCCGTGGCACCGGGATGCTGAGGTTTGTATTCCTGGAGCAGGAATCCACTGCATTTTCACAAGCAGCAGATCAGGGAGAACAGAGCCACAGGGGAAGTTTCCCAAGTCTGGGCGCATCATAGACGTGCTTGCATGGAGAGCCCAGGTTCATTTCTGCACTGCGGGTTGCTTTGCTTTTACTGGTGCAACCTCAGCAAACCCCGTTATTCAGGGCCTATAAAATTAATGGCTCCCCGCTCCCAGCCTGCAGCTTTGAGTGCAGAAGAGGAAAAAAAAACCAAACAACAAACCGACAAACCAGAGATTACCAAAAGTAAATGTAAAAAACCCCAGCTTGTAAGCACCATTAGGCTTGATGGCAATATGAAATGTTTGCTGAGGAGCTCAGAGAAAAGGAAGAGAAGAGGAGCAGATACTTGACAGTGTGTGAAAGTATATAACCTTGCTGTCAGAGGAGAAAAGACTGTTAAGATAGAAGAAAGAAGCCAAGCTCAGCGTCAAGGATGGCTGAGCAAGTGTTTAAAGCTAATCGCAATTTGGAAAGGTAGCCAGGAGTTGTGAGGCAGGAAAAAAACAGAGAAGACCAACCCCATGTGGCCAAGGAAAGGAGAGAAATCCTCTGGAAGCAACCCACGAGCAGCAGAATTAGGTAGTAAGAGAGCACTTCTTAATGGCAATATTCCACACACTCTCATTTGTGGGGCTTTCTGGCCTCTAAATAGACACGAACGAGCAAAGGTACGAAGGGTGCGCCTATCTCCAGGTTAGGCTTCTGTCATATGCCATTGATGCTGAGGCACGCGTGAGAGGGATCAGCCCATGCCACCGCGCTGGGACACGTTCGCCTGCACGCCCCAGAGCACTGCAGCCACCCAGCCTCATCTCATCTCCCCAACCGGCTCAGGCTGCTCCCACCCCCGGGACGGGGGGAAGCTGCCCAGGACCATCACAACCTGCAGGCCCTGGTATTTCTCCCTTTAGCTGCGGTACTTGATGCATAGCCCCTATGCAATAAGGTTGGGGCGTGCAGCCTTCCTCCAGAAGAGCAGAGGAAGCAGGCACAGACTGGGGCTGCACCAAGGAGCTGGGGGATTTTATAGCCCAGGCCTTGCACTCCTAAAAGTAAGTTTCTATTACTGCATTAAAGAGAATTAATTAAACCTGAAGGGCAGACACCACACCCTCCTGGCCTCAGCTGGGCCACAATCTCACTTCCCAACTATATGGTGAAATGTACCCAGGGTGTCTGGGTTGAGTTAAATATCAGTATCGTTATATGCGAGTTTCTTTGAAAACCATTGCAAACCCCTGTGTTCTTTCTCGCTGCTTGGTTTGATGAAGGCAGTGACATGTCCTAACAAAGTGCCCAGGCTGTACAAGGAGACATTTAGCTTCCTGTTCCCGCTAAGGCATTTGATCTCACATTGCCCATCTCTGCATGCTAGGATGAAATGGGTGGGCAAGAAAACAAGAGGAGCAGGCTCTGCTTCCTCCCAAATCCCCCCCAAATAGAGCAGTTTCTCAGAAGGGGAAAACAGTCTCCTGTGAGGAACGGACATGGCCTTGCCATGAGACAGGATAAGAGATGAGGATTGCAGTGGGTGCCAGATCCTTCTTTATCCACTCAGACAGCCAGGACAAGGCTTTGATTTCTCAGCAAGTGCCGGCTGTGTTAAAGCTGCCGGTTGTGCTCATATACTCCCCGCCGTGCTTAAATAGAGCAACTGGGCACCGTCTGCATAGAGATTATGACCAACAACCACCCCCTGCCCTGAGTCTGATCGGGAGCCAGCTAGGAGAGGAGAAGGGAAATGCCACCAGAGCTGGCCGTGCCTGGGGAAGGGACGTGCTGTGACCAGGGAAGGACATGCTCAGGGTGTCTATGGGAGCAAGGAGCCATGAGCTCCTAAGCCAGGGGAGAAGGAATTGGTGAGTACGGCTCAGACAGGTCCTGAAAAAAGGCCCTGGCACACAATAAAATGTACCCAGAGCTTCCTGCTTGGCTGCCGTTTGCTCATTTCTCTTCATCCAATTAGAGACGTTTAATCCTGCCAGTTTAATACCCTCTTTGATTTCTGATGGCTGGAAGGACCCATGTCCTCTCACCAGCTTAACTTGTGATCATTGTTTGGTAGCTCGCACACTCCTGTTTGCGCTGCAGACCTCAGCCCTGGACCACCGGGAGCTCACTCGAGCGTTAACCACCGTGCAGCTGTGGGTTTCAATGGCACCTGCACTGGCGTCAAACAGGCGTAACAAAGCGGTGGATCAGCTCCGTTACTCCTCACCGTGTGCTCGGGCTGCGGAGCGGGTGCTGGCCCAAAGTTGCCCTTTGTGGGCCAGACCCTCTGCACTGCATGGAGCTGGACCCAACCTCTTCTTCTCAGCAGCTTCACTGTGCTTCTGCCTCTCCTCTCTCAGCTTTCTCCAGCCCATCTTGCTTTTGGAAATTTCCCTAACACAATGCTGAGCAGAACTGCAAAGTCTTTAAAAAAAAAAAAAGAAAAACGCAAGCTGGGGGAGGAGGAAATAAAACCGATCCTGTTTCCGAGCATGGCTTAAAGCTCCTTGCCATCACACCCTGACAGTGCTCATGTCATGTCTGCTGTCTGCTTACTTGAATTCCCTCTACAAGTTACTCTAGTCAGAGGAAAAGGAAAGTGACGAGCAGCGCTGACATGTACGTGCTCTGAAGAGGGCAGGGGCAAAGTCCTCTGTGAGGTTTTAAAAATAGATGTGCTGGAAAGGGTGCAGAAAGGTAGACTAAGACACATGCAGCTTCTGTAGGCACTTTGAATGCTGGTAGTGTCACCACACGATTTACTGTATGTATTTAACTAGGATGGCAAGACGCACTGCTAGGTGACTGTCAAAATGCAAGGATTTCATGGTTCGGGATCATTATCTAATCCACTCCTCCAACATAGCAAAAAAAAAATCATACAGCTTTTGCCTTAATCACTTACACAGTTTCCTGACCTATTTGCAGTAGGAAAATTAACACATCATCAGTTACTGCAGATCAATTTGATGTATGACAGATTAGGAACTGGAAACACAGTGGGGATGTGTTAGTGTTTGGCTGGGCATTTTCCCCTTTCAAATCATCCTTCTAAGCTTCCTGAAAACTACTATTATATACACAAGTCTCATGGGTTTTTTTGTCTCCCTCCTTAAAATAATAGGAACGGTGCACAATATTGCGCACTCTTTAACCAATCAAGCACGCAATTAACAACCAATTTATGTGTTTTGTCTGCAATTTTCCTCAGCAGCAGCTTTAGTGGAGACTATTGCACAGTCTTGGCTTGGTTAGAAAGATCAGATTTGCCAAGACAGATGCAATTAATTGAAAGTTGTTCCTATTACCTCTAAAGGTTGCTGAAAAGAAATTATATACTCAGCTCTGCCTATCAAGAAAAAGGCATTCACAATTATAAGGAGATGATATCCAATTCATTTAAATAAGTTTTTATCATGGGTTAGTAGAAGGCTGTACAAGGCCAATTAAATTTCTTATTGGCATTAAGACAGAGACAACTGTTGTGATAGGAATTCAATAGCATTATATTTAGATACTTGCAGTGAAAATACATCAGTGGAAAATGGAAAATACTCAGTTACCAAGTACTCGACTAATGTGTACTAAAAATGAGAAATGCACCCAGGAAATTTACTTTAAAAATACACACCGGACTCAGTAATTCTTCACAGTCACCAGTGGATTGTACTGTAAAGGGAATTTTTATTTCAGTGCCTTAATCCTAGGCTACAAAATAAGAGCTAGTTTACTGAGAAACTCCAACTAGTGTGTGCGTTGCAGAGACTGACAGCAATATTCTTCCTGGGACTTTGGTAGTCCTGCAGCAATTTACCCAGTACTGATGTTGGCTTACCTGCACACCATAGCCAGCCCCAGATCTGGGTTTGTTTTAATGGATCTCTGATGTTTATATTACTTTCATAAAGTAGCAGACGTAGTAGGCCTGATTCCTACCCATGGACAGGTCCAGGGTATCAGTGGAGTTGACCTAGCTTAAGTAGGAGGAGATGTCTTCTACTTTGGTGCATCACACAGTCCCAGAAGAAACAAAGGAAGTTCCCTCACCTGCCTCATGTTAAAAAGGAATCACATCGTGGGGTGCTGGAGAACAGCAGATGACATCTAGAAGAGGAAATTAATTATTCCTATTATTAGTGCACAGAAAAATTAATATTTCTGTAGATCTTTGCAGGACATGTACAAAGACACTCAAGATGTGTTTGCACTAACTGTAATAGAAAGGCCCCCCCCCCCGCCCCCAACTACCAAAAATGAAATGACAATTCCAACAAAATAGTCAGAGGAATGCAATTATCACCGGGGGGGGGGGGGCCCAAGAAAATTATTAGTCTCCAAATTCTGTTGTAATAGGACAGGGATTCCTTTCAACTCTAGAAACTTCAAACATCAGCTGGGAACAAAGCAAATGAATGTAGTGACCGCAATCCAGTCATCTTCTATTTACAGGACGAAACACTTGACATTATTTTTGCTCAGAGCCATTTACTATCCAGACGAAATAGTAGCATTGCACACCACAAGCCAGTACCACAATGAATCTGGAAAAGGAAATAAAATTACCCAATGTCTGGCTGAAGCTAGTGCTATTTATCTATTTTACATAAGCACTAAGAACAGAAACCCTTTCTAGCAACAATTCCTAGCTGAAATGTCATCAACATCTTTTTTTTCCTAGCTACATCTGACCTTTGCTTTGCACTATTCCTTGATAAACTTCTTGTTACTCACGGGCATTTTAATAACCAAATATTACTGAACATACTTTCCCTAAAATTGTGACAATAAATTCCCAGTTTAATCTATTATGCAGTTTATTTTTGCTGCAGGAACATACGTCCCTTTTATCTCTCTCCCAAGTCACACCTTTATAAATTTCCCTTTCTCTCCTTCACTCCTTCGGAGGAGCTTAACCACCCACAGGTTATATTTTTCCTGCAGGAGCACCAGTCTTCTGCTTGTTCAGTTGTGATTGATTCAATCTAAGCAGAGACCTTTTTCTTGTAAGGAGATTTTCAGTCCCTCCAAAACTAAGCCCACAACACAGGGTATAGTATCTCTCTCACCACGCTGCCGCCTGCACCATTCCCCTCCGTTCCTCTTAAGAGAGGATGCCCTTTGTGCAGAGGCATCAAGCGGGTGGGTTTGCATGGTTTTCCCCCCACTAAAGTCACCTTCTAGCCCCTCCATCAGAGAGCCCTTTGGTCCCAAAGCAGGACCTGCTTCTCACCTACTCTTTCTGTCCCTGTAGAGCAGCCAGGCATTTTCCAGCCGTTAAATTTTTCAGCTAAAAGGTCCTGAGGAGTGATCACCTCACAGTCAGGCAAACAGCCTCTCCTCTGGGACCTCCACCTCTGCATTTCTCCTGGAGCAACGTTTCTAATGATGCACTGGCAAAGTTCCTCATACAGCTGTTACTTTGCTGCTAGGGTGCATGAGACTAAGCATGTTCTTGGTAATGCGGCCTGTCAGTCTTAAATCATCTAGATCAAATAGATGTGTTTGCCCTCTCTGAATCACACACGCAAATAAAGCTCCAGGAAAAAAAAAAAAAAAGAATAGCCTTGTGCCAATGCTTGAGGGGCCAGGGAGCATCTTTATTGCCTGGGATTGCTCCAGGCACACAGAAGCCCAAAGGAAGCCCCTCTCAAAACGACCGTGTTGCTGCTGCCCTAAGCCACTAGCAAGTCAGGGTGAGAATGGAGGAGTGCACTTCATCTGAGGGATCAGGAGGCATTTTCTCAACCTCTTGCTCTCTGCTTTCGCTTTTCCTCCAGAAGTGATGAATGGGGAGACCAGAGGTCCAGGGCACAGAAGGTGCTCCCTGCTCAGGTGTGGTTCCCAAACCCATGAATATTTTCCCTGGCATTGGGAAAACTACTACTACTGCTAGATGTGTCAAAGCGTTAAGTTTTACTCTGGTTATCAATGGCCATTTAACTTTGTGTATCCCAAATTATAGGTTCTTTTATTGGAAGGATGCTGTAATCCAATAAACCTTTTCCTGTGTGTTTAGTGGTCATAGAAAGTGCTTTGCTACCAATCCTGCCTGCCCTACGTGGAGCAGAGACACGGCACAGGTGGTGGCAGTGAGAGCTTGTTTGTCCTGCCTGGCCACCTGCCCACCTCCATGGGGACACCTCTGGCTTCAACAGGGGTATTTCAGCTCCAGTGACCATTTACTAGTGCCAGACACCAAACTGAAAGGTGAAGCCGAGGCTTTGCTCTTACCTGTAAAATCTCTCCCGTATATGTGAGATTTATATGAGATTTATATGTGAGATTTATAGTTTGCATCATACGAGATCGTTCTTCCGAGCTCCTGGGGGCTTGAGGGCTCTGCAGGACCTGCAGATCTCTGGCTTTGTTTGCACGTGCCTTTTGTGGAGATGATGTGCTTGCTGACCATGCAGCGTACCTACATGCCTGTGTTAAAAGCTCCTTTATGCCATGTTTCACATCTATATCATTGTAGACAGAGGAAACGTCACAGGAAAAAGCTAGGGATGGGAGAAAGAAAGGTTGTATTATTTAGCATTGAAGCAGACCTCAGAAACCCATCAGACCCTGTCTGGCCCATGTAGAGATGTGGTTTTGCTTGTAATGGCAATTATCTAATGACCAGCATTGTAAGCATTGTAAATGCTACTTAGCATTGTAAGATTGTGTGATCTAACACCTATTATATTGATTTTGTAACTGATAGTGATAATATGTAGTTATTGTTTATATAATGAACAGTCTATATGAACATCTAGAATAAAATGCAACGTTGAGAAGTACAGGCACAGGATGGTATCAAAGGTCCCAGAGCTATAAACAGTTCATTAATGGTCCATTACTGAACATCAGAGAAATGCAGCCTTGGGAATTGGGTATAACCAGCTCAGGGGATAACAAAGAGAGCAAAAATCATGTATCCAACATACATGAAAAACATCACATACAGTAAATTTGGATGTAATGTAGATATGCAGACCAATGAAGAAAGGGAAAGGTGGAGAGTGCATTAGTGAACATATAAAATCACCCCAACACAACCATCCTAAAGTGAAGAAGAAGAAACCATCATCATGAACATATTCCTCCAGACAAAGGACCTGGCGTGCTGAGATCTCGCCATACATCTCCTCTCCAGATTAAAACTGTCGACGCTGACATCCAGACAGGCAGTGGGAAGATGCACATAACATCAGAGAGAAGAGCAGAAAGCTGGCATGTATATCATTTTGACCAATTTTTCTGTAACTGGGTGCAGCAAATCGGGAAAAATTACCTGGGTTTATGGATGGGGCGAATAGATGCATGAAGCATTTTAAAATACTTGCTTGAAGTCACAGGGGGGGGAAAGCCAGCTGTAGTAGAGGCAGGAAACATTCCTTTTTCTTCTGAATGTCAGTCTGGTTCTTTACATGCATCTTTTTTTCACCCCAGTCAGCCAAAGTTTTGAATTCCCTCTGTTCCTAATAGCTTAAATTTTTCAACCTTTCTTCCTCCAAACTTCTCCTGTCAACCTGAATTCCATGGGATACCAGATATAGACTCAGATTTGGATGTGAGATGCTCCTTCTGCACTGGCTCATGTAGAAACCCCAAATCCAAATAGCCCATCTGCAAGTGAATTCAGATTTAGGTCAGACGACTGAAACAAGTCTCCCATTACAGCATGGTTGAGAACGTTTCTGTCACCTTGCTTCAAGGGCAACCAGTGTGCAAAACAATGCTTAGGAGTCAAGTAAATGAACTACGAAGAAGCAGGGACAGCAAATGATGTTCAGTATAACAGCACTGCAACATGAAGTTAGTGCTCCATATTCAAATGACACAGCAGATGCAGATGGCCCTTTACATTTTTGACTGACTGCTCACCTGTGATAGCTCTAACCACAGCTTCGGCCTTGGAGGATGCAACTTGGATGCAGTTCCTGGCATCCCCTGAACTGTCAGGTGCCCACATAAGCCACTACATTGAAGTCATTAGAAGTAATGGCAGGTGCTTCTGCCAACATGCTCCAACCAGTGTCCACACTTTGAGCTGATCGAACAGCACAGCTGTGCACAGTTGGGCAGAGGGTGTCGAGGGGAAGCCTTCCTGTGTACCTTCTCAAGGACTGCACACAGTAACCATTGGGGGCACAGGCTATTTGCTCTTCTTCCCCCAACAGAAAATGGTGGCTCTGAAAGGTCAGAGAAAATCCCAAACCATGTCCTAGTTTGCCCATGCAGCAATCTCACGGCTGGAGGAGATGCAGGCAGTGCTCGTTGCCTGCCCGCTGGGAGACGGTGCACCCAACAGAGCACGTTCCTTCGGCCCTCCCTGCCTCAGGCTGTTTAGGGACCATGGGTGTCTGGAGATGGGAAGATGTTTGGCCCCATATCTGGAGGTTTTGACTGAGGCTGAGGTTTGCTGGATCACAGAGCATCCTCAAATGCATCACACTGTTATGTGTGTGCATGAAACACGTCATTGTCATTGTCTCCGCTTTTGCACTGGGTCTACCTGGCACGGCCACTCTGTTCCTTCTGGAGGAGGAAGTTGGTGACCATTGTCAGAATTGGCCTTTTGGGGATCAAGGCTTATTCTCATTTGCTTCCTGTTGCACAAGCATGGGGTTTTTTTGCAAGAGAAGAGCATGCCTAACAGCCCTGTTGCACTGGGAACAGAGGGTCACTACAAGTCTCGCAATGCAAAGGCAGCCTGATGTAATAATCTGCCTCTCACGCTCAAAGCTCATTGTTCAGAGGGGCCATTCATGTCCTTACTTAATGGGAAACTAGGAAGAAGAGCTCAATGTATGGTTTCTATGGAAACAAATTTTTTATATAGCCCCAATGGACCCAAGTCTGTTCGAAACCCTAGAACCTAAAAGTTTGGCTGTATCAGGGCAGCCACCATTTTTATTTTGATTTGAGCGGACACATAGTCCACCTGTGCCAGAGCCTTAAATCTTAGCCTTAGCAACATAATTTCGCATATTATTTTTCTTAAATGAAAGACATGATCTGTGCTCTCCTAGGCAAAGGAGAAAGAGGAGCTGATCTGCCTAAAGAAGTCTGTATACTTCTGTAAAGTCACCCTCCATCATCACGTGAAGGGATTTATTTAGATGTTGTGCAACCACAAGCACAAAATATAGTAGGGGTTGCTGGTGTCTCTCCCCAGACTGTGCAGAGTGACTCTTACTCTTCCATCCTTCCTCCTACCTCCTCTTCAAAGTATTCCCCATTCCTGCAGATGGATCTGTCCATGGAAAAAATAACTCCCCCACCCTTTTTTTTCCTTTATTCACGTTCACGGCAGTATAGAGAGCTCAATTAAAAATGCCACCTTGCTCTGCCCACCCTGGCTTCTCACACCAGCAAGGTGATTTGAGACACTCTTGCTGAAAGCTAAAAACTTGTCATGGACAAACTTCTACCCAAGTCTGGCAGCCTCAGTGTGGCTAAACATCCAGACGCCTGAATGCTAATCCAGGCCCTGGTAGTCAACAAAGTTATACCGCAGACGTATCATAGCGCAGGTGCAACATTTCTCATACAACACCTTCTTCCAGTAAATGCTTCTCATAATATCTGGATGTTGCGCTGCCTGTTCTGCTTGGAAGAAAAGTGACTGTATGTCAAAATTAAATAGCAGACTAGGTTTGAGAAAGCTAACCAAAAGGCTTGGGTAGAAAACGGGTTGTTTTGCAGTAGCTTTTTCCTAGGTTATATTTCAAATCAGTTTTTACTTTAAGATAAATAGAAGACATAGTTTCCCATTTTGCCAGTACAGGTTTTCAAGAATGACAGATTCACTATTTTAAGCGCTGAGCAATGAAGCTGTTTCACTTAAACCTTGCGATTTTTAACAAAACTTGCAAAACCTAAATATCCATGCTGCTTTGAACTTCAAATGTAATATTTACTTCATAAAAAAGCAGAAGAACAGGTGGCCCTGGCCCGACCAGAGCTCTGACAAGCCCAGGGTCCTGTCTGACAGTGGCTGCTAGTGGATGCCTGAGAAAAGCTCCAAGAAGAGAGCAAACATCTGGTGAGACAAAAGAGCTCAGGTCAGCTGTTTAAAAGGACCAATGATTAGTTTTAAATATTTGTGTTTCTACAGAGTAATAAAGAAGGGGGAGATATCAAACATGCTATTGTAACACAACAGAGGGTGCAGATTCATCAACCTGGGAGAAATAACAATGTTACTTGGAAAAATAGCATACGTGCGCCTGGTACAACTAGCAGATGCTTTAAAATTAAGCCTAGACTTAGGTTCAACTAAAGTTACGACATCTGCATAGATTGCTTGCCAAATAAATATCAGGTTACGTATGTTTCAAGCCAATCTTATCATAAGTGCCCTTCTTTACCAGGACCATTTTAGGATTAGAGAAAGCATCCCTCTATTCCTCTAAAAAGGTATTCCCCTGTCATGCTACAGAGTCCGGCTCAATGGGACCGCTCACAGGCTTGAAATGACAGCTGTCGCAAAGTGACAGAGATGCTCAGCGTGGGTTCACTTGGATTTTATGTCATTTTTTCCCTGCTGCTGTCTCTCAGGTCCGTAACGCTCTCGTGTTCAATGGGTATGGATGTGCAGCATGTTACAGGTGATTAGAGAAACTAGTCCCATCTATAGAAAGCTTTCTTTCCGTAGCAGCTCCAAAAGCACTGCATGGTACCACCAGTACAAGGCTCCAGTGCTTCAGGCTGGTCCTCGTGAGGAGATCACGGTGTCCAAACCTCCCCTCCAACTCCCCCAAGTTATTTCAGCGGGAGTAACAGGAAAGCAGAAAGGAGCCCTCTTTGGTCAGTACCAATATCCTCCATTCCCCATGATGTGCATCTCTACACATTCAGGGTCTCCTGGCATTTGTACAGGAGGAACGGGTTTTGGTCGCTTAACAACATTTGCTGCACTTTCGGTTTGCAACGGCAGAGAAAAAGAATGAAACGTTGCTTTGCATTTCTCATTTCTGCGATTTAATGGAAATGTTGTACAACTTCAAATTCTAAAACTATCTGTGGAAAACCTGAAATTATATTCCTGTTAAGCGAAACACTGCACATTACATTTTCTACCTGGAAGCTTTAATGAAGGAATAATGAAATCACTGTTCACAGACAACCACCCTGAAATTTCACATTAATGTAAACTTACACATAGTGGCTGAGGATATTAAAACACTCACTAGGAGACAGAAAAAGGAAAGCCTTACAGTCTGGGAAAGAGCAGCACAGTAAAGACTGACCCATTCACGTCATTCCTCTTTTCTAGTTTATTCTAACAATTCCTAGAATTTAAAAAGATGTGAAAAGTCTTTCTTCAAAGGTGGAATAAAAAGCCAAAACCTTTTCTGAAGCTGACTTTCCTCAGATGGGCAAATAAGAAGATTTGAAATGTTCAGTCTTTAAAGATGGAGGTTTCCACTTCTTTTTGTATCATGGACTTACCTTATACCTCCCCACAGATTTGATACAGTTCTTCAGTAATGACTGCTTATAAAATTCTGAAAAAATCCTTAGACAAAGTCTTTAAAGTAAAAACTGTCCCCACATAATTGCTATAATACTCTTCAGAAGCAGGCAATTATTTTTTAGAAAATTAAATTTCATCTCATGGATTTATATAAAATATCACCATTTGTTCCAACCTGAATTTCCACACTGCATAACAAAATGTGTTCCTGGGCTAGGCTGATAAATATATGTCAGCTTAGACAAGATTTTAATATGGCGAAAAATAAACACTAGAAATATGCTTAATTTGCTTAATTATCTATTTAGAATGTGTGTTTTACCTATGTAAGGACTTTTTTAGATTTTTCTGACTCCACTGAGATCTGACCACCTTTAATAATATACTTTAAGAAAAGAATTTTCTTACTTCCTTTTAGGTAGGAGTGAAGTCAGAGTGGATGGCTGACCCTATAAACTTTGGATTGCTTTTCACAAAGCATAAGAAGCGGAAAGTTGTGAGGCTTTTCCTTGTCCTGAAAGGGCTGTTTCCTCTCCAGATACTTCCCTAATGATCTGTGAACATAAATCAACTGCGGCTCACAGCAATACTGCTGAAGAGCAGATCTTTTTCTTATGACTTGGCAAGGCTGGTTTAAAAACCAGATGGATCAAAAATAATAATAATTGGCAGAAAAGCAGTATCTTCTTCCACTGGTCCCCCACAATCTTTTTTTCTGTCTCACACACACCTACACTTTTCCAGTCACACGCTGAATGCTGCTCTCAGTAGGGCTCTGGAGCATCAAGTGCTTCCCATGAAATGTACCCAGTAATTTGCTCTGTCGTGATCCTTCCTTCACCAGCTGTAGTTAAGAGAGGGTGGTTTTATTTAGCTAGGTTAGACAGAGCCGCAAACCTCTCCAATGAGTCTCTAAGTGTTACTGGTATAACACATGGGAAGGGCTGCAAACCAGCGGAGGAAACCTTTATGATACTGGGAATGTGGACTGGCTCTGCCGTGCCCAGGCTTGCTGTCCCTACATCCACTTTCTAGCTCCCCTGGCAAAGTCATGCTCGCTTGAGCCTGGAGGGGCAAAGCTACTCTAATTGTGTCTGTCTTAAATAGCAAATCCTCTTCCAATCTGTCTATTTTTATAAATGTCACATTTTCTGTATGGCTGACCTTTTCCTTTCCCGAGCTTTCTATCTGACTTGGCATGGGGAGAAATGAAGTCCAGGATGTGGAGGACGGTGATGCAGTAGCTCTGGGATGACATATGCTGTGGAAATGCAGCGCAGCCATTCTTTTCAGGCTCCTGATCATAGGGTTGTATCGCGAGTACGTCTGGCAGAACAATACAAGTGGATGGCACAATCAAAGGCTGAGAGAAACTGGTGCAAACGGGCACATTAAATTGTTAAGTATCCTTTACAAAAGCTCACAGATCAGCTTATTGCAGGACCAGCCTGCTGACTAACAGAAATTTATCAAAACAGTGATTAAACACCCACAAACAAAACAAGCCACATGAATTTTTTTTTCTTAATGGAAAATCTCCCCAAGCATCTACAGGCTCAAGTGTCACTTGTACGTTTCCCACACGGATTTAAACTGATGGAGCTGCTCGAAGCCTGTGGGTCACTGTATAGAGCTCATTGCAGCTACATCTCCTGAGAGTCCTCCAGCACGCCCATGACCAAAAGAGAGCATCCTTGCATGGCACTAGTGTAAAGAGAGCACATCCAGTTTCAGAAAGCATCTGCAGTGAACAGAGCTAGACTGCACACACCCAAACGTCCCAACCGGACAGGCTCTATAGGGCAGTAGATCAGCATGTGGGTACATGGCTGGTGTTCATTTTGTGGACTAACCACGTTGCTACCTGGCTGGTCTGTGTGCTGGCTGCCCCTCCGAGGCTGCAAAGGAGGTGATTAGAGGAAAACAGCAGCGTTACTGCCCTTTCGGTCCACTGAAGGCCATTTCCCCTGCAGTTAGAGAGCAGAAGTAGAGCAGACTTTTTTTATTGCTTGAGCCCAGAGATAATAAACATACAGGCTGGCCAATTCAATATTTTTAAGTGCTTTGTGTTTTTTTAATTTAACACAAATGACTCTTAAGTTCCTCTTCGTCCCCACTACAGAAACAATCAGCTCTCAGAATTGCATGAAATATGCCTTTTCTCAAGCTGTGCTAAAACAGTTAAAAAATCATCACTGCTTAGGTAGTGATTTTGGATAATACCATTCTGGTATTTCCCTTGAGGATCAAGATAAACACATTTTCTAATGATTCCCCTAAGAAACTTCAAGTAGTGAAGCTATTCCTTAGTGAGCTGCTTATCAAGCTAAGATGTCTGCTTATCAAGTAGTCCTGTGGCTTTTGTGCAGGAAATTAAGACACACAGAAACTCTGTTTTTAATTGGGTCTGTGCAATAAAAGTTGCGATGCTGGGATCTCAGATCATTCTTTCTATGCTTTCAGGCTCCACCACCACACACTGAAAGGTGATCCCTGTTTCCACCTTCCCGTTGTCACTTTCAAAGATATCATCTTACTTTTGTTTTCCAAACCAGAGGGTACCACGAGAATAACAGCTTGTTTAACTTTCATAGTGGCCCACAGCATAAGGGACAGATTAGAGAGGAACAAATATATCCAAAGGCATTTTTTCTGAAAAGTTGATCTTGTAAGTTTACCAAATCCTGAGGTCTTTTTTCCTTAAGGCACTGACGGGAGTTAAATGTTGATTTCCAGCGCCCCTGGATGCACGCCCAAAGCCCTGGGCTGTTCGTACACCAGCAGTTCTGCAAATCAAGTATTTTACTTCCTTTGCTTTTCTGGTGCCTGAAAACAAACAGCTTCTTTCTGGGAAGAACAGCGTGTTTTGCTGGACATGGAGCCACACATTTTTTTCCACTTCCATTTCAGTGAAACCCTCTCACTTGCATCCAAGTTTCAGAGTTGGGTTTGATCCAGGTGGAATTTCCTATTGGTTTTGTTTCATCTCTTAACAAGGTATCCCCCCACATAGCCACCCCCTCCCTTGGTATTTGAGTACCTTGTTGTCTCTTCTATCTCTTTTCCTTTCCTTGGAGCTGCTCAGCACTGCAACCAGCCACAAAGCTTCCAGAACAAGGCTGCTCTTAGAGGCTAAAGGAGACAGAGAGAAATGCCTTTTTCTTATATTAAAAGGCTGTCCCTTCAAAAAAGGGCTTTTCTAAAACAGCCACTTTTCTAAACACTCACTCCAAACTAAAGGGAAAACCCCTGTGTCCAAGTTTACTTTGCATGCACTGCAGCTAAGAAAGGCGAGGACAGCCCCTGGCAGCCTTCGCAGCCGGCTCCGAGCCAGCACTGCGCGGCTGCAGACAGCCCGGATGCCCCGGCAGTGCCAGGGCTCCTGCCCAGCGGGTTGCTGGGGCTGCCCCCACCGCGGGAACGCAGGAGGCTCAGCTCTGCCACAGCCTGCAAAAAACCAGAGGGGTATCCAAGCGACCTCCGAGACCAGCCCTCTTACCCACGACTTTACAGGAGTGACAAATCCTTCTTGCTGGAATATTTGCAAACGCTCTCCTCTAGGCTACACTAGACATAAAAAAGCACAAGAATAACCTCTTGGTTTTGCATAAGGCTGAAACCAGGCAGACATCAAAATGGCAACACACGTTTCTATAAAGAGGTTTAAGATCACCCCATATTTAGGTTTCCAAAATCCAAATTACATTTTTCTTGTTTGAAAATAGCCACACACAAATAATTCGTAACTTGTCCAAAAAAGACATGAAAGGTAAAACATAATTACCATTAGGAAGCTGCTGTCGGTATGCCACCATTCCCGTTACACCGCAACCACCAATCTGTCAGTCATCTGAACTCAGCCTGCATCAACCAGCCCTGAAGTCTGGCAGAGATTGAGCCTAAGGTTTAGTACAGGCAGGTATGGCATTCAGGCTGTAATGCTTGTTGTGCAAATGTCTTGACAATTCCCTTTAAAAGACATTTATTTAAAAAACTTTTAAATGTGGTAAATTTCAACCATTCTGGCTAGAATTTTGAAGACAGCTCACCTGCAGGAAAGTAGGGAAGGTTTCAGCTGAAATTTCTCATCCGTTCCCTGAGCGATGCTAGGGGAAAATATTTTAGTTTGTCTGTTACACTAAAAGTTTTAGTATTTCTTGCTTTAGAGTAATGAAATGGTGAGAGAGGAGGTGCCCTCCTCTGTAAATGGTTTGTGCTGTCATTTTCCAATGAAAATGGATAGATAATTGATTTTGCCATGATAAGTATTTTTGGTTGCTTACTCTTTCTGGATATCATAACTTATACACATTTATATTAAAAAGGAGCATATCAGAGAAAATGAGGACCTTGCAGAGGCACTCAGAAGTAAGGGAGTAAAACATGTCCTTGCACACGGTGCATTAGCAGGCCTGATGGGTGTCTTTTGTGATGCTCCCCGATTGTGCAATCCCATTTTATAATAAAACACAATGTCATGCAGTTTATTAACAAATCCGAGCCGAAGAGTATATCCTGTAATTATATTTCAGAGTCTGCATACATTACTTTCCTTTCCTGACAGCCCAGAGCTGTTCTCATTTTTTAATGCAAATGCTTTATGCTGCTGGCCAGTGACACATTCTCTTATCCTCTTTTTCTAAGAAAAGGAAGTATGAAATGGTCTTATCTGTCTGTGAGTGCCCACATAATTACTTTTAATCCAAAGGACAATTTCAACCACATCTCAGGGAGGAGGAGATGCCTCAAAGCCTATGAAAATGTGTGGATGGATGGAAGGGAGAGGGGCAGTGGAGCACATCCAGCGAAGGATGGAGGGCATCCATCCTATACTCGGCCAGCACAGCCCACTGCCCCAGTGACACTTGCACAACTCTGCTGAGACATGCAGGGGAAAACACAGGAGACAAAAAATCCAAATCTGCAGGAAAGCAGGCTTCCTTGGATCTGTTACCAACAGAACAGCTTAAATTGCTGTGGGGTAATCATCATGCCACTGTAAAAGAAATTAATCAAAAGGGCATGCAAAGCTTTCTGAAGCCTTTGATTCTTACAGCTGTTTAAATCTAAGTGAATCACTCCTGTTTTCTGTAAGTTATGTATTTCAATATGTATGGTCTCATCCCTGGGCTTCAGTGAGAGCTGGCTACTCTTCAGCTAGCAGCCACAGACTATATATTTCTTTTTTACTTTCTCTCTGGAGGTAGATGTCATCTCAGGAAAAATATACATGGACCTTAGAGGATTGAAAACTGTCCAGCAGAAATACAGCATTTGCAAAACTTGCTAGCTGAAGGAGAAAAAAAAACCCATAATAAGCTAGTTTCCAAGTCCTTGCTTTCTTTTTCCCCTCAGATGCTGGGGAAAACATCCTTTCTAGGAGAGGTAAGAGCTTGAGAAAATTAACAAGAAGTGAGAGGCAGCATAAGAGGTAATGAAAATATTTCTCGTTTTCTCAAGAACAAATAAAAAGCAAGGCAGAAAAGATGAAGTTAAGAGATCTAGAATGAAAAACCCCTGCTTACAGCCACCCACCAAAGACAGGGCTGCTCAGTGTTTTCCCAGCGTGCACCCTCCTGCCCCTGCTCCAACCCCATTTGGCTCCAGGGCTGGACATGTACAGAAAAATGTTAAGCCAGGACCCACGTTATGCCTGCTGGTAGGAACCAGGGGGCCACGGGACCGGAGGGGCACTGGCTCCAGCCCTCTGCAAATATCGGCAACCCCGTACGGGGTGTTTGGCGCAGCCAGTCCCACAGCACTCCCAGGCACCTCCACCCCCTCCTGCACACCTCTGAAACACATCCTCACAGCCTGATAACTAATTTAAGTATAAAAAACAGCTTTAAAAGTCTTAAAGAATGCTGGGGCAGGGCGGTTTTTTATTTTTTCTGAGCTTCATCTAGCAGTCGGCTGTGTCAAAGCATGGAGGGAGCAGCTAACTGGCACCTCTGAAACCCCAGTGCACTGTGTCCTGTAACTCACCTTTACCTCCAAGACTGGTGACAAAGGATGTTTCCTGCTTGCTCTGCTTGGGCAATTCATACCACGGGTCTGGATTAGGTGCAAATCAACATCCCGGAGTAGATAAAATGCAAACACATTTCCGTTTTTGTTATGCTATATCGTCCTTGCAGCTCCTAAATCAAAAAATCATAATAAAATTAACTTCTGGCAGTGTGCTCAAGATGTCCCCTCCTTCGCTGTACTGGTATTTTGCTGTCACAGAACTTTCCTAAGACAGAGAAATATTCAAATGATTGAAGAAATAACTCAAAAAGATTGTTTCAGGGTTGGGATATGGGCTATGTTGCAGATTATTCCATATCAGGTGCATATTATTAATCTGTGCTGTCCCAAATTACAGCATTACTTTTGAGAGAGGTGATTAATTTTTAAATTCTTACTTGGATTAAATTGATACAAGGAACCTCTCTTGCTCAGGTACTGGAACATTATTTTTTGGTACTTCTGGAGAGTACCAAGTGAATTTTCTTTTGCTAGACATTGACAACAATAAAGAAGTTGAAAATATGGAATTGATAAAATCTTTCTATGTTTTTTGTGTTGTTTTTTTTTTTTTTCAATATTGCCCCTTCCGTTTCTACTGTGAATCTGCCCCTTTAAAAAGTTAAGGTACCGCATCTGCATCTCTGTTGAAAATATGTATTCTTTTTTTTTTTTCCTTCCATACCTGAAGTGGAAATAGCTTTAGGAAAATGTGAAGAAAAGTCAGGAGCCATCACAGAAAATTGGCATGTATTTCATCCCATATATGTAAGAAGACTGGCAAAGTAGATGAGATTCAATTACACTGCAACTTTGCTAGCTGAGCTGGTGAAGGAACTGTTGTCTATAGCTCAGGCAGTACAGCAAGCGTTGCCTGCTCAGGTCATAGCATGGTGGGATCCTGGGAGGTAGGAAGGGACCACCAGAGGTCATCCAGTCCGACCTCCTGCCCAAAGCAGGGTCAGCCATGGGATCACACCAGGTGGCTCAGGGCTTTAGCTGGTCAGGTCCTGAAAGCCTCCAAGGATGGAGATGGCATGACCTCTCTGGATAACCTACTCCAGTGTTGGGGTGGCAATTTCTGCTACTGCAGGACTTGTGTCAGTCACCTGCAGCTCCTCCTCAGCTGTTCCCCACCTCATTACCCGTGAAGCAGGGAGGGGTCCTGCTTCTGACCCACCATTTCTTGGCAGCCCACCTTCAGTCTAGCAGCCAACAGCTTCTGGGGCCTGCCCTGGGTTATCTGCTAACAGGAGGCAGGAGCCAGTAACCTGACCAGCTCCTTACCATGCTTAGCCACTCTTTCCTAGTGAGGGCCAAAAATAGGTCTGCCATCACAGAGGGAGATGTACCCTGTCTCCCCCAGATAGCTTGAATTCCAGGTCTGATGTTAGGATGGGTGTTTTCTGTTCTTCCCCATCTGTGTCTCACCTACTTTGAGGTGCTCCTCCTAATTTCTCCATTCATATTTAACAGTCACCAGGCTTCAGTTCACAGTTAAATTCATCCTTGCTACAAATAAAAGTGCATCTAGGCAGTCTGGTGGGTGGGAAGGTGGGTCTTAACTGCATAAAATCTTCTCTGCCCTTCGTGGTGCCAGGTGAGTTGGGAAAGAGAGCTGGGGTCTGTCTTCTCTTTTCTCCTCAAGCTGAGCCATGGTCTTTCCCGTGATACCCATGGGGTAGCAGAGCTCCTTCCCTGTAATGACGAGTCCACCTCTATGACATGGCTATACTCTGAAATCCTTGCCTACAAGCAAAGCCTTACGGGCTCATGAGAGGTTTTGAGGGCTTTCCCCACCGCTGGTCCATTGGGTCTCACACACTGAGCACAAGACCCAGGATTTCTCCCAGCCCCTGCTATGACTCAGTTAACAACATGTATTTACGCCATGTCATGGCAAGCGCTCTGCCACCCTGAAGCCCAGCGGATGGCAGCTGCCAGTCATCTTGACAGAAGAAGAGCCCTCCCACATGGCCATTCCCCAGACACATTATCAAAGCCTTCCCACGCACTTAACTAGTGAGCCAATTTTCACCTCTGCATGCATTATCTCAGAGCAGAAAAGTGACGTCACCCTGTGACGTGACATGAAATACTCAGCTGAAGCAGAGCCTCTGTCTCAGTTGCCTGCGTCTACTGAGGTGGTAGCCTAAATTAGAGAAACTGCAAAATGCTTTTTCAGTATTAAACCGGCATGCTGAATCAGAGTGGGAAAGTCAGCCTCTCACAGCTCAGAAGTGGATACGCTTACCTCCCTACATTCCCCTCTGGGGACAAAACAGGTGTTTCTTGCTAATGACATTGCTGAGATTTAACATAATTTAATAGATACACGCACATACACACAGAATTGAACAGGGCAAAAAAAGCAGTAAAAAGAGTGTGATGACTCAAGAAAGAATTGTGATTTTTAAGACAATTATTTCTAGGGCCCCTGTTCTGGTTTGGCTTTTCTCCTCTGCCTCCCTAGAAAGAGTTGACCTCCTTCATTAAATCACGTCAGATACCTTGAATTAGATAATTAAAATCTTAAACACCCCCAATCTCTTGTGCGCTTTGAAATTCTTGGTCTTCACGTAAAGAGCATTTGTTGGGTGATGTTGTTTGGTCCCATTCAGATTTCAGTAAGCTCCGGCCAGTTCGTATTGTGCTGGGAGGCACATGTCAGGATGGCACAGCTAGCACAAACCTTCCTATTCTCCCTGCAGTGAAATTTCCTCATTAGGAGAGCATGCAGGCATGAGAAACAGGCCAGCCACCCCTGCTGGCTTTCCTTCCCGTGAAACACAGGGATGCTTCTATGAACAGAGCTCTGGAGGAACTCTTTGAGACATGAGGTTTTACTGCCACCATCTATTGCTGTCACGAATGAGTGATTTAAATCGCCTAAAAAATCACCATGAAAGGTATTAGCAAAAGTGGTTTTAATATGATGTTGTAAGAGTGCAACTTAACAAAGTTCGATGGCGAGGTTCACTCTATTAATTACTGCATGGAAGAAACATACGAAGGAAAATTGGGTTACACTCCAGTTAGAATGATTCACAGAGAGACTGGGGATACAAAAGGGTATGGAGGATGCTCCCGTTGAGTCACAAGGTTCAGAGTAGACTCCCTTGTTTTCTAAACTCCTGATGCAGCTAGGTCCAATCTTAGTTTCAGACTTATACAACAGTTTATGTCTAAGGGATTATATATGCAAAATTTATCAATTCAGCATGCAATCAAAGTTACCAAGACAAAATCAAAGTTACCATACTACAAGGTTACGTGCGATATCGGTCGCTTACCAAGGATCTGCCGTTGGTAAAAGGTCTCTCTGCCTCGAGGAGCAACCTTGAGAGGTGTCCCAGCTCAAGGGGAGATCACCACCATGCAGCCACGCTGCCTAGCAGGGAGAGCTCAAAGAAGGCTCGCTTAGGCTGTCATATTTATAGGATAAAGTGGTTGGCTCGTAGCCAAATTACATGCGATAGGAAAGGTATACATGAAGCTCCTTGTATCCATGACTTACTTTGTTTCTTGATAAATGAGCGTTGGAAAAGCCACCCGCTATTCATGTGTCAATCACATGATCGGTGTTCCAAGCTCATATGCATCGATGCTCTCTGTGCCACTCGGCTCCTTTGTGGGTTCTCAGAGAACAGATCGGAACCAGAGGAGTTCTTGGCCCGGCCACGGCTCAGGCCTTTACCTCCTTTGGAGCCTGTACCAAACTGCTGCTATTTTGGTTAAGAGGTCGAGTGCATCCGACACAACGGCCCAGAAGAACACCAGGATATTCCTGACTGGTCCATGAAGGTACACGAGCATGGCATCAACACACACAGAAAAAATAACATGTTTAACTGCCGATCCCAACACTTCATAATTCCAGAGCTGATTTAATCATCTGAGCCAATGGTTTCAGGGCCAAATTAAATGACAAAGGTGACAGAAGGGCCCATCGCTGCTTCCCTAAATAGCACAAATTGTTCTGACCTGTCACAGAAGATCAGGATGAAGGCTTTAGGCTAGCAAGATAGCCATAAAGATCAAATGAGGATGAGGGTAGGGGAGAACTAATGTGTATTTAATCCCAGACACTCTGCTGTGACAAGACCTTTAAAATTTGATTCTTAAAGTTATTTGAGGTGGTAAAGTTATTTGAGGTGGTTTTAGGGATGAAACGAGGGAGTAGATGTCAGACTCACATGGCTCCGTCACTTTACCCAGAGTCCTACACCAGCCTCCCTGCACCCAAAGCAGGAGCCAGGCAATGACCGCAAGACTGGCAGCTGTCCCCTCTCGCCCCAGCTTGGCTGGCAGGAAGGTCTCTGGAGGGGAAGGATGACAGTGTGGTCCCAGGGCACTGCTGATGCAGGAGGGGACAGAAGGATACCATCATGGCAGGCCCATGGTCAACGCATGTTGCTCCTTCCACCTGTCACCTCACCAGGTGCGATCTCACCAGTGATGCTGAGGAAATGTGGAAACTGAAAGGGTATGTGCGATCTAAAAAAATTCAAGAAGAAAATGGTGCAGGAAATGCTGTTTCCCTTATTGGTTCAATATTCAGGACACTGATTTAGGCTGTGCATGTGCTAAGCTTAGGGTTAGGGCTGTTTTCTCTTGCCACCCCAGTCCCCTGGGCTGCCTTGCCCAGGGGACACATGGGCTGGACATCTCAGATCTTCCTGTGCTGCTTGATAGTCCTTTTACAAACCACTTTTCTTCTCTAACTCCAGCCAGTGCATCTTAATGTTTGGAGGAGGTTAACAAATAACAAATAACAATAAAAAGACTAATGTCAGTATTTGGAAAACTGCTTCTGTGCCCACGAACAGTAACCTCAGCAGATCACTGAACAGGAGCTTTGCAATTATCCTCCGAACAAGACGAATTGAAATCGAAGGCACCAAGCTCAAATCCTCAGTGTGTCATATGTATGTAAATACCCAAATAAAATAATCATCAGCACTGCTCTGAGAGGCGAGGAGGAGTGGGATAGCTGGGGGCAGAGTGCTGGCAAGACATCTAGAAACCTCACAACCAGAAGCAGAAAACATCAAAGTGCCACGAGGAGGATGGATTTGGGTTCCCCAATTGTTTCATGTTTCATTGAACATGACATTTGCGCTTTAATGTTTTTGAGTAGTGGAGGCAAAGTTCCCCCTAGGCTAAAGGTTAAAGGAACCAATGGCTGGAAAACTCTGTTGCTGAGAGACAGAGCTTCTGAGATAGGTGCTGGGACTGCCCCAGTGGGCTGGACAAGGGGCAGGACACAAAATTAAGGCCTTAGGGAGCACTGTCTACTCAGATATTTAACCAAGCAAGTCTCTAGAGCTCTCTCTTGTTCATTTATCCCCACTCTTCTTGCGTGCAGCTCCTGAGATATCATCTTGTAGGGTTTTTTTGTTTCCCTACTTCTATGCAGTTTCCTTACTAGGGCCCCAACATGTAGCAAGCACATGAGGGAACTGAATGGCCACGATTCAAACGCTTCAGGGCCATCATTACCCAGGGAGGGTGATCACAGCCTCCTTTCCACCTTAGCAAAAGGTTTGAGCAGAAACTCACCCTTGGTTTTGGTTATTAAAGAAAAGAAATGGGACACTTTTTCCTGTGCAAGCAAAGTTAATCAATACCAGTTTTCTGGAGTTATGGTTATGTGAGCATAATATAGCTCTGGAAGTCAGACATGCCGACCTCGCCCCATGGAGGTCGCCTAAGAAGCCAGTTTAGCCACATCTTGCTGCCCAGGAGTGCTGCTCATTCTGCCATTTCTGAGCCCCGCTACAAAATTAACTACATTGACCTGTGAAAACATGTGGTAATGCAATTCAGTTCTGGAAACTCTGTGGCCAATTTACACATTTTCAAAATTAAGTTACCATCATTTAGCATCTAGTTATTTACGTCCCTGAGGGAAAGTTTTTATTTTATAGGGTGAAGGTATTCATATTTTAAAGGCAAAAGAATAAATGACCAACTAATAGTTCATAAAATTATCTTCCCAGCTTGCCTTGAATGATACTGCAAAAATAATATAATGAAAAAAGCATTACAGGACCTTGATCAAACATGATCCTTCAGGGCTAAGGAACCTCATTTTCCTGCATACAGATACGGTTCCCTCAGTCCCGGGGGATTTCATACCACATGAAGACATCAATATTTTCTGCAGAATTAAGCAGAGCAATTAAATAGCTACTCTACTGCTGCACTGTGCAAAAATAGAGTTGGAAAGGATCATTTCATAGGGATATCTAGTCCATCCCTAATCAAGGACAGCTAGACTTACGGTACAACTGCTATGAACAAGTGTTTCCCTCTGCAACAGCCCAGGTTACTACAGTGGCACTGTCACACCTAGATCAAGCTTAAAATGCCTTTACAAGTGATTTCTCTATTTGCAGGAATGTGAAGTGAATTAACGAAGACCAAACCACTTCCCTTGTCAACCATTTGTTAGGGAACAGCAACAACAAAGTGCTTTAACAAAACAAGAGCAAGCAAATTCACTCCCGGGCAGTCTGAAGAAGGAGGTTTGCTTACTTTTGAGGTCCTGATACCAAGCAACCTGCTCTCCAGCCACAGTCAACTGGTGCACCCACGGACTTCAGAGGAATGCCAGTGCAGTCTCTTCGAATGCTTCAATCTGAGATATACGGTGCTATGGGGAAGACATAATAAAGGAGAGAGAGAAAATGAGCAGATCCTCCAGAAAACTCCTTACCTGCTGTGACTAGTACAGGTGTTTTAAAGCACACACACGTGGTGTGCAAAAGAGGCAGCAACAGGCATGCATAGATGTGTCACTGTACAGATGTGGTACAGAGCGAGTCAACTCTAATGACTTGCTGGTGGTTTTCGACCAGGCCCAGTGAAGAGACCCTTGCGCAGCAGTTTGTCGGTGGTGGGATGCCCTGTGGACAGAGGCAGCAGAAGCAGGCTTGGTCTGCTGCGTGTGGTGCAGGTTGAATGCAGATAACCTAAACGCATACGAGACTCAGAGAAAGAAATTTGCTATTTATAAGTAGCGACCCTCTCTACAGCATAAAGCCTGGATGGACAGTTTTATAAAGTCTGATCAGTCAGTGATTTTACATCTATTTAGATAGACTGAGCTGCTCAAAAATAAAAAAAATTATGATGCTGTGAAGCCAATGCCAAGTACCTCTAAAGACTTTATTTGGTGCTTCTACCACTGCTAGGTGCTGACATGATGAGACTTTTACCTGCTTTTGTCTTATGTGCTGAGTTTATTATATCTTCACAGTTCATGGAGTAGTTAAATTACTTTCCCAGGGTCACATAACTCATCTTTGTCAGAACTGAGAGGAGAAGCCAGGTGCTCTCATTGCCACACCAGACTCCAGGCTCTAATAGCTAGATTTTGTGTTTCCCTCTACTTTACTAGCTTCTGCTAGGAGAAATGTAAGAGTACTTCACCCTGCATTATATGCAGGAAAGGAAGCAGAAATTTGAATAGTTGCCATCTGCTGGAGTTGCTTTGATTTATTGCTTTCCAGCCTCGCTGAAGATCAAACATGCTCTAGAGAGAAACACTTCCTTAGGTTGTTGTACTGTGCGTATCTCTGCTCAATGCTAAACTAAGTCACAAGGACATGAGCAGAGAACATTCCCTTTCTTCACCAGAATAATTCATACTTTTAATTCAGTAGTTATAACCAACCACCCAAAAGGTATTGTTGCCTCCATCCGCTGGCAGCAATTTTTCATTCAACTAGCATCAAATTTGAAATTGAATAAAACAATTATGCTTTGTAGTTCCCTGTCTGGCTTATTGTATTTTCTCCGAAAGCAACTCTCTATCCATTAGAAGCATACCCCTATCTTTCTTCAAAATGTCACACAGACAACAGTAATTTTGTGACATTTCACCCCATCTGTCTACATTTTTAGAAATGTTTTGCACTTCATGTGTTTTCATTTCCTATCCAAGTCCAAAGCCATATAATTCTTCAGATAATTACTGCTACTGTTTCCTTCAGATTATATAATTATTTTCCATGTCTATCTAGCTGTCTCTTCATTTGTAGGTTTAATGTTCATTAAACACAAAGTACTATGCCACTGCTAATTTTACTTCAAAGAGGGATTTTCACACTAGGGCAAATAAAAAACCCAGCATCAATATCTATGCATACAGTAATTTACTTTTCCATTAACTTTCTGTACTCCCTCAGCCCCTTTGGTGTTACTGGAGATCTTTGGTGTTTGAATTAACTCTGTTCCTTTGCACCCAGAGTCGTCTTTGGCTCAGGTTCTAAGTACGGGTAATAGCTGAGAGAGGTAATTCATGGACCTAAAGGACATTTTCTGGCAGAGTCCTACCCAGAAGGGTAGCGTGTGTCCTACCAAACAGGGAAAACAATGTCAGTAGTTGGATCAGGAAATACTAAAAAATTATGCAGTTTATGTGTGTTCTCTGGCAATCTAGAATGAAAAGAAAAAATTATTACTTCCTAAACAAATAATAAGAGGTAGCAATAACGATAAAACTTACAAGAAGAATCTGTAAAAAGCCCTAAAAAAATCAGGTTAATGCTTTGCCAGCTACTGTTCACAACCCCACTTTTTTTTTTTTTTTAAAATCACATGAAAAAACCAACATGTGGCTGTACATCGCTTGTGTGAGCGGTCAGTGTTTGCACCAGCGTGAAACAGAGCTCTCAGCCGTACAGCCTCAAGTTGCCTCTCTCAGCTCTCAGGCTTTGGGAGAGAATAACACTACTCTGCCTCTCTCGGCCTGGGTCATTGCCTAAAACCAAGGCAACCCAAAATAACTGTCCTAAACAAAAGTGCCACATAATCCTAATAGTGCAGATGAGTATAACAGAGAGAGAAAAGACTTAACCTCCACCCAGAAGTTCCCTGCATGCTTATTTGGCAGCTTTCCGTCCTTTAGGAGAGACTTTGGGTGAGTCGGGGCTCCCAGGCACCGCAGCGCTGCTCTCCCTGTGTGCAAGCCTGGCTGCCAGTCCCTGCCATCGGCCCCTCTCACCACCTCCGTGGCAGGGTCCCTCCATGCTCTTGCAAGCTGTGACTCCCCTACCTTCAGAAACAGGGTGAGTAACTCAGCCAGCTCTTGTGTTAGCCTCCAAGATACCAAAGAGGAGCGTGGCAGGGGGAGGGCTGGCTTTTCTTGCCTCTGTGCAGCCAGCCAGCCACGCCTTGAAAGGGAACCCATTTTTCCTTACATTAAAAATCTTTACAGCAATAAGAAAAACATGCAGAGCACTGATCCACCGTTACTTCCCATCTGCACCACTGACACGCTGAGGAGCGCCACACCAGATGGCCGTTTCACAAGGAACTGTGCCAATGCCGAGCACAAAGAGAGTTCCTGTCCTCAAATATGTCAAGAAATAGCACTGAGATGAAAGAACGTCAGTCCAGACAATAATGAATAATCCTGGCACTCCAGCAGATTAACTGTTGGCAGTTTCAGATATGTTAGGCATTTGTAGGCAGTACAGAAGGGAGATCTGCTTGCGTAGGGATTTGAAAGATGATGCTGTTCGTGGCTTTAGGTGGCGCAAAGACAAAGCAGTGCAGGCAACACCAAAAATGCTCCGTGCTTGTCATCCTTTAGCCAGGACAGCTAGGAAAACTCAGATCTTGGTGCTCAAGACATGGACCTAATGGAGACCTTTAAAATCAACAGCGAGTCAGTGGACCCGAAAGAAAGGACTTTAACAGTACACCATCCAGCCCAGAATCTGAACCCATGTATCTTTGGGTCCAACCACAGCTTCCATCTTTTTCTCTTGGCTCTGGTACCTCACTGCATTTCATTGTCTTTGGGGCAAGAATTGCCACATCATTTATGACAATTCTTACATCCCCTGTACTCTTAGGAGAGCTGATTTATTGCATTAAATGCATTAATGAAATTTGGAACAGAGTGCTTCTCACCATCAAAATCATGCCATACAACAAGAATGAAACAACTCCAGAGGGAGCCTCAGGACAAAAATATTCAACCCAGTCTTTCAATAAATACCCTAAACGTTCCATTCTTTCCTCCAAAATAAGTTCAAGGCAGCAATGCCATTGTACTGTGTTCAATCAAACACAGCAGTGACAAACCTATCTGGGGTAGGAAATAAACTTAAGGATCCAAGGCAAACTCTGGAAGATGTTCTTTCTTAGTCCTTGCCTTAAATTTCCATTTTCTCTGGCAGATTTAAACTTACTGTGAATGATTACAACAACTTGGAGGCATTCAGTTGCTTCATCAGTGTTAAATTCCCAGGAGGAAATATGGCAGAACTACAGCAAGGATGAGGATCATGTGGGTGACCGGCAGTGAGCTGTCCACATCCCACGTGTACATGTTAATTTAAAATCCTGAAAGAAATTCTGATCAAAGCATTAATTGTTGGTGGTTTAAATATTATAATTAAGTCATCGCTTTTCATCTTCTGTGAAGTGGGAAAGTGTTGTCACTTCAAATCTCTCTTGTTTTGTGCCAGAGACTTCTAGTAGACATGGATCTGGGATGTTAATGTTTGCATTTGTATTCACTCTGCAAACAGCTAAAATGTTCACCTCCTATGAATATTCAGTCTATAAAAATTCAGACAACATTTTTCACTTGCAGGCCAATAATTGCAATAATTTATTCACCAGAAGAACTGAAATATACATAGTTGAGCAAATATCTATCTATCCATCTAGCTACTTGAACAACGTCTTTAACTGCAAATAAAAGTTGTTAAAACCATCTTAAAGCATTTCATCTAGCGTGAACTTCTATCAGGACTGGTAAAGATGAAATACAGCAGAAGACAGAAGACAGATAGAAGATACACAAGCTATTAGAGATATATAGAAGATACACAAGCTATACTCCACTTTCCACTGGAAAGGAACCCAGAAATGCTATATTTGTGCTTTAAATCTTACAAAACCATGGAAATTTGTAGCTAGAGATTAAAACAATGAAAAAGTGGTGGCAAATCACAGAGGAGAGCTGAGTAACCTTGCAGCAGTACACAACAGGGAATAGCAAGTGCCTCTAGTGTGGGGTTATGGCAAGCTGATGGTACCATACAGGTCTTTGCTTCCAAGGAAGGACCAGCTGTGTTTCCAAAACCTATGTGGGCACTAAAGGAGAGTACCTTTCATTGCAGGAGGGAGCTTCATGCTAGCTTTGCTAATATTGCTGCTGCAAGCATGTAATCATCAGCTTAATCTTTCTCCTAGTACCACTGTCTGTGCTATCAGATTTTGGGGTCAGCCCTAATGCTGCCTGCAGTTAGGAAGTCCTAACCTGCTCCCACAGCTCAACTCTGCAGCTGAACCATCAGTATAACTTTAGTTCATGTTAGCAACCTATGTCTATCAGCAAAATGCGTGAATTACACATCCTAAGATATCATCATTCACTCTAATTTGACAAGGTGGATTTTTCCCCAGCATAGCAAGCTTTCCAAAGCTTTCTGGAGGTCACCTGGAGCACTGGGAGCTGGTGTCCCCTGGGTGGAGTAAAAGGCAGAAGTACATGCTGATAAAGGAGCTGACAAAGCAGAAGCCAAATGCAATTAATATGCATCAGAAAAGGCGTTTCTAGGAGAGATAGGAAACTATTAATGCTACTGCACAAGCAATTGCTGCTGCCTCATCTAGGGTACAGTCCACATCCCTGGGCACTTTGAAATGTCTGAGAGAATTCAAACCAAGTTGAAATAAAACCTATGAGGATAACAAGTGGAGACCTTTTTATTGGGGATCTGAAAGATCTGGGCTAAACTGGCCTAGAAAAATGAAAGCTGGGGAAAAACATCCTAGCTGCTTTTCATATGGAGTTTGCCCAGCAAGAACAGTCTGGCACAGTTACTTGCCATACCAGGGGGCATGACGCTGTGGTCCGAGGGAGTTCCTTCCAGCCCCGTGTTCAAAGCATTGTGGTTCTGGAGTGTCCATCTGAGGCAGTAACTCAGTGACAGAAATAATTAACTCTTAAGAACAAGAAGATGAATGCCAATGCTGAACTGTGTTGGAAACAATGCTTTCTTCTCAGAAGCTCAATCTTCTGCATGCAGAAGTCAGAGATTTCAAGGATAATACAAAAGATGCTGGGGGGAAAGGACTCCCCTCTTCCCCTTTGACTGCCTGTGTAGAGAGAAGCCCTAAGTACAAAATCACAGAATAAGGCATTATTCAGATACAAAATGCAGCTCCACTAATAGTTGTGAGCTCTGACTTTATGAGATGTCAGTGATAATAACTGCAGTTAGTTCTTCAGCTGCTCTTGGATCCAGTCTTTGAACATCTCCATGCTTATGTGGATTCTGCTATGTTCAGCCTGCATAACATCATATGCTGTGTGTAATCACATTTATTAATTTATCTGGAAAAAGATGTCTTCAAAATCAGCAGTAAGTGCCAGATTCTTTCCCCAGTGACCAGCAGTGACATTGTTCCATGATATTGCAACTGTCTTTCCCTGTTAGCTAGATCCCCACAATTCACAGTGAATAGATTGCTTCAAGACAGGTGAATGTGCCACTGTAGCCCAATTTTATGAATATTTCTAGAACCAAAGAAAACAAATAAATATTTAAAGAGGGGCTTTGATGTATTGCTATTTCCCTAATGCTGTTGTAAGCAGAAATGTCTGTATTTCTTATTGTCAATACACTACTCTCTTGGATCCAGCATGGAGAGCAGACACCACAGCTAGGCCTGAGATACACTTTGTTAAGTACTTTACATGTCAAATGACATATTATTTGAAATATCAAATGAGACACTAGCTGCTCAAAAGAACTTCCCACATGAATCAAGAAGAGTAAACAGATGGGACCCAGAGAACCTGACATATGTGTAGCCCATTTATTGCCTTAAGATTGTTTTCTGCTGCAGTACTTCGCTTTTGAATAACCCATCTTTTGCTGAGAGACCATGATCTTCAGAGTCCGCTGCGATACCTCCAAAAAGAGCAGAATGGCAGGTACGTCCCGAAACCCCTCAAGGGAAACACGGCAAGTACTTGGCAACTGTGGATCAAAGTCTGAAATCCCAAGAAGAGTAAAAGTTTTAGATTTGAGAGAGGAAGCATTTGACTGGTCTGAGAGGGCCAGAGGTGCACAGTAACTGAGATATCTCTGTTTGCCATGAGATATTGCTCTACTGGCTTTCCAGATGGCTTTAAACATCAGTTGCTTCATCTGTGCCTTTCTGTGTTACAAAATCATAATGGGCAGTCTCGTTAAAAGATAGCATTTTCTGTCTTTTTGTTCAATGATGAAAAGGTTTATTCTGCAAGCTTTCTTGTTGGTGCTCTTTCCTTATGCTTTCTATCTTCTGTTACATCCAGGTTAAGAGATTGATGGGATAAGATGGTGGGGTTCCTTGCAGAGTTTATAATATCTGAACATCAAAGGTTTCAACAACTAAGCCTGAAGAGTAAGATGTTCTTGCTACTTGTTAGACAAGTGTAGGTGAGTGCTTATCTACCTAGCCATTTGCAGTCATTTAATACCATAGGAAAGAACTTTTAGTTTGCTTTTTGGCTGTGTATATCACTGCATCTGTGAGATTCTTGCTTGTGGTTTTGTCCCTTATTAGTATGGAATTAAAATCAGTCCATTCAATGCTCACAAAATTTTCTCCACTGATGACAAGGGCAAACGATGCAGTAGACTATTCTGTAAGTTGGGCTTGCTAATGTGTTTCAACACTTCTCCTATGAGGATGCTCTTCGTGGTGGGAGGAAAGGGAGGAAGGGAGAGCAGGTATTCCAAACATTGGCCTGTCTGCTTAATCTGCTAACAAATCAAGATTTATTGCTGACCTTGTTCACTAGGACAGACCAATGGAGTTGCCAGTGATGAGCATGGGCATGAAGGAGCTCTCATCACAAAAGGCAGAAAGCTTTTGTGTGAATCTAGTTCTCCCACTGAACTAGTTCACATGCCAACACCGCATCAGGGATGCAAATCCAAAGAGAGCCCTGAAGACATCCCAACACAGTTCTGCTAACTCCACTGACACATTGCTGGTTACAGGAAAACAGGCCCAGCTGGAAACTCATCAAGATGGTGGTTCCCACTCCTCAGCCCAACCTGGTGAAGGGAATTCCCATTTTAATATTAATTTTTAATGTTTGACAGACAAGTCAGCAGTAGCCCTTCATCAGAAAATCCCGTGGCTTCCTTCTTCTTAAGAAACTTTCCACCCTGCCTTGACTACTGAGAAGTTGTCACCAAGATGTCATTCTTCCAAGTCACCTTACTGAAACACCAAGATGAGGAACTTTGGGAACTTTCAAACTGGTTTTCTGCCTGTTCAGTTCAGTTTCACTTAATGACTTCTAACAAGTGAAAACAATAAAAAAAAAATCCATCCCATTTAAATATAATTGTCTCCTTCAATTCCAACTGCATTGCTCAGTAAGGGTCACAGGGTGCCGAGGGAGGCTGCATAGCCTCAGTTTTGCTCTCTGGGTGAACTGAGGGGAACACAAGCACTGCACAATTTGTTCTAAGATCAGTTTTCCCCAAAGTGCAATAGTTTCAAATATACAACTCCTGGCTTTAGGAAGGCTGCACAGTGACTGTTGTTACAGCTCCTGTAGGAAAAACCCAACTGCTAGTTTTCCAGGTCCCCCAAAACACGTTTAGGTCAGATGGAGGGCACCAGTATAAGAAGCAACCCACATAACAGAACAGAAAGTGTAGTTTTTCTGTATGCTTCCTCTTTTATATACTCTTTGCCTATATATCAGCAGATCATGGGTTGAATCTTTAGTATGGACTTTGTATGGCCATGCGTAGGTCCTGGGTTTTGGCAATCACCAGAGATGCAAAACTCTTGACTAAACATGATGTTTCCAAAGAGCCTTTTCTATAATATTTTGCTCTGTAGAGAATCTAGTGCCTCCTTGCACCTCTACTCACATTTATTACTTTTAGATACTCCTTGAACAAAGAACAAGCTGAAACCATATATTCATAATAAGATTATTATTTTTTTATGCCCAGTTTCAGGACATGCATAAGTCATTGATGGGACAGGGAATAAAGAAAGCTACAGCAGCAACAGTACAACCAAAATGGAAGTGTTTCAATGACTGATTCATCTAGCGTAGCAGAGTCTTAAGACACCTGGTCCCTTCTTTCAAGGAACTCATTTGTAAAGACTTAAGCAATGTGAAAACATTCATTTATGCAGCCTGTCCTATGAAAATACTGCTGGATTGCAGGATTCAGGGAAATACTTTTAATGCAATCAGGAGCTGATGAGTTAGGATTTCATTGGAGCCCAAAAAAGCTGCCAGATGAAGTTCATGACTCAGGCCAAAACGAAGTTAATCTCTATTTTTAGATCTAGTGCTAGTAGGCATTTCTGGATTTAGATCAAAATTCCAGTTGCAGTTGGAGGTTAAAGATGAGGTGAGGAAGTCTAACATTAGCTCTATCCTTCTGGACCCCTGTCAACTCCATCCTATGAACTCGTAGATGCTCACTGGAGTGAGCTGTAAACCCAGTCAGCTCTGTACCATGTACATTTGCCCCTTCTAGTCAGGGCCCCTCTTCTTTTAATGTGCCATTCCCATGTTAAAACTAGAAAGACAAACACTAATGTACTGGGTCCAATTATATACCACTCTTCTCCCATCCTTCTGGCACGGATTCCAGCCTGAACCCCAACATTATTTTTGGACATGGTCAAACCAAACTTTAGGGAGAAAGCCTTTACAAGCACCAGCACCAAATCTAGTTCCCCTTTGCCCCTGGTCCAACGCCTAACCTCAAACGCTCCTGTTACTAGAACTTAAAACCAGTTTGCAAACGTAGATTTAAAGGTAACACTGGTTTTAAAGATCCTGTCTTCACTGGAGCTAGGGCTTAGTGTGGAATCAGGAGGCACTCCTGGGGTAAACCTCAGGTTTGGAATCAGCAAAGGCTATGCCAAAGGTAAGCTGGGTCTGAAGGAAGGCGAGGATTACGCCTGTGGCTGGGTAAAGGCTTGGGCTGCAAGCTTTAAGGGTTTTCATGCAGTGCTGCTGGGCAGGCGCTTTGGGAGGCAGCAATATCAGCACTTTCCTGCATCATCTTGGCATGCTGCCCCTGCTATACCTAGCAAGATCTGACCAGTGTTTGCCCTGTACATGCTTCACCTGTCCTCTGCCTTTCACTAATGCCCACATTTCTGAGCTACAGTAAGTAGGCAGGCATGCTTTCCCCTTCACGAGTCTCTAAGCTGGTTAAAAAGGACATCAGCTAAAAATTCATTTAAGGGAACAATAAGGAAGTGTCTGACTCATGGGTAGGCTGACAAACCTTGGGAAGGTTTTCTCTCGAGAACTGAAATTCCTAGATTAGTTTCTTGCCAATTGAAATTAATGCCAGCTATAATTGCCCATGAGTCATTGATCCAGCTCTGTGTTGTGGCCACTCGGGTGTATTTGGCCTGTTTGAGCCATTGCGGTTTTCTTTTGTTAAGTATCAAATGGCTTTTATATCATCTAGCAATGCACTGCATATCACTGAAAAAGGCTCTGGAACCCAGCATCAGTAAGTGCCTGCAATCATGTCTTTTTCTTTTTTTTTAACATCTGAGCTATTTTTGAGCTGAACAGAGGGCTGAATGCTATAATGTCTTCCTTCCTGTGAATACACCACTTATCTGATTACTGAATATTGCAATAAATTATGCCCCCTACAATAATTTTACATAACCTGCTGGAGATGCAGTGCAGAAAAGGGACTGTGATTACAATAGGAAGATTACAACCAAAATAGTTTACTTACAAGATATTTTCAAGTCTTTTTGCACAAGTTTTTATATACGAGTGGAACATTATTATCCTTACCTTAGTTTCATTATTCACTTTGCAGAGATGAAATACACATATATACATACTAGGCACAAGCCTCTGCAGATGGCTGTATCTTGTACCTCATGCTATGGCTGGAATTAAGCAGGGCAGAAAGTGAAATCAACTCAATCTGATCAGGCCTCAGCTAAAATTTGGTCTCAGGTTGGGCAGAACTTGGGGTAGTTCATCTGAACCTCTCTTGCACTTCCCTGCTTTGACCTCAGATGATACTGAAATACCTTTTCCTCTTGCTGCCTCCTAAGGGTGGGATTAAGATTATGTACAGTGGGATCAGCCAAGATGCTTTGTTCACATGTGTTGCAATCCAAAGTCTTTGACTGAAAAATGCCTCTAGCACCTGGGTCAGCCACCTACCCTTTCCTTGAGGAAATCCATCTAGTAAGACTGCAAGCAGTTCTGTCCCATGGTCTCTGCTCCTCCTACACTCTTGCAACCCTCATCAGGGCTGCTCTGATTTAAAGCAGCGTGTTTTTAGAGTTACTGTGGTTTTGGAGTTGTGATGAAAGGGAATTACAGACAGACTGTGGGGTCCCTGGTAATCCGAGGAGACAAAGCTGGAAATCCAACTGTTTTGTCTTTGTTGACTTGTAGTTGTATCTGCTTTCTTTAACACACAATTCCTGTTTATGACAGATTGCAAATACATACAATATGGGATTAATATGGTACGTGCAAGCTCCTGAGGATATTGCTGTAATTTTCCATTGAAAATAGCATTTAAAACAGAAAACAAGCTTTCAGAAGTGGATTAAATCCAGATGGTACCAGAAAGTTGATGCAGTCTTGATTTTAAGTTTCCGCAGTTGAGTGTGCCTGGTCTGCCAAAGTTAGAAAGGACCAGCATTCCTCTTAGGCCTGCATATGAAATAATCCCCTTTTTGGTCCCTAGAAGTCATACATTCAGATGCCTGGGGTGAACCGCTCACAACTGCAGAGCTGTTCCACCCGTAAGGGCACACCAGCCTCGGGGGGGGGATGACAGCAAAGAGGCCCTGGGGGACCCCCAAGTCAAAAGCACATCACTCTACAAGGTGGCACCACGTGGGCTTTGCATGAACCAAGTCTGAAAGCAACTCAGTTATGCTCGTGCAATGTTGCACAGACCTGCCATGGAGTTCAGGTGTCCCATGAGTACAGCTGCACGGCCTCTGTGCCGGAGCTGGTACCTCTGCATGGTTTGGTGTTGCACTGTGTGACACCATTGCCACGTAGGGATGAAGCAGCCTGAGGGATCTCTACACAAGAGAAGATAACTCCAAAGACCCTGCATATGGCAGTCCCCTGCCTTACCAGGGACCGACAGTACTATCGCAAGAGAGGCAGAAGTGCAGCACAGCTGTGGGTTCAAATCTCTCCACTTTAAACATGATTCATGTTTAAAGAAGACAGTCAGAAGTCATGATTAAAAAAAATAATCACTTAAAACCTTCAAACAGAGAAAAGGTCAACTTCAGTGGATAAATGGCTTCTACAAACATTTCATGCATTATCACTGTGGGAATCCTTTCTTAGACTTTTAGTGGTACTTGTAAACTTTGCCTGGTTCTGTGATGTGAAAATGCTTTCTGTGTCTCTCTTACTAATTACTGAACATCTGAGAGAGCAGAAAAGACCAGCCAAAAACCCCCCAGGTGCTTGGAAAGTCAAACACTGAAGAGCAATAAAGAAATTAGATGAGTGCTGCCATTTATGATTTTAATTCTTATGAGCTAATTCAGCTGCATCCCGATAAATGGGAATTGCCTTGCCTTATTCTAGCAAGACTTAAGCTTGCCCATCCCCTGCAAGGACTTACACCAGACTATGGAGAACAGACAGAGTGCAGGAGCGTGAATTCAATACTTGGTTTAAGGCAACTGGAGAAAAATCATCATAAACCTGATTCTCACAACTGTGTATTTCAGGGAGAGTCTGGGCATTTCCAGCCCTTCCACGAAGTCATGTGCCCATAGCAAGATTTCAGAGCTTCGCTGCCATGTTACAGGATGAGAAGCAGCCAAGAGAATTATGTCAAACAAATTCATGTCCATATAAATCACAAAGTAAAGCCCACAGCAGTATCTTTGTCATAATAGTGTGATGATCTTGTCTGCCAGAAACCAACGTCATTGGTAATGCTTATCTCTCAAAGCAATTCTATATATCAATTTATATTTCAGGCACTATCTTGCAATTAAATTTCTAGGCTTAAAATTCCTGTTTTCCACTCTCTCCCCCCTTCCAATTCTATGTCCTCGAAGATTAACAAAACCTCCTCTGTGCCAGCAAATTAATCACACTACAAAACTAAACCGTTCATTAGAGCTGCAGCACACTACAACTGCCATTAAAAACTCAATATTGCTATTTTCTGTCTTTAATTTTATGGTGCTGTTTGCAGCAGCCTCTCCTCTAAGTATACGCAACACCACAATAAATACAGTGATAAGCCCTGAACCGCAGTGGGTATTGATGTGCCATGAGTTTGCAGTGTCTTACAACACCAGAGCCCTTGTCTAGGGGCTTTTTGATGTCTACAGTGTGCAAATTCCCACACACATCGGATCACGGAGGATTTGCCAACACCTCCCCGAAGCATCCCGTTAGCCCATGTTCACTGATGCTTTGCCGCAGAGGATGAGCAGAGATGCAGCTGCACTGCTGGCTTTAGCAGTGACCTTGCCAGTGCCCTCTCTCACTGTCGAACTTCTCTTTTCTGGCCTTTCCTTCCCACCCCCTTCCCCCCCAGAAAAATCATTAGTCTTCCTCCTTCCTCATCCTTCACCTCTTTGGAGAGAACTGGCTGATCTAGCAAACAGTGATCTAGTTACACAGCATCTCCTCCGTCCTCTACTCCAGGGTTTTGTAAGCTGGCTGGTGGCAGGCTTGGGCATGGCTGGGCTGCCCTTCCTACCCCCGTAGCCTGGGCGAATGTCCTCTGGACATTCATAACCTCAGCTCCGCAGGAGATTTCATTTTTTAATTTAAAATTTCTACTGTTTTGTTTTGTTGTTAGGAATACATGGAATTTTAAACTTGTTCTGCAAAGGTAGCGTTGTAGAGCAAGAGACAACTTTGCATTTTGTATGGAAGCAAGATGGCGTCCCGTGCTTATACAGAAAATAATAAAAATGTTTCATAGTTTTGGTCAATCAGGATAAAAATATGGACTGTGTCTTATCTGCCTGCCTCTGCGCAATCAAAAGCTGCGCTCCTTCGCCCTAGTATGGAAGCTGAAGTATATGCCATGGTACCCTCCTCCTAGACATCTAATTTCACATTCAGCAAAGAAACAAAACAAGAAAGCAAAACTGCAGCCCTTAAACAAACCACGGGTGTTGGCCCTGTCAAGGACTGGCTAGATCCCCTGGGAGACTACAGGAAAATGCAGCAACCCTATCAACAAATCTCCTCAAACCCTGCAGTTTGCCTGAGTCAGCTATTGCATTAAGCACTGGAAGGAGCCCTCAGGCTTATGCACCTCTGACTTGCAACTGAATTATGCATTATTTTAAACATGCAAAACGAACCCTGGCCTCCAAGCCTTGCTGCATTAAGAACCCCTTTATATAGTTCAAGCTTGAGTGATAAGGTCTTAACTGGAGGGCAGCAGAGCTTTGAACTTAGCCCCTGTAAAAGGCACCTGGGCTGGTGTAGGCTGCGGTCCTGACTTGATGAAGACAACAAAGCCAGAGCTTTGCTGCAGGACTCTCCACCACGTCCTGGTCTCACCCCGAGGTGCAGAAGGCAGATCAAAGGCACAGCAGGAGGTACAGCCCTGGAGAGTCATGTCTTTCCTTAGAAGCTGTGGGAAATCAGCAGGACTCAGGCGAACTCACCTCTCCTCCAGGAAAAGCATCTGCCACGTCATTTAAAAGCACCTTCTTGCCTTCCACCACTCCTTACCTAAATGTGCAAAGGGAAAGATAATGAAACTGCCAATGAAACTGGCTTTTCTATAGCACACAGATCCTCAACTCTTGCTTAGAAAATAAGTGTTAATCTTGCATTGTGTTAATCTTGTAGCTCTCTTGCTCTAATAGTACAGAACAGCATATCAGCTCAAGCTTTCAGATGTGAAATACAGTCTCCAGCACTCAACTGCTCTGATTAAATATACATCAACAGTACTCACACATTACTAGCAACCTCAACTGCTAAACAAAACACTTCCTTACACAGTCCTGGTGTGTATTTTGCATGTTGTAACCGTATGTGACGTATTGTGTAATGTCATAGCTCTGTCTATGAACCATAGTCATCCACTTGGCTTGCTCATAATGTTCCATATTAAATTCTGCCCCGAACCACAGGGGCATTTCTTGTATGTCCATAGGAATAGCAGCATATCTGATGTGTTTTGCTCTCGTGTACACACGGGCTTTTTCAGCTTTACCAAATGCTTCAGGTCCTGAGCAAGGACTCCAGGACTCATCACAGAGTTTTTCCTGCACTTACCAGCAAGACTATAACAGGCTTCCTCTGAAAACCAGAAGCACTGGCACTAAGCAACAGCATGCTATGGTAGCCGTTAGCTGCAGCCCTGATCTCCTCCAGATTGCATCTCTGCCTCCTGCTGCCCACCCACGCGCTCGTAGCCTGTCGGGGACCCAGCGCCGAGGCTGTGCCAAGCAAACTGCTTCTCCCCGGGCACGCTGCGGGATCTTCTGGGAAGCAGGAGCGGCGTTTAGCTCCCTGCGTGCCGCCAGGCACTGGGACCTCCAGGGTCCTGCTCCGCTGCCTGTGTGAGCACCCGGAGCTGGAAACCGGAGCAGAGCAAGGAGGATGCCGGGAGGGGAGAAGAGACATGTGCAGGCAACAAAAAGCTAAGATTAAAGCTAAACTGATTCTGCCTGAGAGCTTGCAAATTAAATCAATCCTCTCTGATGAGAGAAATATTACAAAGGGAAAACAGTGATCCTTATCCCAGTGCTGGGGTGCGAGGAGGCACCGAGGCGCTCGCTTCGATCCTGTGGCTCTGTCCCGTGGTGGACAACCCGAACAGTGCATCAAGAGTATGGCAGTGGGATGGCTGGAGGCATTGCTATCTGCCCATCCAGCTGCAGCTTTCCTATCCTCTGTACTTCATTCTTTTCTCAGGGAACAGCTCTGTTTCCTTTGGTGACACTTGTGATACTGTGATTTTTTTTTTTTTTTTAGGTGTCTATCAAAAAGATCATCAAAGCAACAGTTTTGTCTTAGACTTTTCCTACTCATTTGTGTGTGTGTTTGTATATTTGTGTGTATCTGCAGTAAAGAAAACAGAAGTAAATTAGTTGACTGTTACCTTTCATTCCTGGTGCATGTGCATGTGTTTTACATTTTTATGTAATGACCTTCTTCAGATACCAGTACCACACAGAAACAAGATCTGGAGCCAAAATACCCTTCTGTTAGCGCTGGCAGACTAGCTACGCAAAGGAGCTAACAGCTGCATACTACATTTCTTCAAAATTTATAGGGTGCTCTTAAACCAGCCCTGTTATGGTGTGGGTGGCTAAAAGTTTAGGGCTTTCGTTATTTATTTTCATTGCTTCAAACTTTGCAGATTCATTTTCATTCTTCCTTGGGGAGCCACATTTTAAACCTCTCTCAAGGTGTGACGCAGTACTGGAGCCGTTCTTCTTTAGCAAGGCAATATCTTCTTTCCTGACCGTGCTCTTCCTTCCGTCTCCCCAGCACATGCCCCTGCCTCCCTTTCCCTGCCTACACAAGGAACTTCAGGGTTGCTTTGACACTCTTGCCCTAGACATGGGAAAACAAAGGCTCAGGCACCACAGCTTGAAATCTGAAGCTGTTTGGTGACTATGGCAGGGATAGCAAATGTTTTGGCTTCTCTAGTGCTCGGCTCCTCACCCCTTGTTCCCTGCTCCCCTCTCCCAAGGCAGAAGAAGGCACACTGGTCATACCGTGCCTACTGTCCTCTCAGACACCCAAACCCCCCTCTTCCCCTGGGATTTTAAGAAGCCAGACTACATTGGTGAAACAAGGAGCACATCTCTCCCTCTCCTCCATGCCCCTGATAAGGTGGCATAGGGTCAAGACATAACCCTATCTCTAAATCTTCTCTAAGTGAAATTCAGTTCAGATTCTTTTAAAAAGCAAATGTCAAGGGGAAATCTCTCTTTTTTGCCCTTAAATAATTCAAGGAGAATCCCAGAAAAATTTTGCTGGTCAAGCATTTTCCAGGCTGGCTTATGGCTTTGGGCACCCAACTTAGAGCAGTTTTAAAGGGGCTGATTTTCAGAATGGGCTTAGAACCCACTTTCTTCTGAAAATCCTACTCTTACAAGTGCCTCTCAAGAAGGAACATATGAAAACACACAACCTGACCAGTGTACTAAGAATCCCAATCTTGGTGCCTATTCTGTCTCCAACCAAGATGCTCAGAGACACAAACAATTTCTATGAGCCAACAAAAGCACCCACGACAGAATGTGCTACTGCAGAAAATAGTGGGTTCAGAGCTCTGGAGATTAGAAACCATTACTTAGTGACAGCTCAGCTTTTGCAGCAGAAGCAGTAAAAAAGCTGTTTCACAAAATAGGTATATCATAAATACATTTCCTTCCAATCACCATGAAATCAGTCCGTAAGTGGATGAGATGATCTTCAGACACAGCTCCACTGTGCAGCTGTGGTCCAATGCTTTGCTCCTGATCTCCCAGCGGATATGTAGCTTTCGGACATTAAATATTCCTGATCAGCATGTCTTTTTCCATAAGCAGGATGATTTACTTCTTAGTAGGATCATATGTTTGCTTGCTTGGGCACTGTCTTCCATGCGTCTCCCAGCCAGAGTACCAATCAAGGGGAAATTGCTTGAGACAAAATCTTGAACATAAAAGCAGCAACCTATTTCCACTTTATCAGCAAATTCCCATTTAAGGTTGTATACTCTTTGGTGACTTCTGGTCTGTATTTGAACTAGCCCGTTGACTACGGTGAACAGAACATTTTATCATTGTTATCTGGAGTTTGTTCTTTCTGCACCCCGAAGGAATTGCACCTGAGCTTTCAATATGTTTTAAAGTTCAGCTGAGCTAAAAATGGTCAAGATCAACATTTAGACTTTAGAGAAATCACTGAAAGCCTTCCTGGTGCTGCAGGTAATATTAAAAGCTGTTATCCTTGTTTAAACACTGTTGATGAACATGACTCAGCCCTTTCCCTGAGGCCAGTTCAGAGTTTTGCATGATGCACTAACAAGATGCGTTAGTGTTGAGCGACATACTGCCTATCTGGTCTGCTTTGTTTATGGACGAGCTGTTTGGGTTGACATTGCAAAGAAGAGATCTGCATCAATAACTGTGCAGAAAAACACGAGCCTGTGCTCTCTCCAAGCTCTGTGCCAGCCAGAAATACCAGCCAAACCAGTGCCAAACTGGAGACTGTGTGGCTGTATCAGCATGGCATCAAGCTCCAATGCTCTTTCCATGAGGGTTTGACTTCCATAGCCCATGATTAGGCGACTGGATATTGCATATTTTGAATTTAGCAAGGCCTTTGGCATTGTCTCCTACAGTCTACTTATAACCAAACTTGTGTGGTATCAACTGGATAACTGGAATATAAGGTGGGTGGAAACCTGGCTGCACAAAGGGTTGTGACCAGCAGAATAAAGTCCAGCTAGGAGCCCACTGATACTTGGGCCAATATTGTTTAGCACCTTTGTTAATATCAGAACAAGGGAATGGAGTGAGATCTCAGCAAGTTCACAAAAAGACACCAACCTGGGGGAGCGACTGGCATGCTGGTAGGTCAGGCTGCTATTCAGAGAGCTGGACAGGCAGGAGAGAGGGTGGATGGGACCATCATGAAGTTCAGCAAAGGCAAATGCAAAGTCCTGTGGCTGGGATGTGATAGCCCCCTGCAGCACCACAGGCTAGGGCTGGCTGGCAAGCAGGGATCAGTCTGGATCTGGCCTCCCAGTCCATATGGTTTGAACACCACAGCTGGAGATGCAGCCAGGTCCCATAGAGGCCATCTCAGGGCACCAGCCCTGCAAGCTCTCATCTGCAGCAGAGCTCATGAAGAGGTGAAACACCACGCAAGAAGCTGGGCTTCCCCCATGCAGGCAAAGCTGAGGTAGCAAGGGTTGCTCCCTATAAGCCAAGTGCAGTAAATACGGACCTGGCTTCCTGCACTCCCCCACGAGAAGAACAAAGATACACGGGAGAAGAGGAGTGGAGGTGCTATGGCACTGCTGTCCATGTCCCTTGCACAACCCTTGACAGCTTCCCTGGATCAAGAGACAGTTCCCTTCCTCATCCAGGGCAAGTCCACTGCCACCTGACCCAGCCGAGGAGTCCCGCCTGGAGGATCAGTCTGCTCCAGCAGCAGGAGATGTCTGTCGGTGCCTGCAATTTCTGTGAAGGCTCAAGTCTTCCACTATTTGTTACCCAACATGAGGGCTCTGTGTCCTGCACCCTTTCACTTCACAGGGAAAGGTGCAAGGCTTCTGGTGAAATTCTGAGATGACCAAGGCTCGGTGTAGAGCCTCACAGGGTGTGAGCTCAACAGTTAACATGCTAGCAAAGACTTTCATCCGAGGATACGCAAGTGAGCTAATAAACATGTATGTGCTAGCTCATGGCACGTGCAGTTACCTCAGGCCGAAAAACTCAGCACTGACTGCACCCTCAAGTCTGTAACTCAACTAATATCCCGTTTCTCATCCGAAAGATTTTGAGGTCACTGAAAACGTTCAGTCTTTACATTTCATGACTACATGATTTGCTTTCCTCTCCTCTTTCAACCTTGAGATAAAACACTTACTGATAGCTTCAGTATAGCTCTTGCCTTGTGACTCCTCTCAAAATGCAGCGAGTTGAGCAATGGTATATGCCTCTGTTATTTACTGCTATCGATTTAAAACACTTTTGTGATATTTCAGAGAACTTGTCTTTTACAGCCTCTTCCTCTATCTGAATAGCAATTTGTTTGGCTTATTACTTAGGAAAACACTAGCCATGCCAAATACACTACTTCAAAGCAGGGTTAAAATGTACTCAAAATTACATTGCTCTGTTATTACTAACACTAACATATATTGAGAGAAAATTACATTACTCTGTTATTACTAACACTAACATATATTGAGAGCTATACTTACATAAGCAGTTGGATAAGGCTCAACCAAACATGCTTTTGTGCAGAAATCAGATTCTGGTATGGAGAAATACCCTATTTTGCCTTCAGAAGAACTTAGTATTTGGCTGTAGATGAAATGCAGTTCTGTTTTGTAAGCAGAGGTTAGGAATTACCAGACTTCCCCATGGCTGTTTCACTGGAGGTAGGAATATGAATATATTAATATTTACTGGTGCTTTATAGGGAATTACAGGTCATGCTAACATATATAAATTAAGTTTCTTTTTGAATTAATTGCTATAATGCAGACAACCTTATACAAAATTCTCAGTTAAATTGTCCGACATAGAAATATATGGAAACCTCCTCCCTTAAAAAAAAAAAAAAAATTGAAATTATTTTACAACAGACCTATTTTCATTTTCTGTCATCATGTATCTGCTTTGCCTTCCGTCCTCCTCCTCCACTTCTGCTTTCCCTCTCTCTGCCCCCCTTTACCTTTCAGAGCTGCAGCATCTGCAGCACTACCCACAGCCGAGCTTCCCCATAGCTGGCTCTAGGGGAGCCAGTAGCAGCTCACCCTTAAATCTCGAGCGTGCGGCAATTGCATTTGTGCTGGTGTTTCAAAGCAGGAAGCTCATGGAAAGGTTCAAGAGAGATAAAAAAGCTAATGAAATGCCATGGTAGGAGGAGTAAAAATAACTCCTGCGGGCACGAACGATCCTTGGCACACCAGGAACACTGAGAAAACCAGTGCTGAGGGAGCTTTACCTTGCCTCGTCCAGCGCTGCTAAACCTCCCCATGGAGGCGAAGGTCACTGCCTGTTATTTATAATTGATGCCGATGCTGCTGCAACACCTGCAGGCTCTCGTGCGCCGAGCAGAAAGCCCGTCCCTGCCCCAAGGAGCTCGTTATAGCATATGTTTGAGACAGGAGATGTCCATGGGACAGCCTGGGGGATGAACGCAGGGACGGGGAGGGAGGCAGTGCCTCCCTGCGTGACGCGTGCCAGCCCCCTGCCCAGCCAGCTCAGGGTTATCCAGATTTGTGCAAAGGGCAGAGGGAGATCTGCTGGAAGAGTTTTTGAAAATCTGGCTTTACTGTCATTATCAGGGGTTTTCTTTTTTCTTTTCCCCTCTCTTCTCCAGTACAAAGAGTGGCGTAGGAGAAAGCAGGAAAGAATTTGTTCGAAAATTTGGCAAACAAGTGACAGCGGATGATGCTCTCAGCCGAGAGGAAGCAGGGGGATACAGCTTCCAAGTGTTGAGGGATGGGGAGGGATATAGGATGTAAAAGGTCCTTGGGTCATAGTGACCCTGAGTCTGGCCCCAGTGGGAGAGACCTCCCGTCTGCAGCCCGCACCTGTGGTGGGGACGAAAGACAGGTCCCTGCTTTGGGAGAAGAGATTTCTTCCTGTGCAGGCGGGGGAATCCTTTCCCCTCTTGGAAAGAAAGTGAGAGGCTGCCTGCCTGTTCCCAGGAGCCTGGGCTGCATTTCTTTCCTCTGGCCAAGTAAATAAGGAAAATAAGATTCATGCATAATCAGTGCAGTCCTTGATGCCCTGCTTTAGGGCATCAAGCCCAGATGAAGGCTTTAGGGACTTCATCTGGGCACTATCATGCATCCCACTATTTATCACACTAAATCTCAACAACTCCAAAGAAGTCAATATTCAGTTAATATTTATTACATCTGCATCTTTGCTAAGGAAATGCAGATGAGGTTTTCTCTGCAGATCTAGCTACCAGAGAAAGATTTCAGTGTTCTCTACGTGAGAAAATACAGCAATGATATCCAGAGAGGTTTTTATTTTAAAAACAATTTTTTTCCTCCCTGTCTTTCATTCTTTCTGCTGATTTTCAACCCTTCCTCTCAGGTCAGGACCTCAGTCAAAGAACAGAGCTAGACTGTCCTATAATTCCTTTTGCTGGCTCCAAAGTTAAGAAAGCTTCAGAAGGTCAAAGAGAAAAACATGAAAGAGAAAAGTGAAGGGGAAAAAAGCCCCAAACCTACTCATATTTTACTTCACATTTAATGACAGAAAGGGAAAGAAGGGGGCACACGGGAGCTCCTGTCTTGATGAAAAGTCTACAGGTAAAAAAAAGAAGTTGCTCATTTTGAAATACTTCTAAAGCGAAATCGTTGACCGCTGCTACAGAAACATGCCTGTACTTCTTCAGTCTTAGCGGCGCATGTGGCATGCTGACTCCAGCTGCGTGGCATCGGTGTGGCTGGAGCTGCCGGGAACTGCGAGAATCCTCTGCTCTGTGAAGTGGCAGTGCCACAAAGCTGCATCTCTGCTTCCAAAGAATAAAGAAAAAAAACCCTGAAAGCAGCAGCGTATGGGACATATGCCTAGTGTATGGCACTTTCACAGCCAGAGAAGAAGCAATTTTTGCTTGGGCATTAAATCTGCAGTCTTATACTGGCAGTGGGGAAGGGGGCAGGGTGAGGAGCTGGTGAAACACAAGCTGTTTGGTGTATTCATGCTTACAGTGCCACCCAGGCTCTTCATTCTCCTGTTCCTCTCACTCCTGAGACTTCACGCTCCCTTTACTCACCTCCTCCCACCAGCACATGGTTTGAGGTCTGGGAGCCTCTGCAGCATCGCACTCCTGGTGCTGCAGCCGTTGGGAGGAAACGTAGGTGGGGAATAAATGGGAACCTTGCTAAAAAAGAACAACCTGACACCAAAATAGCCTCACCTGATGTAAGGAAACCCCAAATGATGATCATCTCCCAGCTCCTGTGAGCTCAAGCGTGAGGGGAAGGTGTCTGGCCGTAAGCGTGTTGTCCTTGCAAAGCTGTGCTAATGTTCACATTGAGAAAGAGGTTCCTGAGGGTAAAGGCAAGGAAACCACATCTTGTCTTCCAGCAGGGAAGGGCTGGAAAGTATCTTTAAAGCCAGAAGGAAACATGCTGTAGAGAACTGCTGCTGCAGATGAGAACAATTTTAGGTGTCTGCAGATGATCAATAAATTCCCTGTTTTTAAGTAGAGGAGAAAAAGGAAGGAGGGAGGAAGTAGCTCTAGGCAGATCCAATACAGGGAAAACTGGGTCTTTCTCACTGCAGAGCAGACGACAGCTGGCTAAACAAGCACACATGGCCCTGGCTGGAGAACTGGCAGCAGCCCTGAATATATGGCTTTTGTCATTGGGTGGACACTTGCCTTTCCAAACATGGTTCTGTCTTGGCCAAGAGGATTACTTTTGGCAATCAAAAGGCATAACAAATAGACTCAAAACCAAAGAAAAAGCGGTAAACAGAACACAGTGATGTGGTAAAAAGGTTTTTGCGAAAACGTGGGAGGCTGCGTCACTCACAAGCAGCAAAGCCACCACCGAGCTATGCAAGATAACTGCAATATCAGTAAATTACACATGCTCTACCAGCATGCAGGCCATCCACCTCCTACCTTAGACACGGTATCACTGGCTCTCCGGGGCACGTGTTGCTGTGGCCGATTTCCTTTGCAGCTTGGCTCAGGATGCTTTTTCCCCCAGAGAGTCACAGACACAGCATCAGCAGGAAGGGGCCCCCATGGGCTCCAGCCCAACCCTGTTCCAGTGTTTGACCACGCAAGGTTAAAAGATTTTTACCCTAGGGAAAAGGTTGTTCCTTACAGCTAATCAAAGTCTCCCTTTTTCCAGCTTGTGTCTGCTGAAGAATATTAGGTCAAAATGTCCAAATTCTCTAAAATGCCAGGAGTTCACTCTTTGAGTAAGCTGTACCATTTTTAATTTTGATTTCTAGTGTGATCACTTGAGAGGATAGAATGGGAAGTACAATAATGTAGATACACAGAGTAGGAAGGAGTAGAAGAAAAAAAAAAGGAAATACAGGCTACCTAACAAAAGAGGATTAAATCAATCTCCAGAGGACAATTGGTTCTCTTGGTGTTGTGGTTTAACCCCGGTTGGCAGCTAAGCACCACGCAGCCACTCGCTCACCCTCCCCCCTCGCAGGGGGATGAGGGAGAGAATCAGAAAAACACAAGTAAGAAAACTTGTGGGCTGAGATAAGAACAGTTTAATAATTAAAATAAAATAATAATAATAATAAATTGTAATGAAAAGGAAAATAACGAGAGAGAGAGGAACAAAGCCCAGGGAAAAACAAAAAAACCCAAGTGATGCAACTGCTCACCACCTGCCAACTGATGCCCAGCCTGTCCCTGAGCAGCGATCACTGTCCCCTGGCCAGCTCCCCCAGTTTATATACTGAGCATGAGGCCATATGGTATGGAATAGCCCTCTGGCCAGTTGGGGTCAGCTGTCCTGGCTGTGCCCCCTCCCACCTTCTTCTGCACCCGGCAGAGCATGGGAAGCTGAAAAGTCCTTGACTGGTGTAAACATTACTTAGCAACAACTAAAACATCAGTGTGTTATCAACGTTATTCACATCCTAAATCCAACACACAGCACTGTATTAGCTACTAGGAAGAAAATTAACTTTATCCCAGCCGAAACCAGGACACTTGGGAACCCCAATAGTGAATTCCACAAATGTAGGACAGGCTAAGAAAGAGTGGATGTGGGACCTGACACAAAGTTCTGGAGGTTACAACAGAAACCAAATTAATAAAATGGTAGGCTCTGATTCAAAGCATACAATCCGTTAATGTCCTAGGGAATCTGTGAAAATTACACTGAGGAAAGTTATTCAGAAACACTAACTAGCCTGAAGAGTCTGGTCTTCCTCACAGCCCCCTAAAGCCAGACAATGAGCCATTCAGAGGTGTTTTATACCTATAAATAAATCACCTCTCTGTATTATTCCATAACTATCTTCACATCACTGGGAAATCATGTGTTAGAGAAAAACAAGCCTAAAACTTTTAAATATATCAGCTCAAAAAATTGACTTTTACCATAAATATTAAATGAAAACCTGCAGCTGAGTGAATATCCTTTGCCATTTCTCATTGTGATCACTTTTCCATAACTGGAGTAAATATTTCATAGTAATAAAGCTAAATTCTTGTTCTTAAAAATTGGGTTTGCTCGGATTTAGAGAGGAGAATCTATTTCCAAAGTCAGAACAAGCATGCTGCTCTTCAATCCATAAGTTCAATTGTGGAATAAAAAAAAAATTAAAAAAAGAGAAGTGCTTTCACAGCAAGCCCTCTCAGGGTCCCAGCTGCTGCAGTTGCTCTTCCTCCATTGCAGGAACCTCACGCAAATCTCTTCTCCAGACCTTATAACCCAACAACCACAGCTTGTTTATCAACAAGCACAATAGCACAGCAGCTCTCGACTGCTTCAGATCAGGGTAGGGTGAAAAAAAGGCACAGTTAAGTGAGAACCAAAGGTTTCCAGACGAAATCTTTACCTTTACCAGATTTTGACAAGAGCGCTGCAACTAACATCTGAGCTTTTGTTAGAAGATAGAGGTTTACTAACTACAGACAGAAGAAGGTCCTCAGATTTTTTTTTTTTTCCCAGAAGAATATGCTGATACACATTGCCAGAGAGAAAAGCATGTCACCAACTGGTGGTCAACAGCCCTCTGACATGGTCCGCTGGGTTTGCTTTCCAACTGGGTATTGAAAGAGCCCAGACTTCAACTTGTGACTGCTAAGGAAGGGATCATCCTCATTTGTGTACCAACATTGCTTTCTTCAGCTGCTCATCCCTAAAATCAGCTCTGAATACTAAACAGGTCTGTCTCATTGGGTACCAACGAGACCAGAGCCCAGGCTCTGATGGCTGTCCCCCATATGAGTGAATAGCGTAATCTGCAGCCAGCTTCCCACTCGCGTGCAGTAGCTTATACCTGAAAACAGGTAACAAAAGATCAGAAGCAAAATCAGAAGCAGAAACCTGAGAGAAGGACCCAGCCATTCATCCTTGTAGGAAAACTTATGAGAAATGGCAGTCTTTACCCTAGAAAAAGAGCATCTGACAGATGATATGGGATAACTACTATAAATACGTAATGAGATCTCAGGAAGAAGCTGGGAATCAATGACATCAAGTATTCAAAGACGAAAGAAGATAATAATGGGCTTACACGAAGAAAATGGGGGAAAAGGAGGCCCCGAGCGCAAATCGACAATAGGAGATGGTTCAGAAATCAGTCAATCAACAGCGACCCAACACAAAGACCATAAAAGACCTGTTTGGGATCCCCCGCACCCCTCATCCCAAATGCTTCTTGCCAGGCTGACCCTCAATAAAGTTATTTACATGTAAGCAAGAAACTCTGAAAGGTGGAATATGGTGGCTGTCCTGTAACAAGGCAATGCTCCCAGTCTCATTTCTTAGCTAGATGGGCACATTCAGACGTAACTGGTTCATTTATACTAATGCTGTCCTAAAGGTTTTAATTCAGCTTCAGTGGAAAGTCCCTGTAAATTAGAATCTGGCTGCAAGTACTCCTTAGAAATTCAGGGGTGCCTGCAGGTAATTATTCCTGTTTCTGATTAAAGGATGGTTTCCACACGCATTTTCATACAGTTTGGGGCTACTCAGTTAAAGTCCACACCAAAAATAGAATTCTGCCATTTCCGTAACCTCTGTGCGTGTAAATAACAATTTAGCCTTCTGCAGCATCCAAAGGGGCAGAATCCATTGCTGTACAGTCTGTGCGTGCAGGGGAACTGCAGTGCTGGAAATGTTTTGCCATTGCTTAGGGACTCTCTGTAGGTAGCTCCAGCTCTGCAGGTGTGTGATTGGAAAAGCCAGCCTACAGATATTGCCACATTTACACTGTATCTACAGTTATTCATGTTCTTCCAGGCATACTAAACTAGCAGTCAGCTGGCTACCCAAATCCACTTTCTATTTTCTTAATATGAGCATCCATGGGAAGACTGAGATTAGATTATCCACGGTAGCATCACTTGACAATGTTGTTAATAAAGGCAGTCGGTTCTCTATGGGCAACATTCTTTTTATCCTTACAACGTAATATTCAATGTATCTCCACTGTGTGAATGATTTATATAAGGAAATGGGTAAGAAGCAGATACTGTTCTTAAAATCTAACGACACGACCGTTGCATTTAGCAGTAGTTCACAATAAAGCTGTAGCTTTTACGGTATTATTCCCTGTTCAAGGACCATGTCAGCCACTTCTCAAGAATGTGTACGAGTGAGGAAAGCCAGGATTACGGACGGTGCAAGAAAACACCTCTGCAGAGCCTTCCCCAATCTGGAAAGATCTGAGTCTCCGAGAGCCCACCGAAATGGGGCTGTTTTAAACCTCGCAGCTACCAAACGACCCAGTTTCAAATCGCCCACCAATGACCCACACCCTCATGCCACCCCTAATTTTTAATTTTTTTCTCTTTAAGCTCTACATCCCTATGCATGTTGTGCTATCACAGGCATTTCAGATAAAGCTGTAATTAGGTACGCTACTCATAAGCTTTTCAATATGTCACCTGCGGTGTAGGCAGATGATGAACGTTGATGAATTTTACTGTAGCCCTACTCATTATTCAGCCAAGGCTGTCTGTACCTCCTGAAAATAAAATGCATAACGGCCGCTTGTCATCTGCTGCAGCACAAACTACTTTTAAGAGATGACAACCCCTTTTTAACAGGAAGAAAGCGCAACTTTTCATTTATCATCAGCAAGAGTAATAATAACAACTACTGACCTGTGACCATAAACGTGCCGTTTCACAAACTCAAAGGCAATTAAAATCTGAGGTGGCCAAATATTGCAGGCAAGCTAGAAAGGCGTGTAAATTGAGGTAAGTAAGGGAGTCTTTTGAAAGAGCACCAGTTTAGCACCAGGGGAAGAGACGAGCAAATATACAATTCTGTACATTACGCTGAATTATGTGAACAGGTTTCACAGCCCCACCTTGTCACACTAATTCCATTTAAAATATTATCCTATCCTTCCCAAAGCTATAAACCCACAGGTTTTAAAAAGCAGGCCATGAAATACCAGTAGAAATGTATCCGAGGAGGAGAAATTATACTTAAAGCCAAGACTGCCCTGCTTTTTAAGAGGTTTTGATGGCAGCGCATGGCACTGTGCAAGTCTCTGCTCTGGTGTGCATCTCTGGACCGCTATGGACTCTGCTTGTGGGTTTTGATGTCCCCTCCTTTCAAGAATAGGGCTGTCTCAAGGCAGGTGTCCGAGCAGCATTTGATACAACTTTTGAGCACAACATTGTGGTTTTTCACAGAGAAAATATCTCATGTTTGCTCCTTCTTAGTTTCAGTCCCTTGAAGTCGATTTTCCCAGCTGGTGGCACAGCCTGAATCCAAGCACCTGCAAGTGAGGCTCCCAGCCCCTGAAACTGGGCAGACGGTCTCTTTCCTCCAAAAACCCGCCTTCCTTCCCAATTCAATCAGCCAAAACCTAACGGAAAGAGGAGACAGCTATGTTGCCAGACTCCATAAATGACCCAGTATCCTGACAGTTTTGCTGTGCCCAAGAGCAGTCGCGCACTGTGGTGGCACAGACGGTGATGTTCTTGGCCACAGCGTTCCTTTGATTACCGTCAGCTACTGTTGCTTAAAACCATTACTCTTCGTCTTTCTGCTATGCCATGTAGCACTACCTTACCATCCAACAGGGCCAAACAGAAATTTAAAAATAAATAATCCTGATGAACAACAGAAGAGCCCCACACTGGCCTCTCCCAGTAAAACTGGTTTTTGGCCAAATAACTTGTGGCCACAGTATTAGGTGCTGCAGGACCCCAGCAGGTTTGGCACTGTGGGCACTGAGCTTGTAGTGCCCATACAAAGCCTTGCACGGCCTCCTCCAGCTTGCCTACCCAAATGGAGGGTCTGAGAGGCATTCAGGCGGGCAGGGACACCATGCATGGCAAGAGGGGGCCTGGGGTGCCACGGGCTGCTCCCCTGGGTTGCAGGTCCCATAGCAGGTCTCCTCCTGGTAGATATAATAGTAGCAGCCGAGTACCTGCTATGGGCTACCCCCCTCTGGGGGTCTGCCCCATGCCCTCAGCTTCAGCTCGCGTGGGATCAACATCCATATCTGAGAGCCAGGAGCTCCCCGGCTCTACTGCAGCCCCATCCTCTCCAACATTCCTGTCTCATTGTTTTTTCCTCTTAACATCTTGGCAGGCCTCCTGCATGCTAATAAGACAGCACTGGGCACTTGCCCAGCCAGTCACTGTGTCGGTATTAATTCAGATTTTAGATACCCCATGCAGCATCTCTGGCTGTTTGCTGGATGGCTGACTTGCCAGACACATAAAATCTGGGGGCTGGGGGAAAAAAGCAGACAACACAGCTCTGGTGTAGAAAAGCACTGCCTCTGAAAGGCAGTCCTGCTTGATTTCATCCCTTTGTTACCTCTAGCTCTAAAGAGAAAGCAGGCAGACATTTTAGATTCTAATCTCTGCCATAAAAAAAGAAGTAATAATAATAATAGCAAAGTAAGTGTTTTCAGGCAGAAGAAAGAGAATAGCAACATTTCTTAAACTGTGTTAGGTAAGAATGAAACAAGTGGATTTTATGATCTTCAAATGTCACTGTAGTGGACTGAGTATAAGTGATAAAATGGTTTCATGCCTCTTATAGCAAAATTGAAGCTAGAAACGCGTATAAATAAAATTATTCCCAGTTTCCTAATAACAGGCAAACCTGTTTTATATAAGTAAGTTAAAGAGTGACAGTCTAAGTGGATTTCAGAAAGTTCCCTGTCTTCCTTTGAACTATTATCAAATAAATGCAACTTTGTCCCTTTGGAGCTCTAATGAAAAATCCCATCAAAATTCAATTTACAGAATGCTGAGACACAGTGCAAGCTAGGAGTGTTAAATGAATTGATTTGCCTTAAACAATTATTGAGACTGGATTTGTCAGTCACATTTGCACATGAAAGTCTGCCATGTTTCAGTAGCAAGATGCTCCTGCTCTCACAGCACTTCATGCTAACAGTAGTCTTGTCTTTGGCAATCTCCCCACATGCCCCTGGATGAGCTGAAGACACCATCACGCATCTCTGCAGCCTGGCAGCGGGGCACTCACCCTGCAGCGAACCTCCCGTTGCTTGCCCACCAGCTCTAGCACTTGCTGCTGGGACAGCTGGGGAGGACATTTCTCCTAGCTCTCCCCAGCTCCTGTTCTGGAGAAGGCAGCTCCAGAGCAGGATTGACAGCCTGTGTAAAACCAGCCACGGTATGTGGGGTCCCAAGCCAGGGGACAGGCAGGGTCAAGCCCACAAGGTGTATATCTGAGATACACTCCCCACCCCTTAGCTAACACAATTTTGGGATGCAGAACTTTTCCCCTCTCCTGCTTTCCACCTGGGATGCGAGATACCTATTTCTTTAGTTACAGCTGAACTGCAAGGCTAAATAAAAAACAAGATTTGGCCAAAAAAGTGCAATAAAATTCTGCAAATATTGTATTTGCTGGGAAAAAAAAAGAGATTAATTGAGAATTAGAAACTATGCACTTGTTTCCGTCAAATTCCACAAAGGATTTGAAATAAGAATTGCTAAAATGGAGGAGAAAGAGTCATTACCAACTTGCTGTATATCTCTAAGACTAAAGGGGTAGAACAGATGAGAAGAGCAGGCTCAGTCCCCTGCCACCCGTGAAGGGGTAGGACAGAGCCAGACCTCCCCGTGTGCCGGGGATGTGCCCTAAACACCATGCTGTACCACGTCCCCCGGTGAGCTGGTCTTCTCTCCTTCTAGCCCTGTTTGAAGTCATATACAAGAGGAACAGGGCAAGAGAGGTTGGCTCTTAATGAAGGACGCCCAAGATTCAAATTTGTGCTTGAATTTGGTCTCTATTTCCACAGTCCTGTTTTGCCTGATGATGCCAAGATGGAATTGAAAAATGTTGTTCGAGCATCAAAGGAAGTGCCTCATTCAACTCAAAATGAAAAAAAAAGTTATTAATATTGTTACTTATTTAGTTCTAATAAAGCTGGAGTGAAGACAGACCAACTTAACATGGATTTGAGCTGAAAGGAGCACACCTGAAGATGGACACGGTTTTGTAGTCACCACCCCTCTCTGGATCAGAGTTCAACCCTTTGCTGCTTCCTTGGCTTCCCCCGAGATTTTGTAGAGTTCATTTACACTCTGCACAGACTCTCCTTCTGTAGATGGGAGCCCTCCTTCTCGCACACCTCTGCTACTCTCATCTCTCTCGATTGCAATTTGTGGTTTTAAAGGTGGAAAGACCTCTCGTGGCATCACAAGGATCTTTTTAAGGTACACGACACCGAGCATGACCACTCTTTGGCTTTATATGGAGGCTTGGAGAAGAAAAAAAGATGTTTTAAATGCATCTTTTAAAAACAGAAGCCCTTGCCACCAGGAACTGCACCAGGTTTGCCAGAGATGCCAGAGGATGCTGCCCGGAGTGCTGTGAGCACAGCAGCAAGCCCCAGCTCACCGGGAGATGCGGTGCCCATTTCTGGGCTTCCCTCAGCTTCCCTCAGCTTTCCTCTGATGCTTGCATTTCACCTTTACACACATCTTTGGGCCACGTGATGGGAGCTGCAGGGAAGCTCCTTTCCCTCTGCCACCGGCTCGATCACATTTTAATACTGGCCGTGCAGTTCTTCCTCAGTCAGTAATGTTATTCTTTCTCTTGTTCGTAACAAGGTTAAAACAGAAATTAATAGTGGTTTGACAAGGTGCAGAAACGCTTAGAAGAGAATATGGTTTTGCTGGCACTGAACGTGAACACCAAAATATGTACGTACACGTGCCGAGAAACTGGCATCTCTGAGCACGAATGCTGAAGTGACCATTTGTTTCTGATATGACAGCTTTTCGTCTGCCAAGGAAGACTAGCAGTGAACTGATGCTTCACGCATGAAATACATCAATTGTAAGCGTATCACAATACTCCTCAGACACCCCATTTTCGGTAACTTGTTCTTTTAAATACCACTCTTTAGATAACTTCGGATAAGAATCTAATTATCTTTCTCAATCCATTGGGAGGGAGAAAGGGGTTAATTATTTTTCAGTTTTATTTAGAAACATAATTACAATGAGCAGCATGAAACCAAAATATGTTAACCATGGTAGGAAATGGGATTTAATATAGAATTTTAAAAAACAGTCTACCTACCTTAATGCAAAAAGCATTAAGTGATGCAAACAGGCAGACTTATTTTTAATTTTGTTTTATTTAAGCCTGTCTTCTAAACATCTGTGTGCTGATGTGAGATGAATATCTAAACCAGTAATAACTGCGGCTAGATATTACATAAAAAGATTCATACCTATCGTTACCTAGTGCTTTTCGCCCCAAAAGGATTGCACAGAATTTACAATCTGTGGCTGAGATACAGTACATAAAAATGCAATGCTCCATCCATCACTGATGCAGAACCGGTTCAGGCATGAAACATGATAGTAGTTTAACTGCAACAATGCACCAGAGTTAAAGACAAAAGGCTATTAAATCCTATTATTGATATTTGGGTAGGCAGAATGTCATTGAAGGGAAACTTTTCTATTTTCTCCTGTTCTCAAAAGGCAAATAAAGTACTGAGAGAGCGTGGCACAAGTGTTCAAGAGCTCGATTAAAATTTTAACCTGAGAATTTAAACTTTTAAAAATCAAGTTGAATCATGTTGAAAGCTGTAACCCATAACAGCTGCGATGCTTAACAGGCCGGCATTGAGCCTGTTTCTCAGCACTTCTGACCATTTCCCATTCCCCTTACAGAGGGTGCTACCTGAGCCTGGGACATGAGGAGGAGGTCAGGATTGGTCCCAAAATGCTTAGGAAGGCAACAAATTTTTCCCAAGCCAGAAGCATTTGGAAACTGGGGTTGAGAGGCTATGACATAGTACACGTATGTCCTACGAGCTGAACACATGCTCTTCAGCAAAAGTGGGACCAAGGATCCACCAAAGGGAAGTAAAAACTAAGCAGCCTTAAGTTTATTTTCTGGACATGAAAGCATCCTTCTTCTGTATCTCGTTACCTGCATTACACTGGTTTTTATATTGCAATCTTGGAGACCACGAACAACCTACACATGGCAGAGTGCACACTGAGCCTTCAGCAAGTAGTAGGGGCCAAAAGCACCTGGTTTCTATCCACACTAACTTATTTACATGAACGTGCTTCTAAATCAACTTTCACATAACTTAAGCTTGATTAGGAGATGCTGCAGCCAAAGAGCTGAGTTTAGCTGCTCTTTTCAGCCTAGGCGGGATTGTATGGAATGTGAAGGCTGTGGATTTGGCTAATGTCAACCTCAGCCCACCCTGACTCAAGTTTGAAATACTTTTCCATGTAACATAAAGGCATTTTAAGGCATTTTGGGGATTTTGAGCACAGGTTAAACTATCTGAACCTACACAGCCTGTATGCACACAGTAACGATTGCAAACACACATGTGGACCAGTACCAGTCCCATACTGGAATCATGTAACGTTTCACCTACAGGAAGCACTTGTTACCTGTATACTGACCAGAGCCAGCCCTGGTCTTAACTCCAGCACACTTTTAATTGAAGAAGAGATGTTTGAAGGACAACACCTAAAAACATAATCTCAGGCTGCTTTCACTATGTCTTAGGCACAGTCCATTTTTCTTTTCTCCCAGGGTGTCTCTTGGGTATAATCTGACAGATGTTCCTGCGTCTAGTTTGAGCTGAGCCATGGTAAGTGACAGCACTACCGTGGATAATCTATTAAAGCAAGGCTGTGGCCACGTACCCTGCACTGGCTGAAGCTGACATGAGAGAAGAGGATACTACCTACATTCCAATTTCTTCAGTCTTCCCTTCTCCTTCACTAGCATAAGCACCAGCATGATTACTACCTTTAACTCTTCTGCCAAGCTCATCCACATTAGCCCATCCTATAAAATCACTGCTTGTCACCCAAGCTGCCGTAACCCACGTGTAAATGTTTCTAGCCTTTGCCAGGATGGTGGTTCATAATACACGGGCTTCCACTTTCCTGTGAGAGTAAGATAGCCCATGAGGCTGGTGCCTGCAGCACAGCTGTAACTCCTCAGGTAAGGCCATCTGGTCACTTGGGAGCTTCTGGACGTGTCTGTGACCTGAATGGGAACAGACTTCAGTTGAATCAAAACTCACACTGGTTTAGTTCAGCCAACAACATGGGGCATGCAGCAGGTCTGGTGCGTGCAACTTGGTCTATGTGAAACACAACTGGTTTAATTAGAGTGGCAACTGATATGATTTTAAATTGATGAGCTGACCCTGTGTGTACATATACCTTCTTAAATCTATCTGAATCTAGAGTGTGATTTTAACTGGCAGTTTAGCACTGTCTGTTTTGAGGAGATGTGGAAGTAATTGCACATTTTAAACTAACTGCACAGATAGCAGTCACAGAGATCCCAAATCGCTCTGAGGGTTGGGGACAGATTCTTAAGAGGTAGAGGTTGCAGGGCTGATTGACACACCAGTCAATTGCCTTCCTGACCAGAAGAGGGAAAATATCAGTTTTCATTGAAGTTTGCTTCCTTTATCATTACAGTCACTTGCAGATTTAGGATCATGAATGTATCTACAGTACAGAAGATCTGCCTCTAGCAATTATCTTACACTGTGCTGCAGTGCCACACGCAATTAGGACTGCTCCTTCAACACATCAGACAGGTGTACTTCTTGCCCAGAATTATTTTTCATTGGACAGCACCGTGAAGGAAATCGGAAAAGACAAATGGAGAAAGCAGCTAAAGCAGACGAGGGCATTCACAGTGCCTGAGAAAGTGGAGAACCTCAAGAAAAAGAGTATAAGGTGAAGGAGGAGAAAGATCTCTAATCCAAACCTCGGAAAACTCAGACTGGCTTCTCCCAAGTGCCACTGAGAGCAGGAGTAGGACATGTAACTGCACCATAGGTAGGTGTTCAGAGATGCTCCTATGGGACGCCCAGCATCTCCCCCACTGGGAGAGGGAGGCAGGGATGGAGAGGGGCAGAGGCAGCCAGCTGTGGTGGGGACAACTCCCTGCATGCAGCCGTGGGGTTACATTCAGCCCAACATCAGGCTCGCCGGGTTTCTGCTACCTCTGCGTTCCTTTTCAGACAAACCGCTTCCCTGCTCTCCTTGCTGGGCTGTTTGTGCTTTCGTGAATGCACATCAGCAACATTTGGTGCTTGTGTGGCATTTTTCAGAGGCAGACCTAGGAAAATAATCTGGTGCCCTGCCTGTCTCAGCAGTGTCCCTGTGGGAGCTGCCAAACCAAAGAGGGGCTGTGGAGGGTTAGGGGAAGGAAAACTCTTGTTCCTGGAGATCAGAGAAATGGGATTGACTACGCTAACGTGGAAAAACTGGTGTCGCAACTGCACGTACACTGGACAGCTATCAGTATTTCGCAGGCTTCTATTAGTATCAACAAACTTTTGATCAAGTTTATAAAGCTTCTTTTTCCAAATAAAAGAATACAGATTAAAAGCAAAACCTCTCTGAATCTGGATTGCATGGGCTATTTTGCAGCCAGATCCCATGGCTGCTCTAGCTTCTGTTCCCCTTCTCCACTTTGATACAGTCAGAGGCTTGTGAATCTTTCCCATCTCCCTCACATAACTGGGAATGGGATCTTGACAGTGTGTGTGAAGATCATTGATTTAAAAGACCAATTCAAATGATCCTTGACCCGGCCAGGGTTTGTCATTTTCAGATAAGAAACAAGAGAAATCTTCAGCTGTCTAAGACTTCCTCCCTTCAAACATTTTAAATACCAGCAGTGCAAAGCAAGACGTGTGCAAAGTAAAAATAAAGACCTCGACTGTGATTTTAACTATTAAAATAACCATCTCTTTCCTTTGCATGAAGAAGATGTGTGAATTTACACATTAAAATACCATGTATTTGAGAAATAGGCCAAGAGAGCAAGCCATCTGGCATCTAAAAAATATTGTGACAAATCTGACACTCTTCCCAGATTTTTATGAATTGCTTCCCACAACTCAAACAAACAGGGTAAAGGTCACTAAAAAGGGAAAATGTGTACTTGTTCCTGGTTTGCTTCTTTGTGCTTTATGTTGGCCTGAGAATGTGAGATATTTTGCATTTTGGGGAGGAGGGCAAAGAGGAGGCTGTGGGAGGAGGGAGGGGCTTTTGCCTTAGAAATTGAAGGCAAATCATTCAGTCTTCCCTAGAGACCTTGACTAATCAGGGAACCAGCAGAAGCCATGAGTATGAAACATGGCTCACTGACAGAAGACCTGATTTTTATTCAGGCTATTATTTATTTTTGTTAGTGTCTATTTAACTTCAACACTTTTTTTTTTAAGAGTCAGCAGTCTCCATTCCCTATGGAGACCTCAGTGCCATCCCCAGAAGAATCAATAGTACTGCCGGCATAAAGGACTTTTTTTAACGTGAGAGGCTGGACTTTGTGTAACTACAGCAGAAGAGACCTTTCCCCCTTATTTCAAGGAGATAAAAGTAAAGGCACAAACATTTTTAGGCACCTTAAGGACCTTTTCCTGAGGAAGCCACCATCTTCACAGAGAAGCTGTTGGTGATCATCCGTACGGAGTTTGATCGCTGTCAGCTGGACAGCAAGTCTGGCAATGAGGGTATGTCCTTGATGAAGCCTACAACTCCCAAAGTTTTCTCAGACACTCCTAGCCACAACAATATTTGTCAAAGAGATAATCCAAAATCTCTCATATATCACTGTATCTTTCCATAGGTTAATGTCTACGTTGACACAGACTTGAATGGTTGAACTCAGGCCCTGAAATCAAGCACCATCAAGCTGGATTTTGAGCCCTATCTTGTGTTAAGCCAGCCTGTACAACGGGTAATAACCTCATATTATCAACCATTTTCTCCACACCCTTCCACCTCCACAGAAACTTTCCTACCAGTTTTAGGACTTTCATATATATTTTCATCAGCTGCATGCAGTTAAAAGGGTTTTCCAGATCCAAGACTCTTAAGGAGTAAAACCCATAAACTCCAGGCTTAAGTCGTGGCCCTGTGAAGTTTTTGGCTGAGTTCTCACAGATGATGATGGAAGCAAGGTTTCATTTATGGTCAGTAGACACAATTGTTTATATTAGTGTAGGATACGTCACCATGTTGGTGAACTCACCTACTTTTACTCAGAAACACAGACACTGAAGTGCTCTTTCAATCACTTGCTCAAAAATAGCAGCTGCCAAACTTCTCTTGCAAAAGCTTCATTGGGAAATATAATTGGTTTTAAATGCATTTTGCTGTAGCAGAATCAGAAAATGACCTTTGCAAATGGCTAAATTAACTAGAGTATCATTGCTTGAAGCATTTCCTATCTTTGCTTGAGGCATTTCCTATCTTTACTGTCAGAGGGCAGCTAAGGATGTGGGAACCAGTGTATTTTTAAGTAATGTTTCCTGGGTTCCATGTACAAGTTTGTTGATTTGTTTAGGCTTTCAACCCCCCTAGATTTTGCATTAAAAAATTCAACTTCCAAATGTTGAGGGAAATAACTAAGCGGTACTTACTTTATTGCCAAGTACAGAAGCAACTACTCTCATCTGAGCTAGCTCTTCAGAAATGGCGGTTGGCGACAAAGGTGTGTGCTCTCTGTCAGCGAGGATACAGAGCTCCTGGTGACAAAGTCATTCAGGAATATGAATAGCTGCACTCTCTCCTGAATTTAGGAAAAAAACAGATTTCCATGATCTGCTACATGCTGCCTTCTATAAGAAAAAAAAACCCCAAACAAAACCAAAACCACATTCCTTCAATCTTACAGCCTCTCTCCCATTCAAACGTGAGTGAATTGGTTATCTGAACCAAGAGGTTTGGGGAAAAGATGCTTACTACAGGCCAAAGGAAAGCCTTTAGGTTAATCCTATATTAAAATTCCTTAAATGTAAAAAACCAAAGGCATCTTTAGAAGCTACGGGCCACACTGGGGGCAAACAGTCTCACAGGACTGAATCTGACCTACATCCCATCCAACGCAGGTTTTTGTTGTGCTCTGCCTCCCTCTGATGCTTCAGAATTCTGTCATTTTTATACTCTGGGTATGTTTTACAGTATATTATGTCAATGAGACATTTTAAACATGAGCATGACTTTGAGAAGCAGTGCCTTGGGCTAATCATTCCTCCATTTAAACCAGCAAAATAGAGGAGACTGGCACAGTGATGGGTTACTGTCAAAACGTGAAGAGAGTAACGTGATTAGATGTAATGACAGGACCAAAACCCTTGTCCCTTACAGACAGATTTTAAGCATGACCAGAGCACAGTCAATTTAAACACTTGTATTTGAGCATGGCTTCAGGCAGCCTGCCCATTACCAGAGAAAACAAAAGGGATAAAGAGCAAGCGTAGGCTCCCAAACTGGGGTGGACAGCCTCCAGATACCCTGGTAAGAGTTCCCCACCCTAGACCCTCAGTCACACGCGTGGCTGAGCAGGAAAGGTTGGGTTTTCCTCCCTGTGCATTACAGAGGCAGAGCAGCTTTTAGCACCATGACAAAAGTCATCCACCATTTAAGAGATTGCGTGAAGCCCTGATGCTAACCCCAGCTCTGTCACTAACCTACTCGGTGCTCTTTGGGAAGGCAGCGTTTCCACTTACACCCTTGTCCGCTCAGGCTGAAGACTTGTTGGCGAAAGGGCTGTCTTCTCTTCCGTCATGAGTGCTGTCTGACCTCAGCGTGCTGCAGGCCCATGCTGACCTTGGCCTCCTTGCCATAACGGCATCTAAGAAACCCTCCTCCAGGCTGACTTTCTGCAATGAATGCAGATCTTGGTTAAACACACTGCAACGCACAGTGTGTACAGTGAAGGGGGCTTTGATACACCATGATGCATTTATTCTTAGATTTATTATTTCTATGCTGGTACCATCTACTGAGCGCTAAAGATGGCCCATGCAGAAGAGTGGACGGGTCTACATGGGACATCCATGAGCATCTTGCTTGGATACAGCCACTGTTCCTGCTGCGGCTGCAGGTACTTATTTTTCTGGCTTTGGGAATCCTTCACTAAGATCTCATTTCTTTGGCAAGGCCAGGAACACAGATATACCTTAAAGAATCGTGATTATCTCAGGAATTTCTCTGCTGAGCAAATGACTCACTGAGTTTTTAGCCCTCAGTGTTGAACTATAATAAGAAAAGCTTAGAGGGGGAAAAAAGTTCATTTCACTGCAGAGAAGGACTTCTGGTTGCAAAGAAAATGAATTAAATAGTCTGTTTAGCTTGAACTATCCGTGGAGATGTCATTCATCAATAGATAATGCAATTTATTCTTCTGACATTTGGCAGTGACTCTCAAGAGCTTTGATAACAAGATCTGTACTGCCAGGCTCTAATTTTGTTCAAAGTTTGCCTGCTTAGTAGAAGTGTTTAGAACAAGAAGAGTTTGGCTCATATTTCTGATTTGAGAAACCTTTGTTAAACATTACCAATAAAATAGTGAAATCAGTGAAATCAGTTGGATCTAGAAGGGTGGAATGGTCACAAAGAGAATTTGCTTCTCATTTCTTTCATTTTTCTCTGTCCAAAGAGTTGTATCAATAAATTTCTATGAGGATGTTATCTTCTGTATGCACCTTGAAAAAAAACTTTCTTACCACCGTATATATTCCATTGATGATGAGCTTATATCCGTGAACAACAGAAAACATCATAGTTTACTAATATGGACGTATAGAGTATGAGGGACAGAGCTAACAAGTTGCTGAGGGTGAAGACTCTATCTGCCTCTGGCTCTTTGCCTGTGCATGTGCAACCAACAAAAAGAGCAACCAACAAAAGTGACCATGTGGGAGCTAGCCTGACCTCCCATCCATAGGAGGGACAGCAAAGAGAAATATAAAGGAGAAATTAAGTGAGAGCTCTAATTTTGGAGAGAAATATAATTTACTATGCAATAAAGGAGTGAGAAAAAGAAGGGTTTGGTATTGCTTACTAAATTTCATCAAATCCCCAAGAAAGTCAAGCTGTCAACCAATCAATCCACATTTACATCTCAGCTTCAAAATCTGAGATCTAAACAGCACAACTGAATTTTACTAAGAGTCAATCCAAAGTACCGCAAATCACAGATTTTTCAGACTGAGCACAGCCTTTATTTCTTTGACCCAGACAGAAATTAGGATAGGGATGCAGAGCTGGTGAAGCCACACACTAAATTGAGAAGTAAAAAGCCCAAAATGCTTGTCAATGTTATATCCCCTTGGATATACTTGGATTTCCAAGTACGTATACTTAGATCTGGCATGCCATGCCAAGGTCTACTCTGTTACCCAAGTCCATGGATTGAGGTTGATCTCATCCCTTTGATGTGTGAATTACCAGGGCAATTAAAATAATGAGTAGAGGAAAAGCACATACTGATATGATACCTGTGTAATCTAACTAGTGCTGCTTTCTTTTCTATGAATTATAAATTTCTATAAAACACACATACACTTGATTTGTAAGGCTGGGCCTTAGGAGCTTTTTCATTCCCTTTCCATTGTTATACGAAAGCATACCATTGCCTAGCAGATCAAAAGCACGGCTAAGAGAAGTGTTTGATGGGACCAGCAGAGGATTACTTTGGGAGACAGCCGAGTCAGTGACCCGCTAAAATGTAATTTCATTTGCTGTGGCTATGAAACATGCAGTGTTGGCCCAGTATAAAGATTTTCAAACTCACTCAGAAAAATTCAACAAAGCTTTCAAAAAGCAGTTGCTGAAAAATGGTCAGCAGTGGAGGGAAGGAAGAGGGAACAGCCACAGCCTCCATTCTCCTGGTGAGCTCCTGAAACAGCCATGCAGCAAAATACTTCTGCTTCAGGCCAAACAGAAATGTTTCCAAGTTTACACAGGGCACATAGCACAGCTTGGCCGATGCCTCAGCAGAGAGGATCACAAGAATAAGAGAATGGAAATGAGCCCTCAGTGAAGTCTGTGTGTGAAGAAGTATTTTAGAGCTATTTGAATTGGGAAGTGCTGGATTGCAATACAAGAAGAGCCCTTGTCTGACATCTCATCTCATCCCCATTAGAGAGTGAAACTCCAGAAAATCGTGTTTCCACACAGTGTGTCATCAGCGTGAAGCTCTCCAGCTGTATTCATTGCACTGTATGGTGTTACTTGATAAGGACATTTTAAATATCTTGAGAGCAAACTGGATTTTATTGAGGAAAGAAAAGGAATTTGGATTTGGAATCTCACTGTTTAAATGAGATTCCTTCTGGCAACATTTATTAGATAAAAGTACAGTCCTGTACTTTGGAAATGTCTTCATTTTACTTTAAAGAACATTTTGATCCATTGCATCAGAGACGGTGGATGGCAAGACTATTATACTTCAAGGAGTCAAAACCAGGCCCATTGAATCCTGGTTCGTAATATATCACTCAGAGGGCTGCAGTTCCTGTGGCTTTTTACAACCAGTCATTTTGTTAATTATTTGCATTGCAGCGATGAGAGACCAAGAGAAGAAACTGGGGCACACTGACCCAGCCACTGTATATTCTAAATTTAAAAGGGAAAAATAAATCCTGCCCCAAAGACCTCGAACTCTGCAAACCTATGCAGAGGGACTCTTGGAAAATTGTGTTAAATAGAAGAAAATATCGTTCCTGGAGCAGTATCAGCATGCAACTCCGATCAATAAGTCCACACAAAACCAGCAAGGAAGCAGCTAAGTAGCTGGCAGGGCTTTTACCCCACGGCCCAGGGGCAGTTCTCCAGCATGGAGCCCTGTTCCGCTCCCCTCTCTGTGCTGCAACTCTGCATTGCCTCAGAGGATGCAGAAACCTATGGTAAATCTGCTCCTATAGGAAAGGATGCTGGTTGTCCCCCCACACTATTTTTGGCCAAGAGTGGAGTGTCATCCATCCAGCCCATCGCAGGCATCCAGCAGTGCAGTGAATTTCTTCCAAGTCCTCTAATCTATTTCAAAGGATAAAACCACTCTTACAAGGAGCCAATTCAGCTGCAATAATGATTCCTGCATGGCACGGTTTAGTATTTAATAGACATATCACCATCTGTTGTAGCTTTAAACAATAAAATCGGAGACAACAGAACCAGCAGCTGCAATCATTTAAAAAAAAACAGAGATAGAGGAAGGAGGTGAGTGAATACATGCAGTACATGCACAGAAAATGATTGCAGGGGAAACTTTCTCAAGGTACTCTGCAAAAGAGTGCTTATCGCTACGTTCTGTATTCTGCACAGCATGTATCCATCATATTTTTTCTTGTGTTTTAGACATAAACCAGTGGGGGAGAGGAGGGAGTAGAGCTCTGCACTGAAACAGTGAATCCCCATTGATGCTGGTTTCTTCACAGCAAACAGGGATTCACAGCAAGACCTTTTTCTGATACTGGAGAGATGATAAGGTTAAATGCAGTGGGGAAGACAACACTTTTCTCTATGGGCTGCAAAGGGGTCCAAGTTGGAGCTGGGGTTTATTTCCTGCTAAATCAAAGGTCTGCATTTTCCACAAGCATGCCTTTGCCAGCAATGCAGCACTAAGGGGCAGCGATGTTTCTGGAATCAAGACTAATAGATTGAACAGGCATGAGTTACGGTAGCAGTAAAGTAGTAGGCAGACTATGTTCCTTCTCTGCATCTTTTTCTAGACAGCTTCTCTGCCAGTGAGCTAAAGCAATAATTTGACTGTTTTCACCAACCCTCATACAGAGTGTCTCCAGTCAAATAGTTATAGCCTGGACTAGAAATTTAGTTGCATTTGAAAAGGTAAAATCATGTTTCACAATATTTTTCTAAAGAAAATTTTGAAGCCGAATAAAAATCAACCAAATAGATGATAAATCTTTTTAAGTGTGTATAGGAACATGACTGTAAAAAAGTCTGTAAGGATATGCAACAGAAGAACTAAGATTTTGGATCTGATTTTAAGCTTATGCCGTCTTTATACCTTAGTCCAATGACATCTGTCAAAATCAAGAATAACGTAGCTACTGTCAGGAGAGTTAAACCCATGTTGAAAAACACAGCTGGAATCAGGCTCAGTGTCTTAATGTCTCACACATTCAGTACTCCTATTTAAAAACCAAAAAATCCTACTGTCAACTGAAAGCTATGCCAAGGGCTTCAGAGGAATACCATGAGGGTAATGATAGCAGAAGGGATATCAAGATCCACTCATGTCTTTAAGAGCAGCTGTGAACAGAGTTTGGTGAAATAGCTGGTAAACAAAAACAATCAGACATCTGAACTAAAAGCCAGAACAACTCCCCCATGTATGTACTACACCAAGAAATACACTGCAGATAAATGGAGTTACTCTACAGCCCTCAATACAGCACAGAGACCCTGGCATAAAGTCTTATTCTCCATATAAGTCAGTGTAACAATACTGAAGGCCCTGCAGCCAAGCCTATTTGTGCTACTTTAAGAACAGCTGAGTGTCAACCTTGATTTTATTAATAACTCAATCTACAACACTACTGAAATTTCAGCTGAAGCTTCTCTCAACTTGGCTCTGTCAAACATTTGCCTTTAGGATTTTCTCTTTCTTAAGTCCTTCTGCACTTTCTCCTAGCAGTCCTCCCTGCCTCCTTGCTTGTAAGGAGGTACCCCACCCCACCTGCCTATAAGACATGATCATAAATCACATCCTATGACCACACCACATATAAATTTGAAGATTAGAAAAGCTGCGTGACTGTTTGCCCTGTGCTGTCACTAAAATCTATCTAGTGCAAAGACAGATGCCCAAATCGGATTCTGACAAGACAGACCAGACATGTATTTTACTTGCATGTTAAACACTTTCTCAAAATAGGTTGCATTTTTTTCACTATGTCTCTTATCTTGAAGCTTTTTCAAAACTCTCTTTGTTCACTGTACTTTGGAAACCTGGAAGGGAAGCCTCCAGCTGGAATCAGCTTCAATAAGACATACTGGGGGACTCTGTAACTGATAGCGTCATAGGGAAACAGCTGAGCAACAAAATTAGTTAGAAGATGAGAAAGGTCATGTTAAAAATTATGGAAGTTGAGCTAACGTACTGGAAAGCTACTTTTAAGGATTATAAACTTTGGAAGAATTAGTACAAAGTTAGAACAGCAGCATCCAAGGTGGCAAAATCTGAGCTGGACAGATTTATTTCACTGTTTTAACATAGCTTTTATAGATGCAATAACCTTTCCCTGTGAATAGCTTGTCTAAGATGGGCGCCAAGTTGAAACTTGGATAGCACAGTACTGGTTTTGTTTGGACATCTGCTGCTACTGCTCTTATTTACATGTTGCTGGTGAATGTTTGACTTGTTTGCAGTAAACATGATTGTTATTGAAGGTTTGAAGCATATGTGTCATGGCTATGGGACTAAGCAGTGAAGAACATGGAGCTCGGTGGATATGCTTTGAAGCAAGCAATGAAATCAGCTATTTCACTTCTGGATATTGCCAAAAACTTTGGTCTTAGCGAAATAAGGTGAAGCCTTTTCAGGCTTGAGGAATGAAAGAAGAATCAGTATATATAAACCAGTTTCATTTGCTTACTTCGTTTATGCAGTGTTAACAGGACAGACGGAAGACTTACAGTGATTAGCCAAGATAAAGCAATTGATATTTTCTTGCCATGTGTTGTGAAATCATTAATAAAATCTAGTCATTAATACTGACTAGATTGAGACAGTGTGTATCTTAGTGTGTTATTTAAGTAATAAAATAAAATTCAAAAATCTCTCATTTGAGCTGCGCCCTGGCTTGGGGCAGCACTGACAGACGTGTGAGGACCGTGAGCGGTAGAGGTGAGACGTCCCACCATGTGAATGGGAATGCCTGCGGAGCCCCAGCCACTGAGGAGCTACCACCCCACGCCACGGAGAACTAGCAGAGTACGGCCAGCATCTCAGTTCAACAATGGGTACCAGGGGGTACCAGTATCAGCTCTTCTCCACCACAGCTGACTCCTGCCAACCTCCCACACGCAGAGGCCACCTACCAGGACACGGGGATGTGATGCGGAAGCATCCCTGCTACTGGGAAGGAGCAGTGCCTCCCTCGGGACCGTCCCCCCTCACCCAGGCTCCCATGCCCGGCACGCACAACCAGCAGAGAACCTACTGCCTAGCTACGCTTGTCTTAGCTAAACTGTAAGTAAACAAATTAAGAGTTATTCCATCTGCCTGGGGATATTCACAAAGATTAGCAAGGCTAATAATCACCCCAGGCTCCCTCCCTGCCACAGTCAGTGAAGGAAGAGGAGCTTCTTTCTGGACCGTGTCATGTCAAAACAGAGTCAGTTCCTTCTGCTGACCTTCATGCACAATTTCAAGAGATTTTCAAGGAACGCCCCTCCTAGCAGAAGAAAAACACCTTTTCACAACCTTAAAAAGAAAAAAGGCAAACTAGTACGCTTGGTTCAAGATCAAACTATGCTTCATAATGTGTCACTAAACAATAAATGCAATATATGTAATGCACAATGAGCAGACACAAGTTATATCAATACTGAAAGAGAAATTAAATGCAATGAACTCAGAATTCCCACTAAACTCTCTGTGGAGACCTGGGGTTGTTTACAGAAGAGAACCTGCACATGCACCAATGCAGAAACACAAAAGTTTCACCCAGGAGTGAGCCTGTTCTTTTATTATCTATGCTGCTAAAATAAAGCTATCCTACCGCATATAAAGCAAACATACCTGTTTAGTTATCTGTGATCAGTCTCATTCAGCTGTCTGTGCTTCTGGGATATTTCTGATCTAATATGTTGCTTGTGTGTTGTTCTTAATGTATTTTCCTATGACCTTAGTTTGGCTCTCTAACACCAAGGTAAGGCAAATGTGGTCTGTAGGTCCATTGCTAAGACTCTGATAAATACTCCTCTCAAAAAAGTGTAACTGTACTTGGACTCTGCTGCTGTGTAGAAGGGCTAGAGACTGGTCTGTAATACATTGACTTGCCCTCTGAAGAATCCTCTTTTACTCTCTTGACTCTATCAAAGCCCAGAGAGGCTGAATTAACCTTTTGTAGATAATCCCACATTAGCTAAGTGTGTGAGGAGCACCTGAAGTCATCCTGTGCCTGAAGAGATGCCGCCAAGTCAATAAGCATCTGTACGTCACTAACAGGAGACCATGTGAGCAACAGCCCTGCATTAACCTACTGACCAGTGGAGACCACGATACTATCTGGGAGAAGTTTCGTGAAAATTGAGAGGAGACTTACGATGTTGTTTTAAAGACACATTCAGGGCAGGATTTGTCTGAGTTATTTACACGTTCATTTGATGGATGTCTACATCTGAGCAAGCATCTGAGGATGCACCTTACGGTCAGCAGAGAAAGCCAGAGACTTCAGTACCCAGCCCCTGGCACGTCTGAGATGTCTGCATGGTGGAGGGCTTGAATCCTCTGAAGTACCTATCTCTCTCCATTGACTAGAAATGGAGACAAAGACGGCTAGTTCAGACAGAAATATCAATACTGTAGGTAGCTAAACTCAGAGGAGACAAACTCTATCCATAATGTCCTGCCTTACAATACCTGTCACATGTTGAATTAAATTATGTCACCTGTTTATGATTCTTTTAGTCATTGGAGGGGTGGATTAACTAATTCCTAGTACGTAGACATTCCTTTTGACCAGTAAATACGTAAAACTTCAGTGTCGTATCAAAAAATGTATGCGTCATCAACTAGAAAGGTTTGTCATTAAAAATGTAGTTAGTTTTTCTAAGCTATTTCTCAGTAAAGGTTACATAGCTAAACAAAATCCACAGATACAGAAGCCTTCAAGAAGCATCGTTAGATTCTGCCAAGTAAAGTGGTGTCAGTAGCTGAAATTTCAGAGTATAAATTTGACAAGTGGGAGAAAAACTGAGAAGTCAGAGCTCACAGATTCAATAAAGCATTGTGTCTGCGGGCAAAAATAAGAAGTGGAGAACTCTACTGAAAAGTAAGAGGACCTGGAAAGCAGGGAGGAAGACAATTTGAAACTAATAACTTCATGATGAATAGCCTGATCAAAAACTGCAAAGCAGATGAAGACTGACTCTCTAAGACTAGCTTGGAGATATGTCAAAAAGTGATGCTGAATAACCTCCAAAATGCTTGTTTGCTCTCATAAGGCATGATATCAGGAGAAACAAACAAACCAAAATTAAATCTGTAAACATGGAAGAAATCTTCAGGAACCTGGGAGGAAAAAGTCAGCAATCTGAGGAGAAGCAAGAAGTGCAAAGTAAGGGTGATAGGACTTCACAGCTAAGCACAACTGAGAGGTGGTAAAGGTTTCCTTAACGGTTAATATATGTCTGCATATGTATTAAGGTGAGACTGAAACACTTCCTCTCTTGGTAAGTGACTTTATAAGACAGATAATGCAAACACCCAACATCTTAAGAGACTGACTCTTAGTGACTGCTTCTGGAAGGAGATAAAAAGCAATGAAATGCAATACCAAAGAAGAGCTCGCCATATGCCTTTCAGAGGACTGAAAAGCCTAGGGAAGACATGGGAAAGCATCTCTTTGCATGAGCAATCCCTGCTGACAGAGTGTGGTCAGGGGAATGTTGCCCAGGGGCACAGCCATAGGAGGGGAGCTGCTGGGGAATGGTGCACTTCAAAACGGTTTTTACTTCTCTAATAGTCACATAAATGCAGCCATATAAAGCGTGGGTGCTGCAGCAAGTCAGGGGCAAATACTGCTGGCAACAGCTCTGCCAGAAGAGAGGAGTGCAGGGTCTTAAGTCAAATATGCCCAGGTACTTCTCCCATTCCCAGGGAAAGGGACGGCGGGGGACACGCCAGAGCAATAGAGGAGCTGAAGCCGCCTGCTGCGTCCCTACACAAGCATTCACAGTAATTTCAGAGTGGAAGGGCCCCTGCCCGCTCGCCTGCGATGCTGGATTCCCATCACCGCTGCCTTGCAGCACTCCAGACGAGAGCTGCTCCCTGGGAGGCAGAATAACATCCGCTTAAATTGTCAGTGTACTGAACTTGTAACACACCAGGCAGGAGCACAAGAGGAGATGGCGTTTTAATCAAGAAATTTGCCCGTTGCTGGGACACAGCCAGGCGGGGAGCACACACACCTTCCCGGGGAAGCGGCAGGGGCAGGAAGGACACGCGTGCAGGCACCAGGCTCTCCTCTCCCAGGGCTATGCAGCAAAATCATCGTGGATGCTACAGAGGGGCACATCTGGCAAATATCAGACGCAGACTTGAAATACTCTGAAACTAGGATTTAGGGTTATTTGATCTTCCTCTCCAGTAGAAACTTCTTTTATATGAGTATAAAAATACTCCTAAGAGAAACTGCAACCCAGAGGCATCAATTTAGATCTGAACCGTTCAGTGCAATTTTCACATCAGGTTGAAACAAGCCCTGATTTTAAGTGTCCATTACAAAATTCTCATCTTTTCTTTTTTTCCTAAACGAGTTCTGTGCAGCAAATCTCATCCTATGAAGAAAGGCAAAGGGGACACAGAACAGAATACCAGAAGTAATTAATCATTTTGCATACTCCAATTTTCAGGTACCAAAGTCCTAAATACCTTAAAAGGTAACTGAATGATTTTTAAAAACAATTTTTAGTACGTCCTTTCTAGGAATCAGAATTCTTTGCAGGTTTTGAAATAAAGAATCAAAAAAATAATTCAAAGTTCTTTAAAATAAAACTCTTGTGTTTAATGCCACTTCTATGAATAATGTTCAAAAGATCTCAACTGGCAGCTCTCTGAAACTGCAGCTTCAGTCAAAGCAAACCCCAGAGCAAAAGTAAATTTTTGGTTCACACTCTTGAATATTGAGTTACGTTAATGACAGAAAAACTGTTCTGCAGACAGAAGGACCAGATCTAGGGCTGTAACCCTGGTTACATGCAGGCTCCAGCAGATATGTGGATGACTTTTCCATGACTGAACTAATGACAAACTGTACCCACATAGGTGGAAGTGAGGGTTCCCTGAGCCAAACCCACAGATTTTAGGGAGCAACAGGTGCCAAAATAATGGAGTTTTTGGTTGAAGTCTGCATGCAGTTTTGAGCAACTGCTGTCACTACATTGAAAACAAAGATTAGACCTGGAGTGGTGGAAAAGCAGACTGAACACAATCACAACAGTTTTCTGAACTGGGGGAGTTCTAAAAAGCATCCAGGCAGGGATGTAATGCAAGCTGCCTTTGTGCAAAATTTTATTTCAAGGGAACACGATGCTTTAGCTTTATAGCGCCCTGCAGTCATACACCCGTCCAAGCCAAGGGGCATTGGCTTTTATTTCAGGAGGCTCCAGGTGGGGGGAAACTTTTAAGCCTTGCGTTTCACATTATCTGCTCTCCTTTATGCATTGCATTTCCCCTTGACACAGCCTCTCTGATGGCGAGGGACCAGCTCTCGCTCTTGCTGCTGACTGTGTGCCCAGTCCTCTGCACGGCACCGTGATTCCGCCATCCAGGAGGGGACAGTAAAGGCTCCGGGCTATCCCTCCCTCCCTCCCGATGGCCCACAGCTCTGAAACCAAGAGGCGTCTGTTTCCTGAAAAGCATCTAGAGCTGGTCTGAGATAAGGGCACTTTCCTTGGACTGAAGCAGATCTATCTCTGTGCGTCATAAGGTAGTTCAAATGCAAATGGCACCAAAGTTGCTGATTGTCAAGAGTAACCCAAAAATGGTGCTGCCCGAACTGAAATGGGAATGAGAAACGAGGCAGGAGCCAGTCTCTAGACATGGCCAACATGCCCCTCCAAATCCCAAGTGATCCAGGCTCAGCAGCCCCGGAGGACCAGAGTTACATCGGTGGTTTACCTGCAGGTTTAGGAGGTTAGGGTTAGTATAATTTGACTTCTAGCAGCACACACATGGGCATGCCCCCATGCACAGGACACCAGAGAGTGGTGTTTCTGGAGCTGACCACAGGGTCAGGCATTTGACAGGTATTGATGGCACTGAGAGTAGCACAGAGGATTTTTCAGGGGTTCTCAGCAGTCACCCGCCCCAATAAAAATCCTGTGAGTAGGACTTTTTGTCCTTGATCACAGAAGCACTTTGGAAAATGCAGCCAGCGCATCTAAACTTCCAAGTCAGGTGTGAAAATCACAGCCTGTTTCTTCCAAAGGCCTCCAAATCTAGGCTAGGTATATGCAAGTTAAGAGATTCAATTGCAATACAGAATTAAATAAATACATGAAATCAAATGTTCCAAGCCAAAATTATAATGAATCAAAATATAATCACATCAGCAAATTGCCCTAATCTGGCAAATTCAACAAGTCAACCTAGACTTCAGTTAATGTTATTGCCTCTCCAAAATTAGCATAATGATATTTCACAACTCCAGCAGCCTCAAGTTAGTTTAACTACTAGTGTTACTTAGCTCCAGGAGCCTTGCCAAGAAGCCGTGACATTTTGTTTACTCATCACTATTGACATGATTGATGTCATCACTGAATTTGCCTTATTTCCTGTTCTCAACCTGAGATGCTTGGCTCTGGACTACACCCTCTGATACTCGATGCGGAAAACAATCAGCTACGTGCAGTGCTTTACGATAATTTCAGCTGACGTAATTGCCAGGTTTTTATAGGGACACCCTCCTGCCGAGGAACCAGAGTGCCTGCAAAGATCAAACCTAGTTGTTGTGCTGGCCGTAACGGTGAAGACTTTCTTCTAAGAACGCTTCATCTCAGAGATGGGTGTCTGGATGCGAGAGCTGACAGACAGCAGAAGACATAGTCACTGAGCCAACAAGAATTGACGCTATTTTAAAGTTGGTTTTGGCACCTAATGAAGGGATCATAAAATTGCTGCTTGTAGAAAATAGTCTGGGATGGAGCAATCCTGAGTTGATTCTCTTCAAAGAATCAAAGAGACAAATGGGAGTGTCTGACAAAGGCACAGGTGGAGAAATAAGGAGAACTTCTGGAAATACAAGTCTGCTGGACCGAAAAGCTCAAAGTCTTTGAAATGCAAAAGCACTGATATTTCCATACGTCCAAACTCTTTGGAGTTTCCACCCAAAGCCAAGGTAAAAGCCTGTGGGAAAGGTTCCCAGAGGGAAGGAGGACTGAGCAGCTGGCCTGCTAAAAGCAAGGATGGGGTTTAGAGGATGAAAAGATTAAGGAAAATCTAGATGCCAGCTAAAATCTAAGTTGAGGTGCTTTTACCTGTTCCCATCCAGGACAATCGTGTTAGAGAGGCAAAGGCACTACAGCTGACCCCATCGTAGGGGGTTGTGCAGCACTACATGGAAGAAGAGCAAACACAGTCACTTATTTAAGAAAGGGAGGAAAAGAGCTTTGAGGACAACCTTGAGCTGGCCAGTCTGGCCAACACTCTGGCCTCACCACCATGCAAGTATTCAGAACAAAGCCGGGAAGAAAAGAGTCATTAAAGACATAAAAGTAAAAAGGGACAACATTTAGCATATATTTACCCAATGCCAGTTATGTCAGACTAGACTTTTGTCCTTCTTTGATGAAAAACTTATTCTCTAGAGAAAGGAAAATGTGGTAAATTGCATCTATTGGAACTTCGTTAAACCACTATGGAGGATTATTACATAAACTGAGAATTAATACAGGAAATTTCAAGTGCTTAAAGTGACTGCAACCAGCTGGGCTGAAGAAAGGTTTCGTCAGGCCAGAGGAAGACTATAAGCAGAATTCATTACAGATCAATCTTTTCAATTTTTCTATTCAAATTCATTAGTGTTTTCATGAATTACATTGTATCATCAGCACATTTCCTACCAAGATTTCAAAGTGGGAACTCACTGTTAGCAAAGAGGACAATAAGAAAATTGTCTAAGAAAAACTAGACAACCCTGAAGAGAAAAACAATGGAAATTTAATTATAAAAAGTGCCAGATCATGCACTTAAATGCTGTAGTGAATCAGATACTTCTCAGCTGGATCCTAGGAAGAGGAGGGAAGAGGGAGCTGTTTTACAATTGCCAGCTAAGAGTTTAGCTTGTTCTAGCTGTGAGGCAGGACTGAGTGGACACACAGCTGCCCTCTGTAAAGAGAAGGGCAATAAACAATGGGTCAGAAGCACAGAGCTGCCCTTAGTAGAAGAACACAGGAGTATAAGCTGGCCAGGAATAAATCTAGCTTGGGAACTAGAGCACTCAGGTTTTGAAGCAGCATCCAAAATAAATAAGAGAGGCCAAATAATTTGAACTATCACATTTTCAAATTTACAGCCTTTATATGATCTATAAATATTCTATAAATGAGCAACATTGAGGGTTGCAACCGTGCACAGCTCACCAGAGATGAAGTGTACTGCAGACATCTCCAGCCTCCCATTTCCCCTTTGCCTCGGAGTTGTTGAAGTTTTCCTCTAGAAGTACCGTGTCTTTGTCATATAATCCAAATTGCTTGAAAAATACTAATACTCTAAAGTGGATCTGGATTCATTGATGGTGGGAATTATTCAATGTGGTGGCTTGCAACAGTAGAGGCTCAGACCTGCGGCTGTAGACGGTCCTGTTTACATGCTAACTCAGACTGTAAGCAGTTGTCCCCACATCTCTAGGTCAGGAGATGAAAGGGAAGATATAGGAATGGCTGTACTGTGTGGGACCAAAGGGTGACCCAGCTCCAAAGGGTGTTTTCTCCAACCAGTGCCCAAGGCAGAGTGCAAGAATAGGGCAAGTCCATAGAAATGCTTCACTGCACACTCTCCGGACGAGCAGGGGCTGAGACACTCTATAAAGGCAACAAGAGATGAAAGATCATCACCTTATAGAAGGTGATAATATCCCACCCTCACTGGAGTGACTGCCTCGTCTATCAAGTAAGCTGAAAAATGCCATTGAGCACAGTCTATGTGTTAGAGAAGGGCAAATATATTTTGGACTTGGAGTCACAGGACGCTACACTATGACTTCCCACGTAATTTTTTATTTCTCCTGTCCCCAAAGCCTTCTCTCACAGATGCTGTTAATAGAAATCAGGGAAACTCCTACCCTTAAACTGTGCTACTGCATGGTATGTAGTCACTAGACTTCCTCTGTATTATTTCTGTGAGCAAAAATATCAATAAATTAAAACAAGTTGACCTTCTTGATAGCATACTATCAGCTTTGTCTGAACCCTGATTTTGCTATATATGCAAAGGCATGTCAGGGTCCAGACAGTCCTAAATATACAGCAAATTCATGTAGTCATGCATTAAGATCCCATGCAGATGTGAAGTAATCAGCCCTCAGTAGCACTGAGCTCTTTTCTGTTTCCCACTGTAAGACTGCAGTGGAGCAAACTACTGCAGACTATTTTGCAAACACATAATTCCTTTTCCATACTGATAAATGCTGCAATATGCAAATCTGAAGCATATATCCAAGAAAAATGCTATTATTCTAATAGGTATTGATATCGTATGTCGGTGCTGTTCTATAATAAAGGTAATTATTCAAACTGCTGACTTCCCAGGCCAACACACCTCCGATTTCCTTGACTGTCCTGCCCGATTCTCTCGTTATCTTAGCTCCATTCCCTGCAGAAATTTAGATGGGAATTTCTCTAATTTACAGCAATGTACTGGCAAGCTTGGTAGCGACTCCTCTCAGTAGCAGGGATAGTAATCATCTTGATTTAGAGGCTATAACACAGCTTTCCAGTGTGCGGGCACCGGGAGTGCAGTGCATAAGAGGAAAATCAAAGCCAGTGGCCCCCAGAAACAAAGCCTGCTCCAGCAACTGTCTCTTTGCCAGCCATCAAGACAAAGGAGAGGGGAGATCTTCAGTAAAATAAAGTATAAGGGAAACTTATAAAGGGAAAGCATTTTAGAGCAAGCCAGACCCATATTCATCATCTGCACAGTAAACAGGCTCAATAACAGGAATTTCTATGAATTTCAAGTAGGCGCAAAGGTTCAGCAGCGAATGACTGGAGTAACAGAGTTCATCCATCAAAGCCTCAGTTACTCCCCGTTATCCGTGAGGGGGTATGGTTTAAGTACAGACCATTGCTTGCTTCACGTCAGCTTTACGCCTTTTGTGTCAGAGGGTTTGTTTTTCTAGCAAACTTGACAGCTTCTGTAATGGCAAAACAGATGCTCCCCAAAGGGTGTGGATGGGGGGACATGCCAGCGAGGCTCCGCTATGGCCCAGGCTGAGGTCAGCACATCAGAAATCCCCTGGGGAGGCTCCAAGGAAGCTGGAAACAAGCGTGTGTCCATAAATAACTGAAAAAGAAAATATATTCTTGCTGGAAAAGTAGAGAAAGAAATCAGAAAAGGAATATTCCTCACTCTGTCTTTCAAAATGGGGGGAGGGAGGAATCTTTAAACCTCTCCATCCTGCCTCTTCTCCCTTCGGCACACAGGGAGACATCTCTGCCCGTGGTGCCGAGGGACCCCCGTACCCTGGAGGGGGATAAGTGCAAGGAAACAGCTTGGTACACAGAGATCCTGGTCAGCTATGAGACAGGATCAGATGGAGTCTCGGGTGCTGCTATAATCTGTTCAATGTGGGTTTTGGCCTTGTCTTTTCTCCCAGAAAGAGAGAGCCAAGATCTCCTGGCTCCAGGAGGTCCTGGGTCCAGGTAGGCATAGGGAACTGGAAGAAGGTGAAGACCTGCACTTAAAGAGCTCCAGCTTCTTCCAGACCAGTGGTGTTGTCTTTTTAAAAATAACAACAATTATCATGACTCATTATTTTCATGCCTGGTGCATCCTAATTACAAATGCCTGTTTGTTTTGTATGTATGTGCATTACACTGAATTACATCTTAGATGGAGTGATACCATTTTATTCTCTTAAAAAAAAAAAAAGAAAGAAAAAAGAAGAAAAAAAAAAAAAAAGAAATCAATTAGGGTCCCACACATTTGAGACTCCTCAACATTCACTTTCTGGAAACTTAAGTAGTCTTTGAAAAACAGCCTAAATCACTAAGAGCAACAGGAGATGTTTCAGCTGGCAGCACTGCTAGATAAAGGCAAATAATGAATGTGGACTCCTGAATATGAAGCCAGATGTTGGAGGGGGCACCAGAGGACCCCTGTCACTGCAGAAAGAAACTGGGGACAGGATATAACATTTTAATTGAGGGGGACTAAAAGGACAAATCAATGGAAATATTAAAATTCTTTCTGAAATAATCCTATGAATAAATCCAGTAAGCTAAAAAAAAAAAACCAAAAGAACCAAAAAAACCCAAAAAAACCCAAAAGAACAGAGAAACAAGAAAATCTGTTCTCCCTCGAGAAAAAAAAAAACCAGATATTTTTGAGAATGTAAATGGTCCCTGGATGAGGTATTGCAATCCGGCAAAACCTAAAAACAACAGTATAAACAAGTTAGTTATGATAGGAAGGGAGAGAAACCAAGTTCTCTTCCAAGTATTTTTCTTGTTTATTCTCAGGTTGTTGATATATTTTGTAAACTGCAGAGATTAAAAAGATCCCTGGGGCTCCCAGGTGTGAAAGATCAGCACTACTGAAAGTAGCTGAGGGAGGGAATGTTCACGAACTATATCCTGTCATCATTAAATCATTTTGCGGAATACATCAAATTGCTGAACACAAATATTTACATATAAACCAATGCATCTATCTATTCATGTTGCTAGCACAAATACACAAAACATATGCAGAAATTAAATCGATCCCTTTAAGGCTTCCTCCCAAAAAATAATCAAAAAGGAAATTCATGATGAGAAAAAGCTAACTCATAATCTGGGATGTAACTGAGCAGTCGCATCAGCAGCTTGAGTTTGTAAACAAGCGAACCCAGGAGTTCGGAGCAGCATGAATCACCTCTGTTCATCTCAGTGGGGCTTTAGCTTCATTCCCAGTAATGAGCCTCTAACGAGTTAACACTGTGAATTATTTCACTGCTGACCAAAGTGTGTAACGGGTGGAAGAAAAAAAGAAAAACACATGGCATCTTGGAGCAATACCTTATTTTGGCACCATGGTGACCAAGCAATGCCAGCTCCCAGGCAGTCCGCAGGACGTGAGGGAGTCATGCCCGTGGCTCCGGGAAGCTGTGCCAGGGAAGAGCCTGGCTCACCAGCTCCCAAAGAGATTCCTCCATAGGGAGGGATTCAAAATTATAGGTAGTTACCGTGACCACCTGGGTGAAACTCAGCAGCCCCTACGCTCGTCACATTGTGGTCAGACTACATAGTCTTTAGTGATGCCAGTGATCTTCACCAGTGCTGGTAGCCCTGCTGGTATTTTGGTTACCATTCCTAGGAGCATGGGCTTTGCTCCTCTACAATAAAGGCAAGGGTTACAGGATTAGACCTTCAGCGTGGCAGGATAAAGCCTCCATCTATTTAAATTAAGGTATGGCATTAATATATCACCTCGCAGGGCCCAAGACAGGCAGGGAACAGAGCAGAACATCCACAGAGATTTTGTTTTCTTGCAGAATGCATCATATCCCCTCTCACAAAACCTACGTGAATAGAAGGGACCAAACTCTAAACACACAGTGGAGGTTTTAGGCAATTATTGATTTTGCTATTCAAGTAGAAAGAGTAGTTCCCATGGCAACGAGCCCATCACTCCCTACCTATAGCATCGCTTGCTCTCATAACACGAGCTCTTTATTTAAAGAAATATATATATGTTCACACAGCTGCCCCACAGAGACCAATTTCCTTTCATTTCACCCTGACATAAGCAACAACCCGCCTTGTGTCTGACTGCTTAAAAACACTCCGAAGGCTTTCCCCACCTCCCACGGTGTCCACAGGGAGAGCAATGTTTGCAGTGCGGGGGGACGCCCTCCTGCCTGCCCTGAGGGGTGGCCACCGCGGCGGTGCTGGGGCTGGTGCTGCCCCGAAGCACCTCCAGATGAACCGTGCAAGGGAGCACCCCGTTGTGCTGCTGGCTGGGTCCCCAGTGAAACCCCACTCCTTTGGCATCAATGCTACGCAAGGGTGGGGGTGCCCCCCAACTTTTCTTAATTGTGCCACATTAAACCTGGCATCGGTGGGAAGCAAATTCACCTTCAGCATTCACAGTATTTCTTCCTCAATCTGTCTAGCACTAATTAGGGCAAATAACCCTCAAACACAACAATATAAATAAATAAATAAATTTTGAAAAATTAAAAATAATATCACATCACTACAGAAAATTATGGCAGCTCTGAGTAAAAAAAAAAAATCAACCACTTTTGATATTTTCATCACTTAAATAATACGCCAGGACGGGCTGGCTCCTTAGGAGGTGTAAATCAGCACAGCTCCCCGTTGTTTTAATAGCAGTCAAGTTGCACAGGCTGATGACCAGGCTCCACGTCTCGGGAAGAGAAACACCACTCAGAAAAAGGGGAGACAGCGGGTTGTCTTGGGGTGGCCAGCAGGGCAGCACTTGGGGAAATCAGGGACACGCCACAACCCCTGTTGCAGGCTAGCCCCTGGGTCGTCATAGGGCTTTATCTCTATGGAGGGGCCCTCTCCACGCCGGGAGAGGGGAGGGAAGGGCTGCGACGTGCGCTGGCGAGCAGCGTCGCTGGCTGCAGCCCCCCGCAGCTACCGGGGAAAGCGCTGGGGCTCAGACAAGAAACGTGAGAAGCGGCAGCGACGCTGCTTCGGCTTGAAAGTTAAAAGCAAAATCTAGTTGAGGTGCAAGATTTTCCTTCTAGAAATTAGCCATTGATAGAGAGAAACTGGGGTCGGTGTGGCAGGGCTGAGAAAAGGTGTGGCCGGGCTGCAATGGCAGCTTGCTTTGCTTCTGGCTACACACGGGAGGAAAACACACGTATAGACACACTCATCCTTGCGAGCAGGACCTTTCAGATGAATTTTGGTCTCCTGGTAAAATTTTGTAAGGCATAAGCTATTGCTGAGCGTTTTTCTCATGCAGCTCCAGACCCCTTAACCGCAGCCTTGTGGAGCCTGGCTGGGGCTGCCTGTGCCTGTGTGAGCAGGACGCAGGATCCAGCCCTATTTCCAGGTGGTGGCACCCAAGGGATTTGCAAGCCACATGCCTTGGTGGGTTTGGAGATCAGAGAGGAGCATGGTCTCCCAAGCCCGACCATCCATCCATGCTACGGGCAACAGGGTGGCACTGCAAGGGGTGCTGGGAGCCTGGGCAGGGAGACCTCAAACCAGGCACGGAGGAAGGAGGTGAACATACATTTTGGGAGATGATAGAGGAAATCGTGGAGAGAATTACAGCGAGGGAGATCAGACGAGCCTTGGCTTGGAAGAAGTAAAGGTGTTAAAGCTGAAAAAGCAGTGGCTAGGCTGAGGGGAAGAATAAATATTAAAAGCAACAGCAGGAGGAAACAGATCAATTGGAATAGCTGGAAATGAAAAGATGCGAGGACATCAGAGACGTTACAGTGCAGAGCATAGAGAGATGCCACGAAGACTGAGGAGACATTAATGGATTTTAAAAAATAAAAAACCAGAAGTCTCTGAGAGATGCCGGATATAGGAAAGGAAGATGTGAGGAGTCAAATCTGGTTACAGGGCTGGAGGCAAGGGGAGGACAGCCAGGCATGGGACCAGGGGCTAAGGAGATATAAGGTAAGGCTCAGGGGCATGCAGAGGTAGGGAGCTGTGGCAGCAGCAGGCCACTTCACTGGTCCAAAAGTGCACATGGTAAGGGCTCTCTATCAGCCGGAGCTCATGCTGTCCCACGCTGCAGGGACAGGAGAGGTCAGCGGCGGGGAGTCGGTGAAGCTTGGCTCGAAGCAGTGTAGCTTTAGGGAACGCAGCACCGCGGAGCAAATCCGATCCCAACAGCTCGTCCGGGCGTTGTTACACAGGTTCGAATCAGTTATTGTGGAAATATGTTTTGTTCAGGAGCTGGGTGGATGGCAAGCCTGTTTGTACGTACAGAGAGGTGAGGCAGAAAACAATATATACAGAAAAATGGGAAGAGAAGCAAATGAAAGCCTCACCCTACTTGCTTGACACACATCTGCCAAGATATCACAGATCAGATGAGAGCTGGAGGGGCCAATTTTTAACAGTTATCATGTTTTCTGAGTACATTCAAAATTGAACCTAGATGCTCTCAAGTACGATTTTTCTTCAGCTCATATATTTCTGCTCATTCTTAGCTTTCAGGCTGGAAAACCAATATTTGGGTATATCTTCCTGCCTCTAGAATTTGCTTGGGTGAATCTGGTTTCTGAAAAATCTTTTCTTCAGCTTATTTTTGTTCTTGTATGGGGTTGTTCTTGACTGCTTTTAAAAACAAGGAGGAAAGAAAAAGAAAAGGAGGAAAGAAAAAGAAAAGGAGGAAAGAAAAAGAAAAGGAGGAAAGAAAAAGAAAAGGAGGAAAGAAAAAGAAAAGGAGGAAAGAAAAAGAAAAGGAGGAAAGAAAAAGAAAAGGAGGAAAGAAAAAGAAAAGGAGGAAAGAAAAAGAAAAGGAGGAAAGAAAAAGAAAAGGAGGAAAGAAAAAGAAAAGGAGGAAAGAAAAAGAAAAGGAGGAAAGAAAAAGAAAAGGAGGAAAGAAAAAGAAAAGGAGGAAAGAAAAAGAAAAGGAGGAAAGAAAAAGAAAAGGAGGAAAGAAAAAGAAAAGGAGGAAAGAAAAAGAAAAGGAGGAAAGAAAAAGAAAAGGAGGAAAGAAAAAGAAAAGGAGGAAAGAAAAAGAAAAGGAGGAAAGAAAAAGAAAAGGAGGAAAGAAAAAGAAAAGGAGGAAAGAAAAAGAAAAGGAGGAAAGAAAAAGAAAAGGAGGAAAGAAAAAGAAAAGGAGGAAAGAAAAAGAAAAGGAGGAAAGAAAAAGAAAAGGAGGAAAGAAAAAGAAAAGGAGGAAAGAAAAAGAAAAGGAGGAAAGAAAAAGAAAAGGAGGAAAGAAAAAGAAAAGGAGGAAAGAAAAAGAAAAGAAGGAAAGGTTGAGTTGCAAAAAACCTTAGCCTACAGGAGTTTTCTGGCTTTTTTGCTTTCCTGTGCTAGTGTCCAGGTCTGTAAATTCCCACTCAATACAAAGGAACACCTATTTCACAGAGACAACTGGTACAAGAGCATTAGCAAGTGTGAGGCAAACCAAGGAGTGCCAGAGGGTAGGACTGGTATCACTCAGTCCACTAATTCAGCAAAGGAAGACAAAACTGGTTTGCCACTTTTAACTTGCATTTCAGTCAGCTCATATAGCTGAACACACAGTCCTTCTAGGACATGACAGAATGATTAAAAATAAGAAAGAAAGAAAGAAAGTCACTGATATCTTATATCATGCACTGCTTATCTAATACTAATGATTACTAGCAAAACTGCTTATTTGCCCCCAAGGCATAGGAACTTCAGGTTCTTGCTATTTTGCTTCCTTTGCTCTTTCCAGTTTTCCACTGATTTTCATGGTATTGAAGGCTCTGTATCACATCTAAGGATCAGCGTATAAAGAGGCATTAAAGAGGGAAGAGAAAATTATTTTCTAGCTCTTTCTTACAGCAGGGTGCTTTGAGAGGAATAATCACATTTTTTCAGTATTCATTTCTGGATCTGCACAGAATGGCCAATAATTAGGAATCTGAAATAAATTCTCTGGGGATAACTGTGGGCATCAAGGTGCTCCATACGGAAAGGCTACCTTATTATCCCCATCGCAGCACAGTCATCTTTTGGCTACTGTCATGGAAACAGAGCTGTGCAAGATAGATATCCACTTACAAGAGTGTTGTCATCAATTTGATGCAGCCAATGTATGAGTAACAGAAGCCTTCTCCCTACAAATATGATTGCTGCACGGTTCACAGCAAAAGAAGTTGTGGCATGACATTTTTTTTTACTTCATTGCTGAACAAGGCTGGGATGCAATAGAAACAATGCCCTCGGCATCTTGTACAAGCCCACATATACAACAGTAAGCCTCTTCTTGATGTCCATTGCCTTATTCGTGCCTTTATAGTGCAGAATCGAGAAAGACCCTTTTATGTAAAAAAAAAAATCCATGTTTCAAGATCACATCCATTAGGATAGAAAGGAGGAGAAAAAAAAAAGTAGACTTTCCTGCTATTTAATCTAAAGATAGAAGGTGGGGATGGATGGCTCTTTTCCTGTCGACATTTTATCATTCTATGAATTAGTCATGATGGCCCAATTATTTTCAAATATGTAAAGCGCAGCCTTTTAAGGAGACTAATTTACGAGCTTGCTTCATGGCCCTCCACATCAACTTACCACTTAGGCCTAGATTAAAGGACTGAGTTTGCCTTGGTGAGGTGGCACTGGGGGCACGACAGCAGAGGGGTGTGAAAGCAGCATTTGTCTCTTTTCTCTAGGGAGAGCAGCGTGCTATTTTCATGTGTCGCATGGAGAGAAAACTTGACCACCTTTTCCATAGCACAGGCTCAAAAAGAACGCAATTATCTCCCATATTAACTCAGAGAATAAGAAACAAGGACAAGAGAGAACGTGAGGATGGCAAGGGGTTAAAATTCTAAAGTTTTGATCTCCTCCAGAGCTGATCTGGGTTTAATCCATTGTTCAACAGCAGAATTTGGCCCAAAGCATCACTGTCCTGTGGGGATGTGACAGAATTCAAATGGTGGGTAGTCTGGTCACTTAGCAGTACCCACTTAAACCAGGTCGTCATTAGCAAAACCATGGAGATTATGTTAAAAAGCAAAACCAGGGCTACACGCGCAGGTGCTTGCAAGGACCAGGGAGCCCTGCAGCCGCACGGTGTGCTCGTGCTGTACCTTCCCCAGGCTGTTTCACTGCCCCAAAGGTACCCAGCTCGGGCTGCCAACACCATGGGTAACCCTCCTGTTGCCCCCCACTGCGCTTTGTATGGGGGAAGAGAGTCACTCACTCTTTGCCGTCACGGAGCACCCCACTCAGAGGGGCCAGCAAAGAAGAAGGTGTGAAGAATGTGGG